>NC_041732.1:73084677-73399348 GCF_004115215.2 Ornithorhynchus anatinus | reverse complement strand
CCCAGATGTTTGGTATGGAAATTAATACTCTTAAGGTGCAGCGTAGCTTAATGGATAGAGCATGGGCCTGGAAGTTAGAAGGACCTGAGTTTTAATCCTGGTTTTGCCATTTGTCTGCTATGTGACATACGGCGACTCACTTTGCTTCTATGGGACTCAGTTATCTCATCTGTAAAATGGGGATTAAGACCATTAGCCCCCATCTGGGATGGGCACTGTGTCAACCTGACTATTTTGTATCTGTCCCAGAGCTTAATTCAATTCCTGGTACCTAGTAAGCGCTTAGCTAATAACTGAAGCAGCGTGGCGTAGAGGAAAGAGCACAGGTTTGGGAGTCAGAGGACATGGGTTCTAATCCTGGCTCCGCCACTTGTCTTCTGTGTGACCTTGAGCAAGCCCCTTAACTTCCCTGTGCCTCAGTTATCTCATCTGTAAAATGGGGATTAAGACTGTGAGCCCCATATGGGGTAACCTGATTACCATGCATCTACCCCAGTGCTTAGAACAGTGCTTGGCACATATTAAGTGCTTTACAAATACCATTATTATTATTATTATCATCATTAATACCAATTACAAAAAGGTGCTCAGTGGGATGGGAGGATGAAGTAAATTTGGGGCAGAATGAGAGAGGGTTTGCAAAATCAGCAGGAATGTTCTCATCCCCAAGAAAGTTGGGGAGGGAAAGGGGCACTGAAAGAATCCTAAATAGATCTTCTTTCCCTGCTACCTGGATTATAATGTGCATCTTCTCACCAGATTGTAAGGTCCTTGAGAAGAGGGATTGTTTCTGCCAACTCTATTATATTGTGATTTCCCAGGTGCTTAGTACAGTACTCTGTATGCAGTAAGCACTCAAATACCAGTGACTGATTAATTAAATGATCCTCCCCCCATGTCAGAAATGCTGCTCAAGCCAGTGTGAATGGTCAGGGAGGCAGTGACCATGTCCAATTACCAGGTTGGGTCTGTCCCCTCATTACAGAAGGCACGGAGTATTTCACAGGACTGCCTCTCTGAGAGACAAGAAAATATTTTCCCCTAACCTCCCTAGACCAATCAATTAGAGGAATTTGTGCTTACCGGGTGCAGAACACTATATTAAGCATTTAGGACAGTACAATACAACAGAATGATAGATACGTGCCCTGCCCACAAAAAGCTTACAATCTAGAGGACCACCCTGGCAAATCAGAAGGATTTCTGAGCACTCCAGTTGACGACGGCGGTGATGATGATGAAGGTGGTATTTTCTAAGTGTTTACTTTATACCAAGATTTCTAAGTGCTAGTTAAATACAAAATAATCAGGCTGACAAAATTCCATATCCCCAGTGGTGCTCACAATCTAAGGAGGTGGGAGAATCAATCAATTAGCCAATGGTATTTATGGAGCACTTACTATGTGCAGAGCACTGTACTAAGCACTTGGGAGGGAAAGTGTCAGCAAATCTGTTATATTGTACTCTCCCAAGCATTCAGTACAAGGCTCTGTGCAGAGTAAACACTCAATAAATACCATTGATTGATTGACTGAAAGAATAGCATTTCAGAACAGAATTAGCAGACAGGTTCCCTGCCCATAATGAGTTTACAGGGTAGAGGGAGATCAGGATTTTCGCTGAACTCATTTTAATTCTCTCCTCTTTTGAGTAGTAGAGACACCTTGAATTAGTACAGCACTTTTGTTGCCTTAAATACTTCATTTTACGCAATCGCTCCCTAAAGTGCTTGGGCTCAGTAGAAACAATAATCAATACCAATCAATCATTGGTATTTATTGAGCACTTACCACGTGCGGAGGTTGGAACTAAGAGCTTGAGTGAGTGCAACAGAGTAGCTCCACACCATCCCTCCCATCGACTTGACTAATTGATCTTCCTTATCTCATTTTGTCAACCCACCAGCCACCCCTAGGATTAACGTGTTCATTTATATTTTCCTTCAGTATTATGCATCGTGTGTACATATAGATAGATATATGTGCATCTATAAGTGTAGGGAAAGCTGAAGTGATATATCAGCCTGCTCTAGGAAAGCTATACACACAACCCAATATTTTTATTGGCAGTACAGAACTACGAGCTATTTAAAGGAGATGTCACTGTAGGTGGAGACGTTCACCGAAGAATCCAAATATTCTGTGTTCAGCCCTTTCTCTTGGCCTTGAGGATGTTGCAGAACCTGGAAGCAGCGTAGCCTGGTGGGACACAGTGTGGCCTAGTAGAAGGAGCATGGGCCTGGGGTCAGAGGAGCTGGGTTCTAATCCTGATTCTACCACTTACCTGCTGTGGCCATGGTAAGTCCCTTCCCTTCCCTGTGTCTCAGTTTCCTCAGCTGTAAACTGGGGATTTAATACTTGGTGTCCCTCTTACTTAAACCGTGAGTCCCATGTGGAACGAGGAATGTATCCAACCTGATTAATTTATATCTACCCCAGCGTTTAGACCGGTGCTCGATACACAGGAAGCACTTAAAGACCATAATAATAATTATCATTATTCCTGGGAGAAAACATCACAGGAATAAACATCTCTTGCCATGGCATGGTGGTGGTTTATTTTTAGCTCTGGACCACGTCTTGTGTTGAAAATTGAAGGCTGGAAGTTGCAGGATTTAGCTCTAAGCGGAGGGTATCTCTGATCCCTCAGAAGATCGGGGAGCTTGTATTACAAAACAGCACTAGGGAGAGAATAGGGAGAAATGAGCATGTAAAACCACAGTGGCAGCAATGATAGCCATGGCTTCTGGGTCAGGACTCCGAGCGGAAGAAGCTGGCAGGGAAAGTTGACACACCTTCTGAGAGAGCAAGTGGCAGAAACCACGATCCTCGGGTCTGGCCCGAAGCGGTCATAACCCGCAAGCCTCTTCCCTCACCACTCCGCTCCAGTCTGCTGTCCTGCCTCCACTCTACCTGGCTCCCGCACGTCAGGATACGGACGGGTCCCGAGTGGAGATGTTGGATGACTTCACTGTTTTCCATAATGATGGTGCTTTCCATGGCCCGGGTATGGTTTCTGGGAAGCAGGGTAGCCTAGCGGAAACAGCCCAGGCCCCGGGGTGCAGGAGAACAAGGTTCTTGTCCTGGCTCTGCTACTTGCCTGTTGTGTGAATTGGGCAAGTGGCTTGGAGAGATAGAAAGAGCAGGGACTTGATCCCCATTTACAGCTGAGGAACCTGAGGCCTAGAGAGGTTAAATGATTTGCCTAAGGTCACCCAACAGGCCAAAGACCAAGATAGGACTAGAGCCTCGCTATCCGGCTTCTAAGCCCTGGCTCTTTCCCTCTAAGCACATCATATACCTCTTGTTAGCTGAGCAGAGAAGAAACAAGGCTTGAGCATGGCCCTGGGAGACAGAAGGGCATGGGTTCTAAGCCCAGCTCTGCTACTTGTCTGCTGTGTGGCCTTGGGCAAATCACTTCACTTCTCTGTTCCTCAATTACCTCATCTGTAAAATGGTGATTGAAACTGTGAACTCCATGTGAACTCTGATTTACTTGTATCCACCCCAGTGCTTAATACAGTACCTGGCACAGAGTAAGCACTTAAATACCAGAAATATTATTATTATCAATTATTACCTAAAAGTAAAGAGCCCTTGTCTGTGATCATCCAGGCACCTCAGATAATAATAATAACAATGGTATTTGTGAAGCACTATGTACCAAGCACTGTTCTAAGCACTGGTTAGATACAGGGTTAACAGTTTGTCCCATGTGGGGCTCATAGTCTTAATCCCCATTTTACAGATGAGGAAACTGAGGCACAGAGAAGTTAAGTGACTTGCCCCAAGTCACACAACTGACAAGTGGCAGAGCCGGGATTAGAACCCAAGACCTCTGCCTCCCACCCCTAGGCTCTTTCCCCTAAGCCACACTGCTTCAACAGTAACATCATGGAAGAGTTTTCAAGGACATCCTAGACTCAGACCTGAGTCAGTCTAATTTAATTACGGTATTGTTATCTGCCTACTAAGTGCCAGACACTGTACTAAGTGCTGAGATGGACACAGGCAAGTCGAGTCAAACACAGTCATTTTTTTCACGTGGTGCTCACATTCTCAACACCCGTGTTGCAGATGAGGAAACTGAGGCACAGAGAAGTTAAGTGACTTGCCCAAGGTCACCTAGCAGACAAGTGACAGAGCCAGGATTAGAACCCATGACCTAGAGGGTTCTAGAAGGAGAAGGACCGATACGCAAGCGATAAAGGACTGAGTGAACTCAACAGCAAGAGCAGCCCCCATCTCTGCCCAGAGGGACAAGGCCACTGTCACTGCAGTTGCCATCCTTGTCTCTTACTCCAGGCTGCGGCGTCACAGGGCAGGGGGCTGTGATGGGGGAACAGGCTCCTTGTCAAGTTGTCCCAAGGCTTCGATCCCTCCCGATGTATAGTAGCCAGCTGCCACAAAGAACCCACAGAGGACAGCTGCCAGCAAACACTAATTAGCTGTCACCAAACTCTAAGCCCACTGTGGGCACGGAATGTATCTGTTATATTGTTGTAGTGCTTAAAATGCTTAAGAGCTCTTCACACGGTAAGCGCTCAGTAAATACGACTGACTGGCTGACAGAGGGCAGGTGCAGTTCCCTGGAAGGGAAGAGCCCATAGATTCTCCTGCTACTCAGCAGGTCTGGAACTGGCCAGCACAGAGGCATGTCAGTCATATTTATTGAGCGCCTACTGTTTGCAGAGCTCTGTACTAAGCGCTTGAGAGAGTACAATATGACAATAAGCAGGCCCATACCCTGCTCACAACGAGGCGGCCCTGAAGGCCTCCGAGTTCTACCATCCTACACCCAGCTGACACTAATACTTCTCCCCACTCCCCATCCATCCCTACTGCCCTCTGACCCTGCTCCCAGAGGCAATGGGGATTATAATAATTATGGTGTTTGTTAAACACTTACTGTGTGCCAAGTACTGTACTAAGTGCTGGGTAGATACAAGTTATTCAGATTGGACACGGTCCCAGTCCCACTTGGGGCTTGCAGTCTAAGAAATGAAAAGGTCAAGAGACTCCTGGGAGTCAGGAGTCCCAGGTTCTAGGCCCAGTTCTACCCTTGGTCTGACCTGCTCTCTGACCTTGTTTGCTCATTTCTGCCTCAGTTTCCTCATCTGGAAAACCTGTCTCTCCATATCTCACCCAAGTCAACACCAAAATCCATCACAGTTAGAAGTTCACCCAGCAGGCATCTGGCCAAACCAGAATTAGAACCCATTTCCTCTGATGCCTAGGCCAGTATTCTTTCCACAAGGCCCCGCTGTTTCCCTCAAAAATCTAGTCATTTATTCAGATCCATTCCTATAACAGATCCTGCCATATTTATTCTTCTGTCTAACTGATCCTCCTTTCTCCTGCTCTTACTCTGAGAAAATCATTTTGTCTGATTCCCCACTTGGAGTGCAGAGGTATTTTTGTTTTGTTTTTTAATGGCATTTGATAAGTGCTTACTCTGAGTCAAGCACTATTCTAAGCACTTGGGAAAATAGAAGTTAATCAGACTGAATACAATCCCTGTCCCACATGGGGCTCATCCTTGAGGGCATTCATTCATTGAATAATAGTTATTGAGCACTTACTGTGTGCAAAGCACTGTATTAAGTGCTTGGGAGAGGGGTTGTCTTTCTTTGGTGGTGCTCTTCCAAGTAGTAACTACAGTTTGCTGGGCTCAGTAGATGCTCAGTCACTCCCATTCTCCAGTTCCATCTTGCCACCGCCTCACACCAGTCCAGAGCCCTCAGAACTGACAGCTCCACTTTGCTCAGTGGGGGATGGAAATGGACTGAGCCCAAAAACAAAGATCTTGGCCTTGCCAACTCTCCATGGCCCAGTTTTCCACTCCACCCTGGATTCCCTCTCCTTACCCCAGATGGATGGGCATTTAAGCTCGAACCACCTGCGCCCCCCTACGCCCCCCACTCCCAACTCCCAGCAGCTGTGGACAATCCGCTGGCTCATCCTAGTTCCTTCCCTTCTGGGGCCCCTCAGTACTATCTGCTGGGTGAGGTTTTGGGGAAAATCACAGGCCAGTTGAACTGTAAATTATTGGTTACATAATATAATATTAAGGCTATAAATCTTCCTGGTTGCAAAAACTATAAACCCTGAGTTTTTTTAGTTTTTTTATTATCCACTTAGTGCACAGACCCTGACTGTTACTTCATTGCAGTACAATTATCCTACAATTACTGTTATATTGTTAAGTAAATAGTGTGCCAGAAACAGCAGTTCCACCGCACATAAATATATAAACAAATACACACGAAAGTTCCCAAACCGAAGCTAAGAAAACAGGACATAGGAGCCAGGTGGTCACAGTGGAAACTTATAGAGACCGCATATAATGTGCATATGTAATGCGCAGCTGGGCTTCTGGGCCTGATCCTCAAAGAACTCAGGAATTTGCAAACCCAAAGATTTGGCAATACCACTGAAACCCAAGGGGAGGAAGTACCTACAGACAAATCTCTGGAAATGTCTGTGAGTCTGATAAGGGGGCAAAAGTAACCTAAAAGCTAAATTTGAAAGTAAACTCTTGAATAACTGAACTAATGGACTGGAGAAGTAAAGTGGAAACACCAAAGTAGCAGATAACCCCAATGGAAATAAAAGACTTGAGTCGTTGAGAGAGGAGTCGTTTGGCAGTGGGGGAGACAGGAAGGTAGCCCTAAGCAGCTTGGCATAGTGGATAGAACATGGGTCTGGGAGTCAGAGGTCATGAGTTCTAATCCTGACTCCACCACTTGTCTGCTGTGTGACCTTGAGCAAGTTACTTCACTTCTATGTCTCAGTTACCTCATCTGTAATATGGGGACTGGGACAGAGACTGGGTCAACCCCATTTGCTTGTATCTACCCCAGTGCTTAGAACAATATGTGACACATAGTAAGCACTTAATAAATGCCATAATTATTACTAAGGAGTTTCCTGATGTAGACTATGATTGCCCCAGAATAGAAGAAGTTTTTTGTCATTTTTTATGCTATTTGTTAAGCTCCAAGCACTGTGCTGAGTTTTGGGGTAGATACAAGCTAGTCAGGTTGGACACAGCCCAGGTGCTACATGGAACCCACAGTCTTAATCCCCATTTTACGGATGAGGGGACTGAGGCCCAGAAAAGTTAAGTGACTTTCCACAGGCCACACAGCAGCTAAGTGGCTGAGCCAGGATTAGAACTCAGGTCCTCTAACTCCCAGGTCCATGCAGGGAATACATCATTATAGTTTTTGAGTGCTTTAAAATGTGCTGTGGAGAATTCACAGATTTCAAAGAGAATCTAGAGCTGACTGATAATGGCAACTCATCCCTTTGTCAGCACGGAGTCAGGGCTTACTCTTCTTCTTTCAGTCTCTTAGCTTGAATTCTGCTCTAAAGTCCAGCATGAGATGTATGCAAGACGTTAGGGCTCCAAACTTCCAGATTTGAGGGCTACTTTCTGCTCAAGTGCAAGAAGATAACAGTTTGGGCTCCTCAGCACCAAATTTCTTCTGATACAATCGTGTGGGACAGGGACTGTGTCTGACCTGATTATGTCCCCACTCAGCACTGAGCACTGAGCAAAAGAGTGTCTATTCATTCATTCAATAGTATTTATTGAGCACTTACTATGTGCAGAGCACTGTACTAAGCGCTTGGAATGTACAAATCGCTAACAGAGACAGTCCCTGCCCTTTGACGGGCTTACAGTCTAATCGGGGGAGACGGACAGACAAGAACAATGGCAATAAATAGAATCAAGGGGAAGAACATCTCATTAAAACAGTAGCAAATAAATAGAATCAGGGTGATGTACATCTCATTAACAAAATAAATAGGGTAATGAAGATATATACAGTTGAGCGGACGAGTACAGTGCTGAGGGGATGGGACGGGAGAGGGGGAGGAGCAGAGGGAAAGAGCAGGCATCTCACATTCTAAAATCACTCACTTCGACACTTCAAACTGCTTTCAGAAGCAAATGAGATATAGTCTCTTACAGCTGGGGGTCAGCCTAGTAATGCTGGCATTTGTTAATAGCTTACTCTGTGTCAGGCATTATACTAAGCGCTGGGGTGAATACGAGCAAATCGAGTTGGATGAAATTCCTGTCCTATGTGGGCCTTACAGTACCAATTCCCATTTTACAGATGAGGTAACCAAGGCCCAGAGAAGTGAAGTGACTTACCCTAGGTCACACAGCCAATAAGTGGTGGAGCCAAGATTAGAATTCATGACCTACTCTCTCTTTCCCTCAGCACAGCCCAATTCCAAGGAGAGTCTGCAGGGAACAGAAGTCCAAAGGCACTGAGAGCAAGGCTCTTGGAAATAATAATAATGGTATTTGTTAAGCGCTTACTATGTGCCAAGCACCGTTCTAAATGCTGGGAATACTTCCAGTGGGGACTGTAAACAGGGACTTTGGGAAGATCTAAATCCAGGGCTTCATGAGACAAAGAGACCCGGTAGCCCCTTGGTTTCAGGCAGAAAGAACAATCAATTCAGAGGAGCAGAGAAGCAGCATGGTGCAGTAGATACAGCATGGGTCTGGGCGTCAGAAGCTCACGGTCTGCTATGCGACCTCGGGCAAATCACTTCACTTCTCTGTGCCTCAGTTACCTCCTCTGTAAAATGGGGACTGAGACTGTGAGCCCCACTTGGGACCGGGACTGCGCCCAACCCGATCTACTTGTATCCTCCCCAGCCTGGTACATAATAAGTGCCTAACAAATACTGTCATCATTATTATTATCATGAGCCTGCTATGGCCTGGGTAATGAGAACACTGTGCCCTTTACTTAATCACCCAACACACTCTGGATAGGGTCCATCTTCCTTTAGTGACTTAGTCTTGAATTTACATTAATGTCTGTCTCCCCCTCTCTACTGTAAACTCATTATGGGCAGGAATGTGTCTGTTTATCGTTGTATTTTACTCCGAGTACTTAGTAAAGTGCTCTGCACACAGTAAGTGTTCAATAAATACGACTGAATGAACGAATGAAAGAGTGAGTGTAAGCTTCTTGAGGGCAGGTGATAGGGGCTTTGATGCTGTTGCCCTCTCCCTGCCCTGCATTCTGCATTCCATACACAGACAATAAATTCCACTGATTGAGTCAGGGATGAGCCAAGGAGTGTCACTGTGCTTTGCAACGAGGTCTCACTCAGAACGAGCAAAGCTCTGGTTCGTGTTTCCCAGCCTGCTAGCCAGGGGAGGTTCACTTATAAGAGCATCGCCTTCTAGATGGCAACTACCTGAACCTCACACACTTGGGGCAGAAATGCACCAAGCCTTCCTTCAGTTTGGAGAAACTGAAGTTGTCAAAGAAACACAGAAATGAGGGACCAGAAATGCATCGAGGTCTCTTGTCTCCTCCCTCCTCCAGGAACAGAATTGGGTAGTGTTCCTAGGAAAATTTTTCCTTCTCGGCTTTAAACTCTGGCCCTGGTCAGTCAGTCAATCAATTGTATTTATTGAGCACTTCCTGTGTACAGAACACTGTACTAAGTGCTTGGGAGAGTAGAATATAATAATATAACAGACACATACTTTGCCCACAATGAGTTTACAATCCAGAGGTCAGGCTCTAGTCCCAGAAAGCAGAGAAGGAAATACTGTCTGAGCGGCTGTTCTTGCCCATGACCCTTCTGGAAACCCTGCCCATTATTTTTTTAATGGTACTTGTTAAGCACTTACTGTATGTCAAACACTAAGTACTGGGGTAGCTACAAGTTAATTAGGTTGGACACAGTCCCTGTTCCACATGGGGCTTACTGTCTAAGTAGGAGGGAAGAAGGGAGAAGGGAGAACTGAAGCACAGAGAAGTTAAGTGACTTACCCAAGGTCATATAGCAGATAAGTGGCAGAACCAGGATTAGAACCCGGGTAAAGAGAAGCAGACCCTCTCTGGATCACCCTTGAGGGGTTTCCAGTACTCTACCAGTCTAGGATACAGGAGGAAGCTTGAGCAGTGGCTAACGCATGGAAGGCAATCTGCTACAAGTCAAAACTCACCTGTGCTGGGCAGCAGCAGCATGGGAGAGAGTTGAGGGTGGAGACTCAATTTACTGCATGGAATAATAATAATAACGGTATTTGTTAAGCGCTTACTGTGTGCAGTGCACTGTTCTAAGTGCTGGGGTAGATACAGGGTAATCAGGTTGTCCCACATGAGGCTCTCAGTCTTAATCCCCATTTTACAGATGAGAGAACTGAGGCCAAGAGAAGTTAAGTGACTTGCCCACAGTCACACAGCTGACAAGTGGCAGTCAGAATTCGAACCCATGACCTCTGACTCCCAAGCCCGGGCTCTTTCCACTGAGCCAAGCTGCTTCCCTATGGTAAACCACTTCCATATTTTTACCCAGAAAACTCTATGGATACTGTACCAGAACAACTGCAGATGGAGGTGGGGCATTCTGGGAGAGATGTGTCCACCGAGTCGCTATGGGTCGGAGACGACTCGACAGCATAAGTCCAGACAAAGAGAAACAGCATTACTTAATGTATAGAGCCCGGGCCTGGGGGTCAGAAGGACCTGGGTTTTAGTCCTGGCTCCACCACTTATCTGCTGCGTGACCTTGGGCAAGTCACTTCACCTCTCTGGGTCTCAGGTACCTCATTAAGACTCATTAAAAGATTAAGACTGTGATCCCTATGTGGGACAGGGACTGCGTCCAACCTGATTAGCTTGTGTCTACTCCAGCTTTTAGAACAGTGTCTGCATAGAGAAGCAGCGTGGCCTAGTGGAGAGAGCACAGGCCCAGGAGGCAAGGGTCAAGGATTCTAATCCCGGCTCCGGCACCTGTCAGTTGTGTGACTGGGCAAGTCACTTAACTTCTTGGTGCCTCAGTTACCTCATCTATAAAATGGTGATTAAGACTGTGAGCCTCATGTGGGACAAACTGATTACCCTGTATCTACCTCAGCGCTTAGAACAGTGCTCAGCACATAGTAAGCACTTAACAAGTGCTTTATTTGCCATTGTTTTTATGAGATGTTCTTCCCCTTGACTCTATTTACTGCCATTGTTCTCGTCTGCCTGTCTCCCCCAGTTAGGCTGTAAGCCCGTCAAAGGGCAGGGACTGTCTCCATCTGTTGCCGATTTGTACATTCCAAGCGCTTAGTACGGTGCTCTGCACATAGTAAGCGCTCAATAAATACTATTGAATGAATGAATGAATGAATGAAGTACCAACATTATTATTATTAGTAGTAGTAAGCGCTTAACAAATACCACTGAAAAAGAAATACAGGTCCTCTGACTCTCAAACCCATGCTCTTTCCACTAGGCCATCCAGATCCAGTGCCATAAATGATTCAGTTCAGGCATGTGGCTCTCACACTTTCACAGGAATTTCTAGTCAAAAACAAGAAAAGAGTGTGTCTTTTAAAGTACAATCAGTGTAAAGGTTGTGAGACAAGGAGGTAAAAGTGCTCTAAATAGCAAATGTGACCACCCCAAAAGAAACACTGTGTGGGTGAGTGAGAGAGAGAGTGTCTGCTTATGGGCCCTTCATTCAGAAACAAAATAGCCAAGGAGAAAGAACACAGGCTTGGGAGTCAGAGGACCTGGATTCTAATCCTGCTCTGCCAGGTACCTGTTGTGTGACCTTGAGTAAGTCACTTAACTTCTCTATGCCTCAGTTACCTCATTCCTGAAATAGAGATTACACACCTGTTCTCCCTCCCCAATTAGGCTGTTACTATCTGTGTGGAACAGAGATTGTGTTCAACTTGATTATCTTGCACCTACCCCAGGATTTAGCGCAGTGCTCAGCACATGGTAATCTCTTTACCAATCCAATTAATATTGTTATTGGCCTTTTCAGTCACACAGCACCCACAAAAGAATTTCACCAGCAGAGGAATCTCAAGTGTGAAAAGGAATGTATCCATGTGTGTAGATATATTTATATAGAGAGAGAAAGAGAGAGAAATACTTATGTATATAATAGGATAAATCATGTAAAAATGAATTTAAAAATCTCAAATACTAAATGCTTAAAGAGATGGGCATAACGTCAGATTGGTTTCCCATGAATCCAGTTTTCCCCACTGTCCAAGATGAATACACATTTTAATTGTATTTGCTTTATCTTATTGAGTTTGCACTCCTTAAAACCACATAAATATTAATCACCAGCCCAGTTGGTATAATCTCCTTAAAATCTCTCTACTACCTGGTGTTGTTTTATCTTTGTGGCTCACCTTTTAAGAAACTTTGGTAAACAAACTGAACCAAAATCTCCATGCCCTGAGACAATGTGGCCCCAGGTCTTTGGAGAAGAAACCACTGTGATATTGTGGGAAAAAATATTAAGTTGGGGAAGGATTGGTGAGATATTGATTGCAAAGGAAAGCTGAGACTGGAACTATGAGTTACTTCAGAAGATGAACTATTTCAGGGTTAGAGACCTACATCGGAGAAATACAAAGTAAAAGCCAAGGGACGCAAGAGAAACTGCTATGTTGCTATTGTTAGTTTGATATCAGGTCTGCTTCTAGTAAGCATCAATTCAGAGTCAGAAATTGGAAGCAGCATCCTTCATTTGTATTTCCTCTGGGGAGAGTTCCCACTTATCCAACAGATGCCAACGGTAAAGAGAGCCCTGTTCCTTAGTTCCTTTCTGGTTTATAGCCCCCACTTCCCTGCCCTGATACAGAAGCCTGTTCCTCTCCACTGCTTCTGCCCGCTCCTTGTTCTTCCCCTTGACTCTATTTATTGCCATTGTTCTTGTCTGCCTGTCTCCCCCGATTAGACTGTAAGCCCATCAAAGGGCAGGGACTGTCTCTATCTGTTGACGATTTGTTCATTCCAAGCGCTTAGTACAGTGCTCTGCACATAGTAAGCGCTCAATTAATACTATTGAATGAATGAATGCCCTGTGTCCTCCCCTCACCTTTCCTCTCCTGATGCCAACAGGAGATGGATTCCCTGCCTTCCTGGATGACGCAGCAGCCCCCTCCCCAGAATTTTCCCACTCTTTCTCCACCGGATACAATCAAGAGACATCCTGCTTCTGTGCCCATATTCTGCCCTTTTCCCTTCCCCTAATGATTCTGCGAGGGATTCCTGTTATCGACCACCAGGTACCAGCTACAGTCTTTGTCCCAAAAACATATCTGGGGCCAAAGCTTCCCTGAGGAAGCCCCCAAGAGCCCAGGAAACCACGTGGCACAATTTGTTCTAATCTGTCAGAAGAAGGTCACCAGCAGAAGCATCATTTTAGGGTCATAAATCATTTGTGAAGGAGGTGAGAGAGGCTGTTAAGGGAATGAATGAGAAGTTTAGCTCATAAGGAGAAAACAAAAGTGTTTTCTTTAACACCGAAGTCTTCCCATTAATCGGTTCTGAGGAAGGGCAAGTCAAATTGGCATCATGTAAAATAGCTGTCAATCACGCCATGCCGGTGGCCATAGAAGAGTGATGTATCTTGGACAGTAGTTTACAGCAATCATCAAAACATCCCAAAACCATCTGATGGATCCAGATTTACTTTTCCTCACTCTATGTGCTTTGATGGGTGTGCCCTATTTCAAGACCCCCAAAATCTTTGACTAGCCATTTACATTCTTTCTGTTAGTCCTGTTTGTGAGTTTTAGGTGCGGACAGCTCAATAAAGGAAAAAACAGGCTTCTCTCTTGCTAAAGTCTTCCAATGTTGCTTTTTCTTTACTTCTCTTCCTCAGAGAAGCAGCGTGGCTCAGAGAAGCAGCGTGGCTCAGTGGAAAGAGCACGGGCTGGGGAGTCAGAGGTCATGGGTTCAAATTCTGGCTCTGCCACTTGTCAGCTATATGACTTTGGGCAAATCACTTAAATTATCTGTGCCTCAGTTAGCTCATCTGTAAAATGGGCATTAAGACCGTGAGCCCCACGTGGGAAAACCTGATCACCTTGTATCCTCCCCAGCACTTAGAACAGTGCTTTGCACATAGTAAACGCTTAACAAATACCGTCATTATTATTATTATTCCTCAATCTTTAGCCTCTCATCCAAGAATATCATGGTGGTAAAGAATGGAGACCCCACTCAGGATCATACTGGAGAGTTTCCAGTCATCTACCAGACTCAACTGTGGGAAGGAGAGTCAAGCAGAGGCATACCCATTCCATTCCGAGTAGCTAGAGAGTGGAGGGAAATCAAAACTCACCTGTGCTGGGCAGCGGCGCCATGGGAAAAAGTCGAGGGTGGAGACTCAAGTTTACTGAGTGGAAGAAGGCAATGGTAAACCACTTCCAGATTTTTCCCAAGGAAACTCGATGGATACACTACTAGAATGATTGCAGATGGAGGTGGGGTATTCTGGGAGAGATGTGACCGTAGAGACGCTATGAGTCGGAGAAGACTGGATAGGATAAGACAACACAAGAGAGAATGGAGAAATGATAACACTGGACACTTTTTCATTTCTGTTCTTGCTAAAGAACCCACCTCCGTCCACTGCACCTAAATAGTACCCAAAATACCCAACCAGCACAAGGTCCATATGAACATTAACAAAGAGGACAAGCCTCAGTAGAACCTGTAAGGACCCAGAAACCCCATTTCCATGGAAGAAGCAGAGGAGCCAATAGGAAAAGGGAAATAGTGCGAGCTGGTGGAAAAAGCACAGGCCTGGAAACCAGGAGACGTGGGTTTTAATCCTGGGTCCATCACTCGCCTGCTTTGTGACCTCAATCAAGTTTCTGGGCCTTTTCTGGACCTCAGTTTCCTCATCTGTAAAATAGAGATGCAATGCCTGTTCCTTCTCTCCATTAATGACTGTGTCCTAGCAGACTGTATTGCATCTATTCTGGCACTTAGCAGAGTGCTTGGCATATAGTAAACCCTCAACCCCTACCAGAATTATTGTTATTACAAGAGATTCCTGGCAATCAGAGCACCATACTAAGTGCTTGGGAGAGTACAATCAATAAGAACACAATCCCTACCCATAAAGACCTTACAAGCTTTAAGAACAGTGCTCTACACACAGAAAGCCTTTTATAAATATCGTAGGTATATTTCTTATGATGAAACAGAGCTGGCTCCTTCCTATCTGTGTGCAGAGCGCTATACTAAGCACTTGGGAAAGTACGAAGTACAGAGAAGTTAGAAGTGGTCCCTGACTCTTCTAATAATAATGATAATAATGAGGGCATTTGTTAAGTGTTTACTATGTGCAAAGCACTGTTCTAAGCACTGGGGGGATACAAGGTGATCAGGTTGTCCCACGTGGGGCTCACAGTCTTCGTCCCCATTTTACAGATGAGGTAACTGAGGCCCAGAGAAGTTAAGTGACTTGCCCAAGGTCACACAGATGACAAGTGGTGGAGCCGGGATTAGAACCCATGACCTATGACTCCCAAGCCCGTGCTCTTTCCATTGAGTCACGCTGCTTCTCTGTGATAATAATGGTATTTGTTAAGTGCTTACTAGGTACCAAGCACTATTCTAAGCACTAGGGTAGATACAAGGTCATCAGGTTGTCCCACGTGAGGGGTCAGTCTTAATCCCCATTTTTCAGATGAGGTAACTGAGGCACAGAGAAGTGAAGTGACTTGCTCAAAGTCACACAGCTGACAAGTGGAGGAGGCGGGATTAGAACCCATGACCTCTGACTCTCAGGCCCAGGCTTCTTCCTCTAGGCCACACTGCTTCTCTGCTTCTTTCTTCTTCTCTCTCTCCGGGTCAATGAGGTATTATCAGGCTGAATCCTTCAAGATTACCCAGTAAGCGCTGCTTTACCTCAGAGCCTCTTCTATTGTAAAAGTGTTTTAAATTACTCACTCTCCAACCTAGAGACAAGGGGGAAGACCTGGGGAAAAGAGAGGGAGATATTTTGTAATCCCCACTCCTACCCCTCCCAAAGAAGCTTGGTACTTCCCCCCACCCAACCCCACCTCTCTGTCTCTGGAGGAGTGGGGGGCACGGGATTATGGCATGATTAAAGGCACGACTCTGCCGAACGGTTAGTACGGTGCTTTGCACATGGCAGTGCTCAATAAATGTGATTGAATGAATGAATGGAAAACATGACTGCCATCCCCTAAAGAGCCATAATACAGCATTCCGAGGACTTCCAGGGGTGTGTGAGGCTAACAGGATTAACTACCACTCTGAGGTGCCAAGGCACAGCCTTCTGGGGCTTGTGGGTGTGCAAGGTATGGGGGGTAACTATTCCACATCCCCAAGGAGGAGGAGTGCAGCGCTGTGAGGCTCAGGAACCTCCTAGCCACTAGACATAGGTTCCCTCTCCCAATCCTAGCTGATTAAACAGGAGCAGAGCCTGCCAGCACCAGATTGCTACATATAATGGGCAGATGTCAATCAGAAGATGCTGCTCATTAGTCGGTCATAAATGAACCCCTCCGAGTTTTGGCATTGAATTCCCGTTTTTGAGATGAGGGAACTGAGTCACAGAGTACCTCAACTATCAACTATCAACGGCTTCATCTATCATCTCTAGGCAGATGACACTCAAATCTACATCTCCTCCCCTGTTCTCTCCTCCTCCCTCCAGGCTCTTATCTCCTCCTGCCTCCAGGATGTCTCCACTTGGATGTCTGCCTGCCACCTAAAACTCAACATGTCTAAAACTGAGCTCCTTATCTTTCCTCCCAAACCCTGTCCTCTCCCCAACTTCCCTGTCACTGTGGACGGCATGACCATCCTTCCCCTCTCACAGGCCCGAGACCTTGGTGTCATCCTTGACTCAGCTCTCTCATTCACCCCACACATCCAATCCTTCAAAACTACCTTCCGGTCTCACCTTTACAATATGCCAAGATCTGCCCTTTTCTCTCCATCCAAACGGCTATCAAGCTGGTACAAGCTCTCAAAATATCCCGGCTGGATTATTGTGTCAGCCTCCTTTCGGATCTCACTTCCTCCTGTCTCTCCCCATTCCAGTCTATTCTTCATTCCACTGCCCGGATCATATTCTACAGAAGTGCTCTGGGCATGTCACTCCGCTCCTCAAAAACCTCCAGTGGATACCTATCAACCTACGCATGAAACAAAAACTCCTCACTCTTAGCTTCAAAGCTCTCCATCACCTTGCTCCCTCCTACCTCACCTCCTTTCTCTCTTTCAACTGCCCACCCGGTATACTCCACTCCTCTGCCACTCACCTCCTCTCTGTCTCCCTTTCACACCTATTCCGCCGTCGACCCCTGGCCCACGTCGTATCGCTGTCCTGGAATGCCCTCCCTCCTCACGTCCGCCAAACTAACTCTCTTCCCCTCTTCAAAGCCCTACTGAGAGCTCACCTCCTCCAAGAGGCCTTCTCAGACTGACCCCCCTTCCCTCTGCTCTCCCTCCCCTCCCTTCCCCCCAGCCCTCTGCTCCCCCTTCCACCTTCCCCTCCCCTCAGCACTGTGCTCATTTGTATATATTATTTATTACCCTATTTATTTTGTTAATGAGGTGTACACCCCCATTGATGCTATTTATCTTGATGATGTTGTCTTGTTTTTGCTTGGTTATGTTTTGCTTTGCTGTTTGTCTCCCCTGTTTAGACTGTGAGACCGTCATTGGGCAGGGATTGTCTCTATCTGTTGCCGAATTGTACATTCCAAGCGCTTAGTACAGTGCTCTGCACATAGTAAGTGCTCAATAAATACTATTGAATGAACAGAGAAGTGAAGTGATTTGCCCAAAGCCTCACAGTAGCAAAATGACAGAAAGTTCAGATAGGAGAGCCCAGGCACAGTCATAATCCAAACAAATGCCTCTTCTGCAAATAGCACCCCTTTTAGGTACCCCTCCCTACACATAAACTCAGCCTCTTTGATCTCCTCAAGCAAATATCCCACCACCCTTTCTTTCTTTTTCCTCCTCCCTCCTACCTTTTGGTCACTGCTTCCTTCCTGCCTGGAATGCTCTCCCCATTCGGCTTCACCAAAGTATGTCACTCTCATTTTCAAAGTCCTCATATTTTCCCTTTCCTTCAATCTTCTCCGTCATCTCAGCGCTCTCATGCATTTTTTATTTGGTAAGCGCTTTGGCAAGCACTCTACTAAGCGCTGGGGTAGATACAAGCTAATCAGGTTGGACACAGTACCTTTCCCACATAAGGCTCACAGTCTCAATCCCCATTTTACAGATGAGATATCTGAGGTATAGAAAACCAAAGTGATTTGTCCAAGGTCACACAGCAGACAAGTGGCAGAGCTGGGTTTAGAACCCAAGTCTGACTCCCAGGACCTTGCTCTATCCACTCTGCTTCTCAATGAAGCAGCTCTTACTGATTTATAAGCTTATATTTGCAACTACACTCAATCAATCAACGATATTTATTGAGAGTGCAGAGCACCGTACTAAGCGCTTGGGAGAGTTTAGTATAATACTGTTGGCAGGCCCCATTCCTGGACTCAGAAAGGTTCCTCTCACTCTCTTTTACCTACTGTAAAATTAACATATACTGTCTCTCTCATTCTACTGGAAGTGCCTTAAGGTCAAGAATTCCACCTTTTAATCAATCAATCAATCATAGTTATTGAGCACTTACTGTGTGCAGAGCACCATACTAACCTTTTACATCTTTGTTCTGCTCCCCAAATTAATTAATTCAGCATGCAGCACCCAGTAAGTCCTCATAACGATGTTGAAGCTGATGAAGGCATTTGTGATAGTGATGGTGAATGATGCCAGCGCTGACGATAGAGTTAAAGCAATTGCTTAAATACTCCGAACAGATAAACATAAAACAAACAGCAGCGGTGGAGGGAGATGGGGAAAGCTGGCAAGATATCTAAGTGACACCTGCATCAACTCACCCAAGTGCTCTTTAAAGAATCTTGTGCCACTGGAGAGAAATTTCTCTATTCTTTGCCCTCGAAAGATGATGCCAAGTCATTTTCCTTGAATTCTCTGAATCAGTCCCAGTCTGTTTTGAACTCTTTGGTTGCACTGAAGGAAAACAAATCTTAAACATTCCCTCACTTGGTAAAATATTTCACAAAGCTTTCTAATTCCAACATCTTTACATTTCTCGCAAGCTACCAAGAATAAAAGATAAAAAACCCACCAAACTTCTGAACAATCTTTTTCTACAGAGGAGGTAAATTTGTCCACCACCGCTTGATATAACCACCCACTTTATATCACTTCTCTCCCCGTCAGCTAAGTTATTTTCAGCATGTTATAAAAAAAAATCTGTCACAATAAGGGTAATTGTCCTTGCAGGAAAGGCTGCTCCAGCTGTATATATCCCCTTTGCCAGAGCATCTCATACTTCATTAAATGCAAAGCTCCTACCTGAAAAAAAATCAATGGTCACCTAAATCATAAAGACAAAATCAATTCGAACTATGCATTTCAAGTCTATATTAACATAGGAGCATGAATGAAAATGAGTAAAGCCACTCTCTAAGTCCGAAGGGGAGGCCAAACGTGCTCAGGGCTGCGATCGCAATTGGCGGAGACTTTGAGTTTAAGCATAAGCCGGGAGAAAACTGATCAAATACTTTGGTCGTTGCTCAGATTTTAAACTTTCAGAACCAAGATATTAAAAATCAAACAAAGAAAACAAGATATCGGGCTTCTTGCATGTGCAGAATGGGAAAACACAAACACACAGAGCACCGTGGCCTCTTGAGAATGCCCTAAAACATTTTTCTCTTAAGGATGTTCAGCTTTAGTGCACTGCAACAATACGACTGTTCATATTCCCATTTTTAGTGGGTACCTTGTCGGGCTGTTGTGTTGGAGATGAAATTATTATCCTGAGATTTTCAGCAACTGTCTGCTTCTTCAAAATTGGGTTGACAGTGCATGAGTAAGTACTTAAAAGGGGAATAAAAGAAATGGAAAAGAAAGAAAATGTGGTAGAGAGTTTAGCAATCGTGTTTATTGAGCACCTTCAGTACTAAGCCCTCAGACAAGTTCATTGGTAGTAAGTTGCACCTCTGTTGCCTTTAAGGAGCTCACAATCTCTACGGAGAGACAAACAGATATGATTTACAAATTCTGTGAGGTAATAATAATAATGTTGGTATTTGTTAAGTGCTTACTATGTGCCGAGCGCTGTTCTAAGCGCTGGGGTAGACACAGGGGAATCAGGTTGTCCCACGTGGGGCTCACAGTCTTAATTCCCATTTTACAGATGAGGTAACTGAGGCACCGAGAAGTTAAGTGACTTGCCCCAAGTCACACAGCTGACAAGTGGCCAAGCAGGGATTCGAATCCATGACCTCTGACTCCAAAGCCTGTGCTCTTTCCACTGAGCCACGCTGCTTCTTGTTGATGATGATAATAACAGTAATTGCTAAATGCCTACTATGTACCAAGCACTGTATTAAGTTCTGGGATAGATAAAAGATAATCATGTTTTACATAGCCCCTGTCCCTCATGGAACATATGGTCTAGCATGGAGGGAGAGCAGGTGATGAATCCCCATTTTGCTAAGGAAGAAACTGAGACACAGAGAATTCAAGTGGCTTGCTCAAGGTCACCCAGCAGATCAGTGACAGAGCCAGGATTAGAACCCAGGTCTTCTGACTCCCAGGCTCAGGATTTATATTTACCAGGAAAAAGGACATCTTTTTTAAGGTGTAATCACAGAACAGGCAGTTGCCTTTAAAAATGAAGATCCAATTCAACTGTACTTTTGTACGTAAGTGCTGAAGATAGTGTCCATTCTCTCCATGCCTGTCTGCCTCACCTCTCTCTCACACATCCACAAACACACACACTCTCACCTTTCTAATCCCCATGAAGATCAAATGTGCTTCCACCCTCCCTACCAATGGTACATATGAGGATGACTGATGTCTCATTAGGTGTTCCAGAGAAGACTCACAGTGCAACCAGGATTTGCCATGGCACAGCCAGAAAGTAAGAATACAACTTGGCAAAAGATTGCTTTCAGGGTAGACAGTTCCATCAGTAGAACCCCAACCCCATCCTCAGAAAAAGGAGAATCTTTTCCACATGTGTTAACAACCAAAGACAGCCCTTTGACATCCCTTAGGCTCTAGGGCTGGAAGGGCTCTCGAGAGGTTATTTAGTCCATCCCTCTGCCTGCCCACAAGATCACTCCTCAGTCACCCCAGGTTGACATCCTCCAAAGTCCAGAGAGATGGGTGATTCCCCTGCTCCCTTGACAGGTGGTCCTGGCTACAAGATTGATCAGTGAATGTGTTCCCTCTCCCTGCAACTTTACTCAGAGAGAAAGCAGCTCACTAGCTATGCAATAGAGCCCCGGATCTCTGCGTTTAGCAATGTGTCGGCTTTATGGGTGCCGAGAACCGGTTCATTTGCTACAGAAGTTGGAGAGGAAGCTACAGCCTTTCCATAATTTAACATTTTATTATATCTTGGGCAACTGGAGTTTCATGCTTAAATATTTCAGGCAGAGGATGGGGTTGCAGTGACGCTTATATCCTCCCCTGGATATTGAAGCTGCCGGATCCCACATTTCATTATGGAAGAAAGAAGCACCAGGTTAGCGATATGTCTGCAATGGTAATAGGGTAACATCCATTTCCACCCCATTCATCGCCTGCCAGACTGGCAGCAGAAAGGGGGAGTACTGAGGCGTGATGAGAGCCTGAATTGCACTCCAGCGAAAAGCATATACTGGGAGACGTGGAGCTCCCTCCTATGGGAATTGCATTCATCCCAGACAGAAATCATTCACCTGCCAAACATCTCTGGCCATGCCCCAGGAAATTCCAGAGAAATAAATATCACATGGAAGTATTTTCCGATCGTTGAGTAGATTGAAGGAAGGGGAGCTCCGTGGCCTAGTGGAAAGAGCACAGGCCTGGGAGTCAGGGGGCTTGAATTTAATCCTGGCCACTCGCCTTCTGTGTGACCTTGAAGAAGTCACTCCACTTCCCTGAGACTCAGATTCCTTATCTGTCCAATATGGATTTAATATGCGTTCTTTCTCCTCGTAGACCGTGAGCTCTATGTGGGACAGGGACTTCGTCCATCCTGATCATCGTGT
The DNA here is from genome assembly GCF_004115215.2 of Ornithorhynchus anatinus. Taxonomy (NCBI): domain Eukaryota; kingdom Metazoa; phylum Chordata; class Mammalia; order Monotremata; family Ornithorhynchidae; genus Ornithorhynchus; species Ornithorhynchus anatinus. The sequence goes on along the minus strand of NC_041732.1, from coordinate 73,377,429 downwards.
TTCTCCCTAGTGCATAGTACAGTGCTTGGAATATAGTAAGCATTTAACAAATACCATTTGTTTTCCATCAGATGCCAGTGAGATTATAAGAGAAGGTACCTGTGGGTGTGAGCGTTACTATGAGAAGGTAGCATATACTTGCAAGCTGCATCCATGAAAACCCAGTAGGGCACCTTCCCTGGCCCCCGATGTTCAGATGACCATTCTGCAGCGTCCAGTGTTTAACAGGAACGAGGTATATCCTGAGGCAGCAACACAGACCCTCAGGTTATTATTAAGGAATGGTGATGGTTTAAAGGACAGAACTCTCCACCGTCCATGGGCTTCGTCCTCACTTGGAAGTGAAAGTTAAGTGGTAGAATGAGCGCAGGCATGGGAGAAATGAAACTAAAGTTCAAATCCCAACGCATCTGCCTTGGGACCTTGGACGTGTCCCTTAATGACCCCGTGCCTCCATTTCCTCATCTGCAAAATGGGGATAAGATAACTGTTCTCTTAGATTGTAAGCCCCATGTGGGATGGGAACTGTATCTGAGTTATTTATATTGCGCCTACCCCCAGTGTTGGGCAAGTATCACTTAACAAATATAAAAATTATTATTATTACAATTACAAAAATTCAGCATTTAATAGGGTGTATTGCGGCCAGTAGGTGCTCAATAAATACCATTACTACTAATTAAAATTTAAAAATTAAAATTAAGGAGGGGGAATCCTTCTGACACTGCACCTAATGATGAAAAGCCATCTGTATCCTAAGCTAAGGGGAATCAGTACCCTGGAACCCCACAGTACACAGAGAATGCACTTCTGATTGCCTAAATAAAAGGAATATGTTTTCTCAAGCCCCTATTTATTTCATTTGAATCTTCTGAATCCCATTCTTTATGGGGAAGAACATACGCAAACAATGAAAGTGAGGGTTAGAAGAAGAGACAGCATAGCTTAGTGGAAAGATTATGGAACTGAGAGTCAAGAGACTTGAGTTCAAATCCCTCTCTACCACTGGTCTTTTACATAATCTTGTCTAATTTACTTGATCTACTTGTCTGGCTTCACTTTCGTCAACTAGAAAATGGGGGGTGAAATACCTGGTCTTACATAATAAGTGAATCAACTTATTGAGCGCTTCCGGTGTGTAAGACTCTGTACTAAGTGCTTGGGATAGTACAGTATAATAAAGTTGGTAGACACATTCCCTGCCCACCAGGAGCTTATAGTCCTGTCTTTGTGGGAGAGATTGTGTCAGAACTAATGGCCTTGTCTCTTAGCCTAATGCTTAACTCAGTGCTTAGTAATTAGTAAGCATTTGATGAATAGCATAATTAAATAGCTAATTAAATGGGGACTGATTCTTGCGGGTGGATTAGCTCTACTATGGTGGCTCATACAAAATTCATATTAACACTCTTACTGTGGTGTAGCTTGTGGTCCCCAGTAGAAAGAGAGGAATATTATGATACCTCATTCATTCCTGGAAGGGAAAGCTTTTCTAGATAAGCACAGAATGGGAATCTAAAGCTTCTAATCCAAACATTAGCACTTAGACACTCGCAATCTCCCCGAGCATTTCTGTACAAATCAATTTATATGCTCCTCTTTTTAAGAATTTCTTTGTCCTGGCTGTGAATTATCTTGTGAGTAAGCTCCCTGAAGGCAAGGAACATTTGTCTTGCTTCTATTGCACTCGCCCACATCCGAAGCATGAAGCTCCGCAATCAGGCGCTCAACAACTACTACTGACTGATTGAATGAAGGACTATTCTCTGAGTTGTTTCAGATTTTCCTTTTCACTGAGGATAATCAATCAATCAGTGGTATTTATTGAGTGCTTACTAATGTGCAGAGCTCCGTATTAAGCTCTTGGAAGAGTACAATGTGACAGAATCAGCAGACATGTTCCCTGTTCATAATGAGCTTAGCTCACTTTGTGGGGGCATGCATATTTCCCTACCTTACCTCATGTGATGCTGGGATATTCTCAAAAACTGAGCAGGGGCAAGATAGAGAAGAAAAGAAAGCAAGTCGCTACTGAGATATAGCTGCCTATATGTGCCAGACTAAATTCAGTTACTGCAACAAAAGTATTTTAGCAGCTTCTAAGATAACGCAAGAAAGACACTTGATTGACACATTGTCCACTTGAAGAGCGAAATAGTAGGAAGCGTAATTACTGAGTGCCTACTGTGTGGAGCACACTGTATTAAGCTCTGGGAGAAAATAACAGGCTGGCAATCTAAAAGAGTGTGAAATTCTCATGCCTGCACTTTTCCAGATTACTTTAGATACTTTCTCAAATAGGAACTGAATTGGTGAAATCAATCAGTCAGTGGTATTTATTGAGTGCTTACTATGGCCCACCTCCTTCCACTGACCTGGCACGCCCTCCCTCCTCACATCCGCCAAACTAACTCTCTTCCCCTCTTCAAAGCCCTACTGAGAGCTCACCTCCTCCAGGAGGCCTTCCCAGACCGAGAACTCCCTTTCCCTCTGCCCCTCCTCCCCTCCCCATTTCCCCTACTCCCTCCATCTGCTCTACCCTTTTCCCCTCCCCACAGCACTTGTGTATATTTGTATATATTATGTATTACTCTATTCATTTTATTAATGATGTGAATATATCTATGATTCTATTTGTCTATTTTGATGTTATTGATGCCTGACTACTTATTTTGTTTTGCCGTCTCCCCCTTTTAGACTGTGAGCCTGTTGTTCAGCAGGGAATGTCTCTATCTGTTGCTGAATTGTACATTCTAAGCACTTAGCAATGCACTGCACACAATAAGCATTCAATAAATAGTATGGAATGAATGAATGAATGAATGTGCAGAACACTGTACTAAACATTTGACAAAGTGCAATAAAACAGAGTTGGTAGACATGCTCTCTACCCTCAAGGACCTTTCAGTCTAACGTGGCAGATAGATATTAAAATAGATTAGGGATAGGGGAAATAGTGAGGCATAAGAATATTTACCTAAGTGCTTTGGGCTGGGATGAGTGGAATGGGGGATTGGGGAGTGTGTGCCTTTTTCATTCCCATTTAATTTAATTTTTGCAAAGATATCCTGGGAAAAAGAAAGCATCTAGAAATATTTTGACTGATTGACTCTAGATTGTCATGAGCTTGGAAACTGTCTACCAACTCTGTGGTACTGTACTCTCCCAAGTGCTTAGTACAGTGCTCTGTGATTGTGAGAAGGCTCACAATCTAAGATGTAGGGAGGGTAGACCTTACCTCGAGGCTCAGAGAGCCAAGGTAAGGTCCCCAGGGTCACAAACTACAAGTGAGTGGCTGAGCTGAAGCTAAAGCTCTGGTTTCCTGAGTTCCAGACCCAATCTCTGCCCACTGGACCACTCTACTGGGTCATCAGACACTCCCGGGCAAGAGAGAGATGGTCTAACATCCCAACTTTAATAAGAACCTCTGGGTCACTGAGTCTTTGGAGTTGGTGAGAGGAAAACCGATAAGCAAACAGCCGTGGGAAGGAATGATATGACTTATTGTTTCCTCAGCTCAGAATAAGTCCTCGGTTCGGCCTCCACGTCCCCCCCGGTGAGTCTGGGCTCCGCAGGTCATCTTTAACAGCCGCTCCGGCTCTGACCCTCCCCGACAGAGGCTGCGGAGGCAGCCCACTTAGGAACTGGCCGGATGGCTTCAGTTGCCAGTCTCAGTCCCACTGGAGCATGGCGAAACTGCTGAAGATCTTTCATCTTGCTCTGCTCTGGACTGACATTGCAAACTGGAAACAATTGAGTAGAAATGTTCTGAGAGGAGAAGAAAATGTCTAGTTTTTTCCCTCAGGAAATGGTGTCTTGGAGCTCAGTTTTCAGAGCCAGTAAAAAAATAATCATGAACGTGGTATTTATTAAGCACCTACCGTAGAAGCAGCGTGGCTCAGTGGAAAGAGCACGGGCTGGGGAGTCAGAGGTCAGGGTTCAAATCCTGACTCCGCTGTTTGTCAGCTGTGTGACTTTGGGCAAGTCACTTATCTTCTCTGGGCCTCAGTTCCTTCAACTATTAAATGGGGATGAAGACTGTGAACCCCACGTGGGACAACCTGATCACCTTGTATCCTGCCCAGCGCTTAGAACAGTGCTTTGCACATAGTAAGTGCTTAACAAATGCCATCATTAGGCTAAAGGCTGGAGTAGATTCAAGATAATAAAATCTAGGCCCAGTTCCTGTCCCATGTGGGGCTCACACCCCAAGAGTGGAGAAGAATGAGTATCTTATCCCCATTTTACAGATGAGTCAACTGATTCAGATTGAGACCAAAGTCATCATATAGCCAGTGCTCCTGACTCTCCGTCCCCTGCTCTTTTCACTAGGAAAACTGCCTCTATGCTGTGTCCAAGCGCTGGATGAACTTGTCATTTGTCGCTGGCCAATTCATATCTGAAACCATCTGTCTCCCAAATTAGGGACTCCGAAGTGTGTGAGTGCTTGGATTTCCGCAGCAAATACTCCTCACTTTAGGAATTAAATGATTCAAACGAACTAATTAAATCCGTCTGGCAAACGATGCCCAGTCTGCCAGCATGGGCCAAGATACTGGCTTTGAGCTGGCCATTGTTCTGCCAGCCTGATGAGAAGGTCTCTGGATGTGGAAAAAAATGACCTCCCGGGAGAAGCTTGGGGAATACAATCAGATGATGTTGATCAGGATGGCGAATCAAAGTCCAGCAGGTCTGCCTGCTATTGCCATCCAGTGGCTAGTTGCTACAAGGCCAGACCCAATGACGAGCAGAATTTGGATCTGGCAAAACATCGTCAAAAGCAACAGATTCCCCTTTCCTTCTTTAGCTCCCAAAAAATCAATCCATCAATTGATCAGCGGTATTTAATGAGCACCTACTGAGTGCGAGGCACTGTAATAAGCATTTTGGGGAATACAGTTGACATTCAATCCCTGTCCTCAAGAAGCTTACAATTGAATAGTGGAGACGGGCAAAAATCAATTACCAATAGTGAAAGCAGAAGAACAAGTATTTAACAGGAAGAAATTCAACTTCATCAGGATGAAAAGCCACTGCAAATCAAATATGTCCTGATTCAGAATGGACGCTCAATTCCTTGGAAGGAGTTTCCTGTCAGGACCAATGGTTGAGCCTTGAACCTTGTAGTGTGGCCTAGTGGAAAGAGTTTGGGCCTGGGATTCGGAGGATCTGGGTTCTAATCTCAGCTCTTGGGCAAGTCACTTCACTTCCCTGGCCTCATCTGTAAAATGGGAATTCAGTACCTTTTCTCTCTCTCCTACTTAGACCACCTGGGGCAGGGACTGAGTCTGATCCGATTATCTTGTATCTATCCCAGGACTCAGTATAGTGCTTGGCACCTAGTAAGCACTTAACAATCAATCAATGGTATGTATTGCGCGCTTACAGTTTACAGAATACTACACTAAGCACTTGTGAGTGTCCAATACAACAGAGTTGGTAGACAAGATCGCTGCCCACAAGTAGCTTATAGTCTAGAGAGGAACTTTATCAGTATTATTATCACTGTCATTATGATATTACTATGACCTAAGAATGGACAACCCACACAGAGGAGTTGATTAGAGTCAGTGTTAAATCCTGCAGCAAATGGCGTGGTCAGCTTCCTGGTGAGTCGTCTTGTCTTCTGCCGTCACGTCGTCTTTGACCCATAGCGACGCCATGGACACATCTCTCCCAGAACGCCCCACCCACATCTGCAATCGTTCTGGTAATGTATCCATAGAGTTTTCTTGGTAAAAATACAGACATGGTTTACCAGTACCTTCTTCCATGAACTGAACTGGAGTCTTGACCCTTGATTCTCTCCTATGCAGCTGCTGCCTGGCACAGGTGACTTTTGACTTGTAGCAGATTGCCTTTCACTCGCTTGCCACTGCCCAAGCTAGGAATGGAATGGATATGGCTCTGCCTGACTCTCCTTCCTGTAGTCAAGACTGGTAGATGTTGATATTTGTTAAGTGCTATGTGCCAAGCCCTGTTCCAAGCTCTGGGCATTGTTCTAAGCACTGGAGTACTGGGAACTTTCCAGGTGCGACCCTGAAAGGGGATCCTGGTAGGTTCCCAATGGCAAATCCAGGAGAGAAGGCAGCGAAGGAGGGTGAGAAGGCTGAGGAAAGAGGAGGAGAAGGCTGAGGCTTCTAGCTGTGCTTTAGTGAATAGACATTGCTCCTTTAAGATTTTCTCTAGGGACTATCTCCAAAAGCAGTGGCCCACCAAAAAAATCTCTGTAAAATAACGTCCTTTGGAAAAGCACCTCGGGAAGCTATATCCCTACCTTGATGTCGCTACCACCAAAGGACCTCGCCCTGGGGAACAGGTTTGCATCTCTTATTTTTTCCATCTGCACCGAGACTGAAGGACATTTTTGCCATGTAAAGTAAATCATCTCAGTGGGTTTTCACCCTGGGTTTTGTATTTCACAGGCTCAGACACTCTTCTTCTGAAAAGTCCCAATCAATCAATCTTTAAGGATATATTGAGCACTTCCTGAGTGCAATGCACTGTTCTAAGCAGTTGGGAGAGCACAGTAGAAGTAGAAGACATGATCCATTGCACCAGGGCACTAATAATTTAACTGGGGAGACGGATGCTGAATAATTTACAAATTGAAGGAAGAAAAGAACTTAAAGATAGATATAGATGTCCCTCCCAGCCGCTGGGGTTTTGGAGTAGACATTCATTTAGGCATTCATTCTTGTATTCATTCACCCGTGCAATAAAATTTACTGTTTACCATGTGCAGAGCACTATATTTGGGACATTCATTCATTCATTCGTATTTACTGAGCGCTTACTGTATGCAGAGCACTGTACTAAGCACTTGAAAAGTACACTTCAGCATCGAATAGAGACCATCCCCGCCCACAACAGACTCACAGTTTAGAATACCAAAGATAATAATAATAATAATGTTGGTATTTGTTATGCGCTTACTATGTGCAGAGCACTGTTCTAAGCATTGGGGTAGATACAGGGTAATCAGGCTGTCCCACGTGAGGCTCACAGTTAATCCCCATTTTACAGATGAGGTAACTGAGGCATAGAGAAGTTAAGTGACTTGCCCACAGTCACACAGCTGACAAGTGGCAGAGCCGGAATTTGAACCCATGACCTCTGACTCCCAAGCCCGGGCTCTTTCCACTGAGCCACGCTGCTTCTCTGCAAGGAATACATTCCTTGGCCATAAGGAGCTTTCATTTTGAAAGAAACTGCCATGAACATATTTACAAATGGAGTAATCAAAGGGAGTAATTGAATGAATTGTTAGTTGTATAGCTTGTAAACAAAAGTACTCAGGAAGTGTATAAATGAGTGTATAAGTGCTGGAGATTGCTAGTGGGTTTGGTAACCAGGGATGTTGGGAATAATAATAATAACGATAACAATAATAATAATGATAATTATGGTACTTCTTAAGGTCTTACTATGTTTCAATCACAGTTCTAGGCACTGAGTTAGATACAAGTTATTCAGATTGGACACAGTCCCTGTCCCAAATGGGGTTCGCAGTCTAAGTAGGAAGGAGTAGTATTTAATCAAGGATGCTTTATTGGAGGAGGTAGGATTTCAGAAATCGAGTGAATATAGGAAACGTCAACATCTGGTAGACTCAGTGAAATAGAAAGCTCCAGGCCAGAGAAATAGCCTAGGTGAAAGTGTGAAGGCAGAAGAAATGAAAGTAGAGTTAGAAGGTTGGTTTTCATGGATCAAAGGTAGCTAGCTGGGGAGCAGTGGGTAAAGAGAGCAAATGGGTAAGATGGGGCGAGTTGGTAGAGAGTTGATAGAGAGTCCTAAAGACTAGTATGAAGAGTTGTGCTTAGTATGGTGCTCTGCACACTGTAAGAGCTCAGTAAATATGATTGAATGAAGGAAAGAGTTTTGTTAGGTTCCCAGGGGTTCAGGAGGCAAGTGGAGAGTTGGTTCTGGAAGCAAATGGAGCGTTTAAAGCATGATGTGTGTGCAGGATAGGTAGGAGGGGACAGAGGCTGGGCAAGGACACGGTCCCTCCCTCAGAGGAGCTGACACCAATGAATCAGCAGATCAATACTTTCTCACCCAACTGACGACCCCATACACCCATTGCCACCGGGGGTCAGGTACAAGGGCACGCTCACCCTAGTCTTGGCCTTCAGAGCTGAAGTGGGGATCATTCTAAATACCACCCTGCGGTGAGCAAAGAAAATGATATCCCGACAGCGCGCTTTGACCTTAGCTCTCCCTCATTACTCTATTTCCCGGGCGAAACTCCAGCCATCTCCCATCAGCCGATCGATCCATCAACCTTACTCATTAAGTGTCTCCTGTACAGAGTACTGGTCTAAGTGCTCAGGCTCACGATAATAATTGTGATATTTATTAAATGCTTACTATGTGTCAAACACTGTACTAATTGCTGAGGTAAATAGAAGATAATCAGGTCTCACATGGGACCTACGATCTAAATAGGAGGGAGAAGAGGTACTGAATCCCCATTTTGCGGAAGAAAGAACTGAGGCCCGAAGAAGTTAAAAATGACCGGTCCAAGGTTACCCAGGAGAAGAGTAGTGGAAGCTGAATTAGAACCCAACTCCTCTGCGTCCCAGGCCTGGGCCCTTCCCCGTAGGCCACGCTGCTTCTTGTCGTTCTGACAGTTTATAAGCTCCTTTCCCCTGCAATGAGAAGAAGAAGATAGAGAGACGACACTACCCTCCCACTGAACACAGAATTCCCTTCAGTGCCCTTCTGTTCTGAGAAAATATTAACTTTAGAACTTCACCTCCTGCTACACCATCAAAACGTCAATCTTATTTATTCCCTTATTATGCACTCCCCGACCCAACAACGGGTTTAAGGGCCATTGCGAGGGAGTGGACAGCCAGTAAAAGGCCTGAAGTTTTAGTGGGAAGTGGAGCCTTTGCTGCCTCTTTATAGTCGCTCGAGTTGGCCCCAGCATCTCCTATCAGACTCATTTGAATGAATCCGTTTGCACTCAATTGAATTTTAGAAATTGCCTTAAAATGCTCAGGTTGCTGCCTCGCCCCACGTCTTTGGCTGAGTGGCATGACCCGGTCCAGGAGAGGGAGACCTGGGCTAAAGGTACTAATATGGAAGTCCTCGGAGAGGGCCCGCGAACCCTGGGTTGAGCATTTTGCGTGATACGCGGGCCGGCCTTATACCGTGACATTTATAAATCCCCGTGCTATTTAGCTGTGAGTACCCAAGGACTCAGTTGGGTCTCCAGCTTAACGAGTTTGAGCTTGCAGGCTAAATAGCCACTTCCTCCCCAGTGAGCCAGGGTGGAAGCCGGCTTGTAGGATGGGCCCGGTGGATTTTTTGTTTGTTTTTATGGTACTTGTTGAGTGCTTACTATCTGCAAAGCACTGTACTGAGCACTGGGGCTAAATACAAGCTTATCCATTTGGACACAGTCCCTGTCCCCCATGGGGCTCACAGTCTTATTTCCCATTTTACAAATGAGGTAACTGAAGCACAGTGAAATGAAGTGACTCGTCTAAAGTCACACAGCAGGAAAATGGACGAGCCAGGATTAGAACCCAGGTCCTTCTGACTCCCAGGCCACTGGATGGGATTTCTAAGGGAAAGTCTCAGTTCTGTGCAGATGGGAGCCACGGCTTTATCCTTGAATTGGGGCTTGCCAAGAATCTGTACCTTGAAGCTGAGATTCCCAGACAAAACAGGAAGCAGCATGACATAGTGGATAGAGCATGTACCTGGGAGTCAAAAGGACGTGGGTTCTAACCCTGACTCCACCATTTGTCCGTTGTGTGACCTTGGGCACGTCACTTCTCGTCTCTGTGCCTCAGTGACCTCATCTGTAAAATGGGGAATAAGACTGGGATCCCTATGTGGGACAGGGACTGTGTCCAAGCTGATTTGCTTGTATTCACTCCAGTGCTTAACACAATGCCTGGCACATGGTAAGCACTTAACAAATATCACAATTATTATTTTTATTTTGATTGTTTTGATATTTTACATCAAGATCTAGCGAACCCTTGGCTTTTTGTGTTGTCTTTTGCCGTCGAGTTGTCTCTATGCCACAGCGACTCCACGGACACATCTCCCCCAGAATGCCCCACCTCCATCTGCCTTCGTTCTGGTAGTGTAGCCATGGAGTTTTCTTGGTAAAAATCTGGAAGCGGTTTACCATTGCCTTCTTCCACACAGTAAACTTGAGTCTCCGCCTTCGACTCTTTTCTATGCTGCTGCTGCCCAGCACAAGTGAGTTTTGACTTGTAGCAGATTACTTTCCACTCGTTAGCCACTGCCCGAGCTAGGAACGGAATGGGTATGCCTCTGCTTGACTCTCCCTGGTAGAGTAATGGAAACTTTCCAGGTGTCATCCTTAGAGGGGGCTCTGGCTTTTGGAGACTCCCTAAATATACAGAGATTGAAGCCTTTAATGATATTAAAAACAATGCAGCTCCCCCGAGCCTGGCTTTAACTCTGTGTTTTGACTAGAACACTGTGCATTTAGTACAGTGCTCTGCACACAGCAAGCATTCAACAAATACAACTGAATGAATGAATTATAGATTCTTAGTCTGACAATATGGGCCTGTCAGGATAGAACATCTGCTCAGGATGGTTTAGCTGATTGTGGGTAGGGAATGTGTCTGTTTATTGTTATTTTGTACTCTCCCAACTACTTAGAACAATGCTCTGCACACAGTAAGCACACAATAAATGCGCCTGAATGAATGGTGCTGCATTAGGAGAACCCGTGGGCACACGCATGTTATGTCCGTCTAGCATGCGTATTATAGTGGCATTAGTATGTGCATTTATTGAGCACACTCTGGGTGCAGGGCACTGTTCTCAGCATTTGGGAAAGTACAAAGCAGCCCAGCATACATTTCTTGCCCACAAGGAGCTTATACTCCAATGGGGGAGAAAGTCATAAAAATGTTTACAAAAATCAGCGGGCTAGGAATTTTAAAATCCAACTGTAAGCTCCCACTGGACTGTAAGTTCCTGAGGGCAGGGACTGTTCTACCAAATCGTCCTCTCCCAAGCACTTAGTAAACTGCTCTGCACGAAGCATTCAAAGAATGCCAATGATTGTTTGATTGATTGATAATGTATAATTGAAAATACATACATACCCAAAGGCTGAGGATAGATAGAAATAAATACCTACATCAGATATGATACAAGATTTTCCCAGCTTAGGGTTCTTCAGGTACATAACCCTCACAGTAGAGAAAAGATGGGTCAAATCAATCAATTAATCAATCCAAAAATTGTTTTTATTGAGCTTTTACTGTACTAAGCACTTATGGGAGTGCACCATAACAGAGTTGGTAAACATTCCCTGCCCACAACAAGCTTACAGTCAGTTTCCTAGTGGATAGAGCACAGGCCTGGGAGTAAGAAAGATCTGGGTTCTAATCAGGTTCCACTGGTTGCCTGCTGCGTGAACTTGGGAAAGTCACTTAATAATAATAATAATAATGTTGGTATTTGTTAAGCGCTTACTATGTGCAGAGCACTGTTCTAAGCGCTAGGGTAGATACAGGGTCATCAGGTTGTCCCACGTGAAGCTCATAGTTAATCCTCATTTTACAGATGAGGTAACTGAGGCACAGAGAAGTTAAGTGACTTGCCCAGAGTCACACAGCTGACAAGTGGCAGAGCCGGGATTCGAACCCATGACCTATGACTCCCAAGCCCAGGCTCTTTCCACTGAGCTATGCTACTTAACTTCTCTGTGCTTCAGTAATCTCTTCTGTAAAATGGGGATTAAAACTATGAGCCCCATTTAGGACAAGGACTGTGTCCAACCTGATTAGTTTGTATCTACCCCAGTGCTTAGAACAGTGCTTGATCTGTAGTAAGTGCTTAACAAATACCGTCATCATCATCATTTGAGGTCCATTAAAGGACTTATCTTCATTGTTCACTGTTGAGAGAAAACTGATCCAGGTTTGAATCCAGCGGGCAGCTGGGAGCAGCTGCAGGTAACTGTCGCTCCATCAAACACTAAGTAAAGCAAGATAGCTCTTCCTGTGCTGATTGTTTGGCTATTTGCAGTGCCTGTCACTATTTTCTAATCTGCCTCTTGGTCTACCGTTCTTCCATAAACGGCATTTAAGGAGAGCCACCCTCTCCGGATATGTACGAGCCAGGCCGGTCTGCCTCCTGCAGATGTCTCCCAACAGGATGAAAATACATGTTAGTGGCCTACGGAAAAATCCTGAGACTTGGAGTTTAATCTTAGCTCTGCCACTGGCCTGTTGTGTGAACTTGTACAAGTCGTTCACTCTCTCGGACCTCATCTTTCTCATTTGTAAAATGGACATAAGATAATACCCTCCTGCCTGGATAGATTTAAGCCTCTTTTGTGTATAACAAAATGCTTGTCACCTAATGAATGCTTAATAAATATCACTATTACTGGTACGATTTTTGCAATAAGGTCAGAAGCCCCTCCCTCCCACCCTCTCAATGGCTAGAATACCTTCCAATAATCGCCACATCTGCATTTGCATTCATAATAACCCCCCATATTCTCAGCCAGTGAGGTGAATTTGCTTCCTGACAGCCATTGAATACATATTCTCAGATCTCAAATTGCTCATTCCAAGTTGACAGCGCCCATAATTAGCCTTCAGGAAAGGTACCAAACACGGTCCACTGAGACCTGGGTTTTGCAAAGAATAAGGGAAAGAGATTAGCTGGGTAAAGGTCATTTTCAGAATGACATGGAGGATATGAGTCCAAGCAATCAATGGAATTTATTGAGCATTTCCTGGGCGTAGTGCACTGTACTAAGTACTTGAGAGAGTGCAATGCAACAAAGTTGGTAGACAAGTTCCCTGCCCACAAGGAACTTACAGTTTTGAGGAAACAGAATTGCATTACCCGGGAAATGAACCAGGACTTCCCACATGGCAGGTGAGAATTCTACCATGAGCCACTAATCTTAGGGTGATGACAAAGCTGCTGATGCTGAGATTGTGTCTAGTGGACAAGATGTCAGTTGAGACTACCTTCTCCACTGGGACAATAACATAAAGCTATGCAGCTTTGCTGGCTCCTCACCAATCAGGTTGAGGTCTGTACCCACACCAGTGATTAAGAGGGGAAATGAAGGACTATCGCCAGTAGGATAAGCATTTGAGTTACTTTTTCACGGTATTTGTTAAGAGCTTATTACGTGCCGGGCACGGTGCTAAGCACTGAAGTAGACACAGTCTAATCGGGTTGGACATAATCCCTATCCACCATCACAGTCTTAAGCCTTATTTTACGGAGGAGGCACCTGAAGCACCAAAGAATTAAGTGACGTGCCCATGGTCACGTGGCAGACGAGTGGAGGAGCTGGGATCAGAACCCAGGTCTTCTGATTCCCAGGCCCGTGCCCTTTGCTGCTTTCCGACATTTGCAGGAGTAGCAGTGGTTTACGTTTTGCCATCCACACATATTTTTATGGTATTTGTCAAGAAATTACCCCCGTGCCAGGCATTTTACTAAGCACTGGGGTTAATATAAGCTATTCAGGTTGGGCACAGTCCACGTCCCACTTGGAGCTCACACTCTCAAACCCTATTTTACAGATGAGGTAACCGAGGCCCAGAAAGGTGAACTGATTTACTCAAGGTCATACAGCCAACAAGTGGCAGAGCCAGGATTAGAACACAGGTCTACCTGACTCCCAGGTCCATGCTCTATCCACTAGTCTATATAGCTTCACATGTTTTCCCTCAGTACCCTCACAACTATCCAGTTTATTTTCCATGCAGTCTTGTTTGATCCCCTTGACTTCTCAGTCCCCTTCTGCCATCCCAGCTCTGCCACTTGTCAGCTGTGTGACTGTGGGCGAGTCACTTAGCTTCTCTGTGCCTCAGTTCCCTCATCTGTAAAATAGGGATTGACTGTGAGCCTCATGTGGGACAACCTGATGACCCTGTATCTCCCCCGGCGCTTAGAACAGTGCTCTGCACATAGTAAGCACTTTACAAACACCAACATTATTATTATCCTGGCTGCTCAGGTGAAAAGGAAGTGAAAGCTGGAGAATTCTGAGGCTCTGATTCTCACATCCTCACAGTTCCAGGGCCTGGATTGACAGCTAGCTTTTTGTGACACCTTCACTTGAGGGTCTAAAAGAGATTTTAAAGCCATGGAGTTGGGTTTTAAAAGGCTCCCAGAACCCTACCTAGAAAGTGTCCAGTCACCGGGGAAGGGTTTAGATAGCCAAAGAGGCAGGCACGACTCTCAACAGTTTACGACATTTTTATTGAGCCCCTATTGAGCACAAGACACTGTATGAAGTGCTTGGGAGTGGAGAAGACACAATTTCTGTCTCCTCAAGGCACTTACAACTTAATGGAACAGGCAATCGGCCAAGGGGATTTAAAAACGTTGGGAACAGGAAGTAAAATTTTCTACAAATGTTCCAGGACGTTATAACTGAATACATACCTAAGTGCTAAGGGTGACCTTCGGGTCATACTGAGTAGGGTGTATAGAGGAGGGCTCCGTGGAGGAAGTGGACTTTTTAAGAAGGGGGTTTGAAGGTGGGAGGAGTTGGGATCTGACGGATTTGGTCAGGAAAGACTTCATCTCATCAAAGCTGTTTTTTCTCTTTCACTTAAAAAAGTGGCTTTGGAGGTGCACTTTTCTTTACGTCCAGTCCGGAATACATTTAATGATTCAGGTCCAATTAGCTTTCCCAATGCCTGGGTAGGAAGTAATCATTAGAAACATATAAATTAAGTTACCAAGGAGCTTAATAGATTAGTCATTGACTTTTTAGCTCCTGCTGGATCGGAGCCTTCGGTTGAAATGAATCGCCAGGCAGAACCACGTGCTACCCACAGAAGGGCAATTCAGCCCAGCACATTCCCCCTGTCCCTCAACAGCTGGAAGCCGAAATGTTTAACTCCAGCTGTGGGGCATGTTGGGATTCCACCCTGTGCCCCACCTTCCCATCAGCGGGGTTCCATCATAGCTGTTTTTCCAGTGGAAGAATGAATGAATGAATGAATTCATTCGTATTTGAGCACTTACTGTGAGCAGAGCACATACTAAGCGCTTTGGAGAGTACAATACAGCAGTAACCAGGTGCATTCCCTGCCCGCAATGAGCTTACAGTCTAGAGGGGGAGAGAGTCAGTCAATTGTAGTCATTGAGCACTTACTGTGTGCAGAACGCTGTACTAAGCCCAAGGGAGAATACAATATAACAGAGCTGGTAGACATGCTCTCTGCCCACAAGCAGCACAAATTGATGGGGAGAGGGGGAAAGAGCAAAGAACAGACACCCCAACCGACAGGGCACATGTGTCATCCATTATTCCTCCCCGATATTTGAGTCTCCCTGGAATCTTACCCAATGGCATAGTACCTAAAGCATCAGGAAGCCTTTCCTGGCAGGAGGGCAGAGAAACAGAGAGATGCCAATTTGTGGCGTGCGCCCGAAGAAGGTATTTCTAAAACAGCAAAGACCAGAAAGGGGAACAAATGACTATTTCCTTCAGAGCCTTTCACACATGGAAGATCAGAGCTCTAGCAAATAATCAGAGCCTTGTGTTGGCAAAACTGCATCATTTATATTGAAATATTTCTCTGAGAAAGGTCACCCACCCAAATTGAAGGTTAGAGATGAGGACAATACCGGGGTCATTTTAGCACTGGAAAGCTCACAGAAAAGCTTTGATTAAGGCTGCAGTTAGGCACATTTTAAACCTATTAGATAAATCCAGGCTGATATCCCGGCTGAGAGTTCTAGGAGAAATAAGCTGAAGAGTGCAAACACAATCGTACCACCGGCATACAAGCACTCCTTTCCCACGCCTCCCCAAGGCCAGGTTGAGATTGAAAAAATCGCTCCAGAGATGCTAAAAATGGAATCTAAATCATTAGAACTTTCGTAGAAGATGTTGGTCCCCATCCATCCACCTAAGCACCTATGGGAAGCGGGGAAGACCAAACGGCTCCGTTGCTAGGTAACAAATCACAAATTCAAGTACTTAGACCTAAACCCAGCTCTACCTTACACTCGCTGCGTAGTGTAGGTGACTTGCTTAACCTCTCTGGGCCTCATTTTCCCCACTGCAGTTGAGAGAATATTTGAGTAAATATGCTGACATACACTCCAGTAATAGCAATATGCCTAGAGGAAAGAGCATGGGCCCGGGAGTTCCAGCTCAACCACTTACCTGTTTTGTGGCCTAGGGCAAGTCACGTAGCTTCTCTGTATCTCAGTTTCCTCATAAATAAAATTGGGATTCAATCCCTGTTCCCCTTGCTACTTAGAGTATAAGCCCCAGGTAGAATAGGGACTGTGTCCCACCTGCTTATCTTGTATCTACCTCAGTGCTTAGTACAGCGCTAGACACGTAGTAAGTGCTTAACAAATTCCACAATTATTATACATTCTCTTTTTCCTTCTCCCTCTTCCTATGAATTTCACCATCACCTCAACCTCTTCTCCTGGTTGCCAGATCAACTTGACAGCCAAGAAGCAGCTGGGTTCTGGGAGTTGTAAGGACCTGAGGTCTAATTCCAGCTCCTCCACTTGTATTTTGTGTGACCTTGGGCAAGTCACTTAACTTCTCTGTGCATCAGTTACCTCATCTGTAAAATGGGGACTGTGAGTCTCATGTGGGATGTGGACTGTATCCAGCCAATCATGTTTACTGAACGTTTATAGTATACAGAACACTGTAATAAGCTCCTGGGAGAGTAAAATATAACAGACACATTTAATAACGTTGGTATTTGTTAAGCGCTTACTATGTGCAGAGCACTGTTCTAAGCGCTGGGGTAGACACAGGGGAATCAGGTTGTCCCACGTGGGGCTCACAGTCTTCATCCCCATTTTACAGATGAGGGAACTGAGGCCCAGAGAAGTGAAGTGACTTGCCCACAGTCACACAGCTGACAAGTGGCAGAGCTGGGATTCGAACTCATGAGCCCGGACTCCAAAGCCCGGGCTCTTACCACTGAGCCACAAATGTGTCATTTTGCTAGTTCTCTGCTAGACTTTAAACTCTTTGAGGGCAGGGATCACATCTTCTATGGTCATCTCCCAAATGCTTAGTAGGGGTGGTCAGCATGCAGTAAACACTCAATAAATTCTACTGCTTGATTGATCTGTTTTCCTATCCTTCTAGCTCAAAAGCAGCGTGGCTCAGTGGGAAGAGCACGGGCTTGGGAGTCACAGGTCATGGGTTCGAATCCCAGCTCTGCCACTTGTCAGCTGTGTGGCTGTGGGCAAGTCACTTAACTTCTCAGTGCCTCAGTTATCTCATCTGTAAAATGGGGATTAAAACTGTGAGCCCCACGGGGGTCAACCTGATCAACTTGTATCCCCCAGAGCTTAGAACAGTGCTTTGCACATAGTAAGTGCTTAACAAATACCACCATTTATGTTTAACCCTCTGGCCCTAATTTCAGGCCTCTCTCATCTCCTTTATCATCCTCCTTTTGCTATTCCAGAGGTTCCAGGTATAGGACCAGAGTCAGGGTGGGGAATTGGACCTTGGGAAGGCAATCAGCTTATCCAAGGTGGAGGGAGAAGGGGAGAAAGGCCGAAACAGGAGATAAGGGCTGGGCTGTGAGGAAAGTCAAGGTCAGTAAAGGTCAGTGCCCCCAGACCAAGGTTTTGTTCCCTTCGGAGAGCAGTCAGCAGCTTTGGAAGGCCTTGAAAGAGGGACAGGGCATGTTCATTCAATCTGTTCATTCAGTCATATTTATTGAGTGCTTATTGTGTGCAGAACACTTTCTAAGCACTTGGGAGAGTACAGTTTAACAACTGACAGACACATTCCCTGCCTACAACACGCTTACAGTCTAGAGGACAGGCTTAGAGATCAGAGCCCGATCCAAATCAAACATTTTAAGCAGATGAGTTTGTGTAAGCTTGTCGTTGGGAGAGCAGGAGGGAGAAGGGTGGTCTGCCTGGGAGACACAATCAATCAATCAATCAATCAATGATATTTTTTAAACACATACTGTGCACAGAGGACTGGACTGAGCCCTTTGAGGGGTAAGTAGACAGGATCTTGGCCCAGTTATAAAACTCTAGGAACAATGCAGGGAGCTGGATGAGGGGTGAGGTGGTGTGGGAGGGGTGGAGAGTAGGAGGGAAGAATAGACCTGGGGAGCAAGCGGGGTTGAGGAGGGAGTACCTGGGAGGTATGGAGGAAGGCCGAACCCTTGCTATGTCCACGGGGACCTCTTCCAGAGAAGTGGGGATGTCCTGCAACCGTGACGCGGTCAAGAACAGGAGAGACGCTTTGGGTGACTTCCGGTCTTGGAAAAACCGCCTGTCTTTGTCTGACAATCATATGTCTTGTCAATCAATGGTATTTATTGAGCCCCTATTGTGTATAGAGCACTGTACTAAGCACTTGGGAGAGTACAAGCAGAGTGTAATGGATAGAGCATGGGCCTGGGAGTCAGGAGGTCACAGGTTCTAATCCCAGCTCTTCCACTTGTCCGCTGTGTGACCTTGGGCGATTGACTCAACTTCTCCGTACTTCGATTACCTCATCTGTGAAATGGGGAGTGAGACTGTGAGCCCCATGTGGGATAGGAACTGTGTCCAACCCAATTTGCTTGAATCCACCCCAGGGCTTAGTACAGTGCCCAGCACATAGTAAATGCTCAACAAATACCAAATCATTATCATTATTACAATACAACAATATAACAGAGTCCCTGACCACACCAAGCTTACAGTCTAGAGGACCTTGTGTTCTCTGGCTCAGTTTCCGGACACGGACATGCCGCCACTGACAGGAGCATCTGAAAGTGTGGGATCCTCCCCAGATGATGCCCCAGATCAGGGCAACTTGCACATCCAGGAATCCTTTCTTCTTGTCTCGGGGATGGGCCACACAGCTATTTTCTCCTGCTGTTAGGGAAAAAAGGCAGAAGCCCTTTAGGGTTGGCAACGCAGCTCATTTCCAGGGTCACTGCGATGCCGAGCAACACAGCCCGACGCATTCATCTGGGCCGCCTCTCCGCCGATAATCCCCGAGTCACGGCGCCGTTATCTCACACAGGGCTCGCCAGACGCAGAAGCTTCGGTGGTGCTGCCCGGTGATGTATGAGGCGATTTATCTAAGCACCTGAATCTCATTTGTAGACGGTGCAGAAGCCGCTCCCGTGACAGCCCCACATTCCTGGACGCGGGGACAGTGCCATTTCTCCGGAGTTGAGGGATTAGGAAATGGGCTTGTCATTAGCCGCGTCTTCCGGGAGATAATATAGCTGTCATAGATTGGTTTTTAAAGAGGAGATGCACTGCCAAAACAAAGTAGCTGAAAAGTTCCAGAGGGGGAAAAGAGAAAAAAAAAAAAGTGGAAACGTCTCTGAAATGTCTTTGTTCCATTCCCTGGTTCTGGGACATTTGGAATGGTAGTAATAATGGTAATTTTTGAGCAACTGCTGAGTGCAATACATTTTGCTAGGCACTTCAGAAAGTACAACAGGAACGCAAGATACATCCCCTGCCCTCCAGATGCTTTCATTCTAATAGAATTGAGCAGGCACGATCGTGCCTGCAGAATTCGGGGACGAGAGTTCCCTAACTGGTCATTAGACAGAAAGTCAAGGATGGTTCATCCCCTACAGTGAAGACAGGTGTTCGGGAGCACAAGCATCACACAGTTCAACCAACGAATTGTACTTATTGAGTGCAGAGCCTTCAGAGGGTATGGCAGAATTGGTAAATACGTTCCCTTACTCCAAGCATTTTGGTGCTTTTATTGACGGGACCTCGTGTTGCCTGAGCCTTTTATAGACTTCAAAAGCAGACTGAATTGAATGAGAATAAGTGTCATATACCATAGTCCACTTAGGAACAAAAAACAAACAATATAAACCAAGGAGAAAGAAAAGAAGGCTAGGCAAAAGAAGAGCAGAAAAAGATCTGGGGGCCGCAGGGGACCTGGAGCTGAATGCAAGTCATCCATGTGTGGCTGTCAGTAAGAAAGCCAGCCTGTCACTGGGAAGCGCACAGTACAGTGCTCTGCACAGAGCGAGCACTCAATAAATAGCAATAATTGACTGATGTATCAACTGCTTTAGGAACCATAGAGGTTGAGAAGTAACCCTTCTAGTCTCCATTCATCCATTATTTGCTTTGTTCACGAACAAGCCTCCCACCATATGGTGCTGAATTGCTGAATTCAGGAGGCATTCAGTAATGGCCTAAGGTAGAGCACAGGCCTGGAAGTCAGAAGGACCTGGGTTCTACTCTCAGCTCTGCCACACTTCTGCTGTGTGATCTCTGGCAAATCACTTCACTTCTCTTGGCCTCAGTTACCTCACCTGTAAAATGGGAATTAAGACTGTGAGCCCCATGTGGGACATGGACTATGTCCACTCTGAATAACTTGTATCTACCCCAGCGATTAGCACGGTGCCTGGCACATAGTAAGTGCATAACAAATGCCAATTTAAAAAAAAAACTAATTGAACAATTGATCGATGCCTTCGCTGATTCAACTCAGTCATGTTACATTTGCAATTCAGGTTCTTCCTCTTTGGAGTCTAGGACAAAGTGTCACCAGAATAAAGCCAAAGGGCAACACCCTGTAATTATAACCCAAGATAAGGAAAAAGAGAAAAACTGTCTTTGTAGCCTGCAGCCTGCCAGAGGAAATGTCAACATATTCTTATCAAAAAAAAAAAGAAAAACTTCAGAAGATTAGCTGGCTATTGCAATGTAGCACAAATAGTTTTGGGTGATGCCATAGTGGCATATTAGGGCCGGAAGACTAAAATCTCCATTTCTAAAAACATCCAGGCGTGACATTCTCGGATCGAGACCCGACCGAGTATAGAAGGTCCGGTAATTGCTGCAGCATTCGAAATAGAGCCGGGACTGAGGAGGGACATGCTAGGGCTCAGGATCAAGGGTTATGGTGGGGTTTGGGCAACCTCCTCCGTACTGTCCCAAAATGGCACATGTGATGTCACGCGTGCCCGGTATAACCCCTGGGACGTCGAGGGCCCCCGGGTATCTTATAACCATCTTCAGTGCCCCACCTTCAGGATAACGTGCAGCTTGTGGTCAGGGGAAAGTGTATACCACCTCTATTACATCGAACTCTTTCATTTTTTTTATTTTTACCCTTTGGGGCTATTTAAAAACTCTTTCCGATGACTGGCGTATTTAAGAGCCCAGAAGAAATTGATTATTTTTTTTCTGAGATTGACTCATATGTGGATATTGACTCATATGTGGATATTGACTCCTATGTGGATGCAGTATGCGGTTATCTAAATAATGATAATTATGGCATTTGGTAGGCTACTACTATGTGTCAAGCACTGTATTAAGAGCTAGGGTAGCTACAAGGTAATAAGGTCAGAGACAGTCTCTGTCCCAAATGGGGCTCACAGTCTAAACAGGAAAAGAGAATGGGTATTGAATCCCCATTTTATGGATGAGGAGACTGAGGCACAGACAATTTCAGTGACTTGCCCGAGGTCACAAAGCAGGCAAGTGGCAAAGCTGGGATTCGAATCCAGGTCCTCTGATCCTCAAGCCTGTGCTCTTTTCCACTAGGCCACAATGCTTCTCATCGTCTTCCCCTCTACCCCTCTAGACTGCAAGCTCATTGTGGGCAGAGAGCTTGTCTACCAATTCTGATATACTGTATCCTCCCAAGCACTTAGGACAATGCTCTGCACATGGTAAGTGTTCCATAAATACCACTGATTGAGAATGTTCTTACTTCAGGATAGGATAGTCATTCTCCCCGTCTTATCCTGGACAGTCTGGTCATTCGACTGGCATGTCCGCCGCCCATTTCAGCTATGGTACTGGTCTCCCGCCTCCTGTTTCTGAGTCCTATGGCTTGGAAGCGGTGTCTCCGTTCATGGGGAAGGAACATCCGAGGGCTCCGAAACAAGGACGAGGGGCAGGTTTGGGGTGACCTCATCCATACTGTCCCAAAATGGCACATGTGATGTCATCACATTAAACTCTGCGCTTCATGTAACACGCGTGATGTCGAGTGCACCTGGATTTCTTTGAACCACAAGGGCTGTCTGTGGGTCCCCAAACTTCAGGATGACCTCCTCCTTCCGGGCAGGGAACATTGTTGCATTGAACTCTCCCAAGTGCTTAGTACAGCGCTTTGCACAGCGTAAGCACTCAAAAAATGCCACTGATTGATTGGTAGCTTTTTTTCTGTCTGCACTTATGTTTATGCACTGCCCCTTTCACTTCTGGTGTCTTATTTGAGGTTAATGTTAATGAAACTGAAAATCTACTTGGTTATATGCTTGTTTGTTCAGATCTACTCTAAATTAATTATTCTTTCTCCTGCTTCCACTACTTGTAAATAGCCTGTCTGCCTGTCTCCTTCTTTAGATTATAAATTCTTTGAGGGCAGAGATCACATCTTCTACTCTTATGGTACCCTTCAGAGCCTGGTTTTAGTGCTGGTTTGGGCAACAGAACAGTGCCTGCTGGAAATGTGGCATCAGAGGTGAAGGTTTATGACCGATGAACAAACCAGGGAGCTCCACGAGATGGGCTGGCCCAGTGAGAATCTGGAAAAATAACTGGCCATTGTGGGTGGTGAAGACCACAGCTACTTTGATGGTAACTGCCTTCCGCGTCATGGGTCTATGATACACAGCATCGGTATTGGGTTGCTCCTGATTTTTTTTTTTTTTTGTGGTGTCTGTTAAGCCCATATAGCGCTGGGCACTATATTATGCGCTGGTGTAGATGCAAGTTAATCAGGTTGGACACAGTCCCTGCTGCACATGGGGCTCACAGTTTTACTCTCAATTTTACAGATGAGGTAACTGAGGCCTCATCTGTAAGTGAAGTGAACAGAGAAGTAAAGCGACTTGCCCAAGGTCACACATCAGACAAGTGGCAGAGCCGGGATTAGAACACAGATCCTTCTGACTTCCAGGCCTCTGCCCTTTCCATTAGGTCACACTGCTTCTCTGCAGTTATGCCACCCCTCTAGACTGTCAGCCTGTTGTGGTCAGGGAATGTGTCCGTTTGTTGTTATACTGTACTGGCCCAAGCGCAGTGCTTGGCACACAGAAAGCGCTCAGTAAGTGTGGCTGAATGAATGAATGGAACTGCCAGTGGATCCAACAAGTCAGAAACCTCAGCACGCACGTGTCAGCACGTTGCCTGGGCTGGCCGACTGCCAGTTGTCCGCCTTCAGGGTCCTAGTAGGGGAGAGAGGGAAGGTACAAGGAGTATTGCAAAAACCATGATCACTACCGTCAATCGATAGTAATCGTTGAGTGATGCGGGTAGGCTTGGGGGAGTACACTATACCAGAATTAGAAGATACATTCCCTCCCCGCAGGAGCTTACAGTTGTGAGTGATTGCTCTTAACAGTTCTTCTGAGTTTTCACTCCTGAAGTCTTTGCACTGAGGCTCATTATCAAGGGGAGACTTCATTATTATCTCCAACCTATGCGCTCAAAACAGAGCCCTGCACGCTGTAGACACTCATTAAATACCACTGAATTGAAGGTAATAAATATTGACCTCACGCCACTATTCACTGATCACTGATCACAACTCCCATAGGATATTTTACCACGGTCCTACTCCTCTGTCAGTCAGTTGATCTATGGTGTATATTGAGCACCTACCGAGTGCTAAGCACTGTACTAAGCACTTGAGAGAGTACAACAGAAAAAAACTCAAATTCCTTGCCCTCCAAGAATTTACAATGTAATCTCTATCCCTATGTCTTCCTTCAACAAAACCATTGATCAGATCCTTAGGGCCTGACTTATGATCTCCTGGAGGAGAGAACTTTACTGCCTTGCTCTCCTTTCTTTATTTTTTATGATATTTATTGAACTACTCAGAGTAGTCAGTCTTTGTTCCCTTCAGGGCTCCCAGTCTAGGAGGGAGGGAGGGCCCGTCATTTGTCTCCATTTTACAGATGAGAAAACTGAGACAGAGTGGTAAAGCTTACAGTCTCTCTAGACCTTAAGCTTCCTGTGGGCAGGGGTTATGTCTACAAACTCTGTGGTCTTGTTCTCTTCCAAGTGTTTAGTACAATGCTCTACACACAGTAAGTGTTCAATAAATATCAATTAATTGATTGATTGATTCAAGTGGCTTGTCCAGAGGCCCCCAGCGCTGAGAAGAGCAGCATGGCGCAGTGGATAGAGCATGGGCCCGGGAGTCAGAAGGTCATGTATTCTAATCCAGGCTCTGCCACTTTTCTGCTGTGAATTTAGGCAAGTCACTTTACTGCTCTGTGCCTCAGTTACCTCATCTGTAAAATAGGGACTGTGACTGTGAACAATACATGGGCCAGGGACTATGTCCAACCTGATTTGCTTGTATCTATCACAGTACAATGTTAGACACTCAGTAAGCACTTAACAAACATCACAATTACTATTATTATCAGGACATTACTGGCAGAGGAGTGATAAGGACCCACATCTCCCAGCCTCCAATTCTAAGAGCTCTCCCCTACTAGTAATGATAATAATGACGGTATTTGTTAAAAAAAAAGCTTATATGTGCAGACACTGTACTAAGCACTGGGATAGGATACAAGCAAATTGGGACAGACACAGCTCCTCTCCCAAGTGGGGTTCACAGTCTCAACCAATCCCCCTTTTACAGATGAGGTAACTGAGTCACAGAAAATAATAATAATAATAATAATAATGGTATTTGTTAAGCACTTACTACGTGTCAAGCAAGCACTGTTCTAATTGCTGGGGTAGATACAAGGTAATCAGGTTAACCCACGTGGGGCTCACAGTCTTCAACCCTATTTGACAGATGAGGTAACTGAGGCACAGAGAAGTTAAGTGAAGCACACAGAGAAGCAGCGTGGCCAAATGGAAAGAGCACGGGCTTTGGAGTCAGAGGTCATGGGTTCGAATCCCAGCTCGGCCACTTGTCAGCTGTGACTTTGGGCAAGCCACTTAACTTCTCGGTGCCTCAGTTACCTCATCTGTAAAATGGGGATTAAGACTGTGAGCCCCACGTGGGACAACCTGATTCCCCTGTGTCTACCCCAGCGCTTAGAACAGTGCTCGGCACATAGTAAGTGCTTAACAAATACCACCATCATCATTATTATTATTATTATTAAGTGGCTTGTCCAAGGTCACACGGCAGACAAGTGGCGGAGCCGGAATTAGAACCCACATCCCTTGACTCCCAAGCCCGG
Organism: Ornithorhynchus anatinus; assembly: GCF_004115215.2. Taxonomy (NCBI): domain Eukaryota; kingdom Metazoa; phylum Chordata; class Mammalia; order Monotremata; family Ornithorhynchidae; genus Ornithorhynchus; species Ornithorhynchus anatinus. The sequence goes on along the minus strand of NC_041732.1, from coordinate 73,352,272 downwards.
GCTCTTTCCACCTAGCCACACTGCTTCTTTAGTGACTTGAAGTGACTTGCCCAAGGTCACACAGCAGACAAGTGGCAGAGCTCGGGTTAACACCCATAACCTTCTGCCTCCCGGGCCTGTGCTCTATCCACTAAGCCACACTGCTTCCCTAGGTCAGGCCACCTCTCTGAGCTCCAAATCGAATCTGGTAACTGCGTCTCTCTCGGGTGCCCCGAGACCGTGGAGAGACATTCAGAGCATCTGTCACCAGTCTGCTTGGGCCTCCGTATCATGCACTGAATCCTGGGCTCCCCAAGTAGAGTCAATTCTATCTGTTACCGTCTCCCGAGGTGGGTGAGGTTGAGTCATGCAAATGAGGAAACTGAAAGGTCTCTGCTCCCAACCAGCACAGAATTCATTACTTATGCTGGCCAAGAGCACGGGAGAGAGGGTGGTGGCCCATTTAACTGACCCCAGAGCTGACCCTGGACCTCCTCCGTGGTCGAGCTGAGGGGGAAGCAGCAGCCCGGGCTTCTGGGGATATATATCTCTCTATATGAATGACTATGGTATAGACAATATATACATAATTATGGTATAATTATGGTAATTACATACATATTATGGCGTTTGTTGAACGCCAGGCACTGTACTGAGTCCTGGGGTGGATACAGGTAAATCGGGTGGGACACAGTCCCTGTCCGACGTGGGGTTCACAGGCTTAATCCCCACTTCACAGAAGAGGTAACTGAGGAACACAGGAGTGAAGTGATTTGCCCAAAGTCACACAGCAGACAAGTGGAAGAGTCAGGATTAGAATTTATGACCTTCTGACTCCCAGGCTCGTGCTCTATCCACGACGTCATGCTGCTTCTCGGGGATGTTTGCCCCGCCATGTTTCTGCAGGGCCCAGCTGAAGCCAGGAGCACATTTGCAGAGAGGGGCACAACTGGAATGATTTTTCCATGTGGAACATCATGCACAGTTGAGCCAGAAAAAACGAGATGAAATGGACTTCAAATACCGTACAAAAGATCGCAGCTGGACACAAAGCAGTACGGCTTAGTGGAAAGAGCACGGGCTTGAGAGTCAGAGGACACGGGTTCTAATCCAGATCTGCCACTTGTTTTGTTGTGTGACCTTAGCCATTTTACTTTTCTGTGCTTCCGTTACCTCATCTGTAAAATGGGGATGAAGACTGTGAGCCCCACGTGGGACAACCCGATTACCTTGTATCCATCCCAGCACTTAGAGCAGTGCTTGGTACATAGTAACCGCTTAACAAATACCATAATTCTTATTATTTCTCAGTTTGATTCATCTCCATCTATAGAACTTACAGCATGCCCTACTGTGGACAGTTAACTCCCATCTTCTCCAAGAGGCCTTCCCTGATTAATCTCTCATCTTCCCTCCCTATTTCCCTAGGTACTGCATGTCCTATGAACTTGAGTGCTTTCCCTGTAAGCCCTTATAGCCCTTCCCACCATTCCTCTTCCCACAGTCCTTCTGTACATATCTTCATACTTGGTTGCCTCCCCTCCCTGTAATTTGTCGCACCTACCTCCCCTGCTAGGTGGTAAACTCCTTGAATTCTCCTAAGTTCCTAGTACAGTGCTTTTCAGAGTATACATTCAAGAAATACTACTACTGTTTGATTGTTTAGAGAGCATTGTACTGAGCACCTGTTGGGAACAGAGCACTGAGAGCTGGGGAAGGGGACAAGGATGATCATTCAGACAAGGACCCTGGCCGACCGGGGGATTCACTCTGGTTGCTAAAACAAGGAATTTGTCCCCACAGGAATCTGGACAGTTTTCTCATCTGTAAAATGGGGATTCAATACCAATTCTCCCTCCCTCTGAGACTGTGAGCCCAGTGAAGGTCAGGGACCATGTCAAACCTCTTGTATTCAATTCAATCGGATTTATTGAGCACTTACTGTGTGCAGAGCACCGCATTAAGCACTTGGGAAAATACAAAGTAACAAGACACATTCCCTGCCCACAACAAGCTTACAGACTAGAGGCAAGCTAGAGGCAATCTAGAGACGAGCTTGTATCCACCTCAGCGCCTCGAATGGTGATCAGTACATAGTAAGAGCCAAACCGATACCTCCATTAATTTATTAACTACAGCAAAAAACGATCCGGGATTTGGAGACATTCCTGGAGGAGAAAGCCATAGTGGAATAGTTAAGGATGTCAAAGACAAGAGGAAGCGTATAAGAAGTCCATCCCTAACTGTTAGGGCTGCAGACAGAATCTGCCATGAGGAGACCCTTTGTGAGACCCTATAGTGACCTCGCTTGCACTCCTATATCTCCTCTTCTTTATCATCAGTTGGAATGGAGATTAACTGGTCACTGACCTTTAGATACTAAAGCCTGGATGGGATTCCAGATTCAGGAAGCTGGAGCTGTTGAAGATCAGGCCACCAGTTCAGGAGGAGAGTGGGCTCCGAATCCCCGGTCCAAGATACGGAATGCGGTGACCGTTTGCGTTGTACCCCCGAACTCCCCTGAGACCCTCAGGTGGAGACGGCGGCGATACCCTGGCGGAGAATGAGGCCAGTTGCAGTCGGGAGCCTCCCCGTGAATAGCTGAACCCCCACTCGGAGGAAGGCACGCTGCAGATATATGTGCCTCGGCCGTCCTCCTCTCCTGCCACGGCGCGGTGTCTCCTTAATGATTTCGAGATTGAAATAGTGAGATCTTGGCATTTCCCTAAAATGACTAATAAAGCAATTGGCTTGTAAGCCAATCTTGCCCTCAAAATGAAGCAATGAGCAGCCTAACTGCCCTGCTTAATGCAAAATGGGTAATGGCATTTACAAGGCTCTCAGATACAGTCTTATGAATAAAAGAACAAGGTGAACTGTACTGGAAAACTACCCTAAGACCAATTCATATGCATTACAAATAGCTCCTAACAGATTTCTCATATCCTCTTGCCACAACCCTTAAATGTTCCAGGAACCCCTGACAGAATATTTGCGGCAAAGGTTTCAGTTTATAAGTGGTGGAGAAGAAGATTGATTGACCACGGCTTCATGTCAAAGCCACGCGAGAGGCACTTTTACACATGTATCAGCGATATTGGCTGGGGAGGAGTGGAAAGCAGCTTGGTCTCCCTAGAGGCCTTCCCCCCGGCTCATAAAAAGGCCGTTTCAATAGCAAAAGGCCAGCGGCTAAAGCAAGGGAATTGGCTAAACACGGGCAGCAATGCATTCACGGCTTGCGACAGATTCTTCGAACTACCTGTTGGGATTGGTCTGCTAACAGCGGCTGAGGCCAACGTACCTTGGGGATTTCTGTAGCGAGCGAGGCGGTTACAGGCTCTGTCTTTAAGGATGGCAGAGGGGTTATTTAAGCAAGATTGGCCGTGACAGTCACCAATCTGGAAAATAATAATAACAGTACAGTGCTTGGCATAGTGTAGGAGTGCTTAGCAAATTCCATCATCATTTATTATTATGATTATTATTATTATTATTATGCTATGTTCCAAGCACTGTTCTAAGTGCTGGGGTAGATAAAAGTGAATCGGGTAGCACACAGTCCCTGTTCCACATGAGACTCACACTCAATCTCCATTTTACACACGAGGTAACTGAGGCACAGAGAAGTTAAATGACTTGCCCAAGGTCACACAGCAGACATATGGCAGAGCCTGGATTAGAACCAAGGTCCTTCCGACTCCCAGGTTGATTCTCTATCCACTAAGCCATGCTGATAATAATAAACATAATGTAATAATGATAATAACAAGGGAATTTGCTAAGCTCTTACAGCGCTATGCCAAGCGCTGCCCTAAGTGCCGGGGATATAACAAGATAATCAGGTCAGGCACGGTCCCTGTCCCACATCGTGCTCACGGTATATGAGAAAGGGCGAACAGGTAGCGACGCCCCATTTTACAGATGAGGAAACCGGGGAACTGAAAGGTTGTGACATGCCCAAGGTCACCCAGAAGGCAGGTGACAGAACAGGGATTGGAACCCAGATCTACTGACTCCCAAGCCAGTTCTCTTTCTACCGGGCTGTGCTGCTTCTAGGCGCATGAAATATATAGCGTCACCTCGTCGATGCCCCATCAGAAACGGCTGTGGATGATCCAAGGGGCCGGGAGGGGGCCGGGAGGGGGCCGGGAGGGGGCCGGGGGGACTTTGGAGCAGTGGTTGGTTCAGGGAAGGGCCCTCCGCAGACTACTGCCTATATGTCGTGCTTGTTGCCGCATTAAAAGGGAAGCAATAAAGAAAGCCCTAGGGGAGCGGAATGCACAGATGAAATGTTCAAAAGGGAGAGTTCCATTTCAAAAGACATTTGATCGAGTTCCAGGGAAGTGACAGAGTTGTCATTTGGGCACACTTCTGAATGACTGGAGGGGTTCACTCCGTTATCATCCCTCTCTGGATTTCTGGAAAGAGGAAGAGGGAAGCGGACGCGGACCACGGAGAGACTCCAATGGTCGGCTTTATAGAGTGTACTGTCTGCAATTCAAGTTCTCCCAGATTCCACCCCCTCCACGGGAAGTTCTGGGAGGGGGCAGAGGGATGGAGGAAATGAACTTTGGGGATTCCTTTGCCCCAACGATTTTTCTGCTCTTATAATTTCTGCCATCACCTCCTCCAGATATAGCACTGAAGGCACTGGATTCCCCCACTGTCCAGGGCATGTCACCCCTCCAGCCATTTTAACACTCATTTATTTTTGTTCACTTAGTGATTGAATCGCCTATGCTTCTTTTTGTTGTTAGCATCGATTCCTATGCTTCTTTTTGTTGTTAGCATCGATTCCTTTCCGCTTTAACCTGTGTTAACAATTTATGACTGCCTATCACTCCATTAGAGTAGAAGCTCCTTGAAGGCAGCAATTGCATCTTTTACTAAATGCTACAGAGCTCTGCACCCGGCAGAAATTCAGGTGAGCTACCTATATCACATGCTCCACCCTCCCTGGTCTGGAAGTACCTTCCTCCACCCCCAAGTCCACCAGATCATAACTCTTCCCCACTTTCCAAGCCTTCCTAAAATCCCACCTCCTCCAGAAAGCCCTTCCTGACTAATTCCCAACACCCCAGCTGCATCAGCCTAGCAACCATCCTTAGCACTTATTATTTTATTCCCATCCCAAGCACTTGTGTGCCTCTGTATGTTTAATTGTATATTCAGTCACTATACTGCTATTTCACCGTGGCACATTTATAGTATCTGTTACAGCCTAGTTCTTCCTCCAGCTCCTATTATTGGTAAATACTCTTTGTCTGTCTGTCTCATGAAATAGATTATAGGGGCAGGGAATTTGTGTCTTTTTTCTGTTGTAGTCTCCCAAGCGCCCATGACAGTACTTTGCGATCAATAAATATCATCGCAAGGAAGCAGAGCAAGAAGAAAAAAAGATCCCTGTAGGGATAGTATGAAAAATTCAGTGTGGCATCTGCAATATCTCTTGCCCGGAAAGCAAAGAGATTCCATGCCTCAGGTCTTAAAGCCCCTCAGGTAGAAATTGGCTTTATCTTTTCTGGCCCCACCCCATTCTTCAGAAACAGTCAGGGTGATTTCTGGAGATATGATCAAAGCCACACCAGGGGATAGTTCCCTGGGGATGATCCCAATGGAAATATCCCTTCCCACTAACTTTGCACACAGTGAGCTGTCAATAAATACCACTGATTGATTAAGAATGTCTGTCCTGAGCCTAGAACACCTTCAGACATTTCACCTCCCTGAGACAGGGAGAAATTTTTCTTCTCCCCTTTTCCATGATGCATCGTACTCTGGGGACAAGCAGCGTGAAGTGATGATGTCATTCAGCGGCCCGATGGAATACCCAAGCCTAGAGCTTTTTCCGGAGAGGAAAGATACTACCTGTCCTTTCTTCTAAACTGTAAGTTCCTTGTGGGTAAGGAATGCTTCTACTGACTCCATCGTATTGTCCTCTCCCAAGTGCTTAGTAAAGTGCCTTGTACAAAGTAACCGCTCACTATTTACCACTGATTGACTGCCTCCTTGCTCCAGGGTCATCGTGTTCCCTTCCGTGGTCCCTGTTCAGTGAAGTGACAGTTCAGAAGGGGGAAGGCCATCTAACCATCATCCCTCCCCTAACCCCCAGTGGCCATGACTTCCCACCCCCCACACCTCCCCAGTAGGGAGCTCCCTGAGGCAATGCTTTCACTTGCAGACCATCTGAGGGTGACATCTTATCCCAGTCTTGACAGAATCAGATAGCGCAGAACCAGGTAGCAAAAAACATGTGGCCTAGTGGATAGAGCATGAGCCTCGGGGTCAGGACCTAGTTTCTAGTCCCAGCTCCGTCACTTGCCTGCTGTGTGATCACTTATCTGCTGTGTTACCTTGGGTAAGTCAAAAAACTTCTCTGTGCCTCAGTTACCTCATCTGTAAAATGCGGACTAGGATGGGAGCCCCATAGAAGACAGGGACTGTGTCACACCTCATTTGCTTGTATCTACCCAGTGTTTAGAACAGTACTCGGTACAAAATAAGCACTTAACGAATACCACAATTATCATTACTATCATTATTATGTCAATATGATGGCCCTCTGCCAAAAATAAACACCCACTGCTCATCTTCCATTCCGCGTAAACTTTTCTCCTCACAGAACCAGAGGATGAAAAAGGGTGAAATCTTTGAAACAAGTGTTTGCAACTTTTAATGGCATTAATCTGTCACCGGGTGCCAGGGGGAAATGACTTGTCTCTGTTTCCTAACTGTAATAACTACATATTGAACAGCACTGGACTTGATTTATAAACAGTGAGATTTTACCAGCAAGCCACTATTGACAAATGGCAGCAATTTTGGGCACCCCAGATCAATACCCTTTAATCGAGTCAGATCTCAACAAATTCAATTAGAGCAAGATTTCAGAATAGCCCCAAACGGAACAAATGAATTTGTGTAAAATTTGCCACTTGGTTGCATTCCGAGTGAGTCATCGTTATGGGTTTTGCCGGGGTTGGTTGGGGCTGGGGGGTGGGGCGGCAGGATGATTTGATTAGAAGTACAAGCCAGTTCGGATCTCAGTCTGGGTGTTCGTTTCTTCCAGTCGATGGATGGTATTTACTGAACTCCTACTATGTTCAGAACATATTACTGGGCTCCTACTGTGTGTAGAGCATTATTCTGAGTGTCTGTGGTGTGCAGAACATTATCCTGAGTGAATATGGTATGCAGAGAACTATATTGAGTGCCTACAGTGTGCAGAGCACTGTGCTGGGCCCTCTATGAGTAGAGCATTAGTACTATATGGTCTCAGTTCTGGCACTCGCTGGCAAGCTCTACTGAACGCTCCAGAGCACGTGCGTTTGTGTGTGTACATGCACAATTTGACTAATTGAAGCCTCTTCAGTCCTTGAGGTTTATAATCCTGACAGAATATTAGTGCTAAATTTATGGCACAGACTGAGCTCGTGAGCGGACCGTCATTAAATATCTGTTTCTAATGGACTCCCGATTCCGGCAAATCTGTCTTCAGGCCGGGCTGCCCAACCCTGGCTACACCCCTGGATCCCGACTCCGCTTCCGGCGAAGTGCCCCTCGCCCGCGTTTGACGAGAACTCTCGGGGTCCCACCTCCCCTTCAGATCGTGAGGAGGGCAGAACTGCCACCTGGGGTGTGAGGAGCAACGGGGTCACCATGTTTAAGGTGACCTTAAATCCATCTGCCGCTCTAACCCTGGAACCCTAAACTGGTTGCCACAGTGACCCAGGAACCCCCCAACAGAGACTGCCATGCTAAGCCTAGAAACCTAAGGCCGCCTGCCACACTGACCCCGGAACACTAGCACCGGCTGCCTCGCGGACCCTGGAACCCCAACATAGGGTGCCACGTTGACACCCAAACCCTACCAGTAGCTGGCACACTGACCCCAGGATCCTAACGCCAGCTCCCATGCTGACTCTGAAACCCCAGGCCAGCTCCCGTGCCATGGCACCAAGCCGGCTGCCTTGCTGAGCCAGAACCCTAACATCGGCTGCCACACCAAACCCAGACCCCTAAGGCTGGATTCTCTGTCAGCCCTGGCTTCCTTCCCGTGCACAACCCACCTGACACCCACCCTGCTGGTCATAGCCCATGGCCATCTGTCCCCTCTCCCAAGTGCTTAGTACAGTGTTAGTACTGTGTAGAAGCAGCGTGGCTCAGTGGAAAGAGCACAGGCTTTGGAGTCAGAGGTCATGAGTTCGAATCCCAGCTCTGCCCCTTGTCAGCTGTGTGACTGTGGGCAAGTCACTTAACTTATCTGTGCCTCAGTTCCCTCATCTGTAAAATGGGGATGAAGACCGTGAGCCCCACGTGGGACAACCTGATTCCCCTGTGTCTACCCCAGGGCTTAGAACAGTGCTCTGCACATAGTAAGCGCTTAAGAAATACCGACATCATCATTATTATTATTATACATGTGGTAAACAATAAATACCACTGATTGAAGATTGATCACTCCCAGACCCCTGCTCTCCTTGTTTCCTTAATGGAATTTTCTAACCGCTTATTTTTTATGGTATTTGTTTAGCACTTACTATGTGCCAGGCATTCTAGGTGTTGAGGTAGATACCAGGTAATCAAGTTGAAAACAGTCCATGTCCCACATAGGGCTCACATTCTTACTCCTCTCTTTACATAGGAGGGCGAAGAGAAGTGACTTGCCCAAGATCACACAGCTAGACAAGTAGCAGAGTCGGGATTGGAACCCGATTTGTTACATACGTGCTAAACCTTGCGGTAGATACAAGAGAATCAGGACAGATCTTGTCCCATGAGAGGCTCGCAGTCTAAGAGGACTTCAACTCCCCTCTCTCTTCTCAACCTGGGGTTTCTGGAGGCAGCTACTGAACTGAACTATGACTGCATTTCCCCCCCCCCACCCCCTCATTTCCAGACTTTTGCATTTGAAGGGCTAGTGTAGGGAAAACCCACTAGTGAAGGTATCAACAGACCTAATGGAAAAGCTCGGGCCTGGGAGTCAGAAGACCTGAGTCTTAAACCTGGCTTTTGCAACTTGTCTGCTATGTGATCTTGGGCAAGTCACTTCTCGGGTCTCAGCACCATGGCCTAATAGATAGACCACTTGGCTTCTAATCCTGGCTCCACGTCTTGTCTGCTGTTTGACTTTGGGCAAGCCACTTTACTTCCCTCTGCCAGTTCCCTCATCTGTAAAATGGGAATTAAGACTGAGAGCCCCATGTGGGACAGGGACTGTGTCCAACTTGATTATCTTGTATCTACCCAGTGCTTAGTAAGCACTTAAGAAATACCATTAAGAAAAAACAACTTTCCCCACCTTTAAATTCCCTCCTATTTAGACTGTGATCCTCATGTAGGGTAGGGACTGTGTCCAACCTGATTATTTTATATCTACTCCGGCGCTTACTAGAGTGCTTGGAATAGAGTAAGTGATCAATAAATACAACAATTATTATTATTGTTATTATTATAGCTCTAGCGGGAAACTGATTTGAGGATTTTGAAACCAAACATTCGATTATTAGTATTTATAGAATACCTACTGAATGCCAAGCCCTGACATTAAGGGCTTGGGTTCAGTATTCCACCACTGAGACACACAGTCCCTGATTTCAGGAAGTTTAGTCTAGCACCAATCAAAATAATCATTTAATTCTCCCACCTAAAAGACCCTCAAGTCACCCTCATTTTCACAACTTTTAATCCTGTCTCCTTGGCCAGCTTTGTGGAGCTAATTTTAATGCCGTTCTCATCTCTCGTCGTATGTCTTATTTTCCCCATTAATCTCCAGCCATTTCGTTATCTTCCGTTCAATCAATCTTGTTCAGCCCTCCATGCATCCTCCACATTCTCACCACATAGAAGGTTTCATTTTCCAGCCTCTGTCCTAGTGCCCGCAATGTCTTCATCTCAGGTTCTTTGAATAATTCCTGAATCTATTTACATAATCAAATTATATCATCTCATTCTTAGAGATATCTATGTCTTCTAGAGAAAGTCAGTTTACCAAGGCAACCCAGAAGGGAAATGCATTTTACACCTCTCCACGATTATGTGCTCTGGGCAGGGAATGTCCAACAACTTTTTTTTTTTTAATGGCATTTGTTAAGCCCTCAACAGGCACTGTACAGAGTGCTGGTATAGTTACAAGCTAATCAAGTTGGACACAGTCCATGTCCCACATGGGGCTCACAGTCTTAATCCCCATTTTACAGATTAGGTAACTGAGGCCCAGATAAGTGAGGTGACTTGCCAAAGGTCACATAGCAGGCAAGTGGAAGAGTCAGGATTAGAACCCAGGACTTTCTGACTCCCAGGTCTGTGCTCTATCCACTAGGCCATGCTGCATCCCCTGACTCTGTTATGTTGTACTTTCCCAAGGTCTTAGTCCAGTGCTCTGTACAAAGTAATCCCTCAATAATGTGATCGATTGATTGATCTGCATCCCTAACCGGAATTTTACCCACAGGGAGTAGATTTGGTCCTATAAATTGCTCAGGCTGCATACGCTCAGGATGGCTAAATCCTTTACACATGAGGATTATGATGAAGGATACCCAAACAATTGCCATGTGGTGAGATGAAGTTGGGAAAACAAAAACAAGAGAGCAGAGGAAATTTTTTAAGGACATGGAAAATAAAGCGTCAAACAATGCCGCAACCCAGTTGAAAACTGAGAATCTGTTGCCACATCCAGACCGACATGAGAGTGAAATCGAGGGAGAGTGTCTCTTTTAGAGGCAGAAGAGGAGGATCACAGTGTGAGGAGGCAAAGCCAAAACACTACCTGAGCACCACCAACAACTAATCTTACTGGAAAACATGAGGCCATCTTTGTGTGAGCATAGTAGGGTCAAGGATCTGGGTCTCACATGGGTCTTTTAAGCTAAATGCACACACAGTCTCTCTCTCCCCAACAGATGATTTCACCATTAGAGGAATCTTGGAGAATAAAGGACAAACATAAGCATGTACACGCTCACACAGTGACATAGACACATACCCACTGGTGCAGACAAGGCACCCTCACACATACACACAAATACAAACACACACATGCATTGTTAATCAATCAGTAGTAGCGACTGAGTCCTTGTTGAGTACACAGCAGGGTACTAAGTGCTCAAGAGAGATCAATAGAAGTAGTAGACACGATCCCTGTCTTCACTCCATAATATATTCCTAGTCCAGGATCGCTCTTGGGACAGGATGCTGGCTGATTCCTCGCTCAGGTGCTCTATCCATCTCTCTCTTCAGGAGTGCCACCAGATCCCACGTGGGGAGAGGACTTCCTGTCAATGTCTCTATTTTCGTTTGATGATTTTCACCCATTTTGGTTGTTGGTGGTGTAACAGACCCCAATGGATTTCCTGGAAATTAAATAATGCAATGAAAATCCAATTTTAAGACCCTTCGAGGAGGTTGATGAGGAGTCTGTAATCACTCATGGAAGAGGAGACCATGAATGATGCTTAGAACCCAGAAAAGGAATGGCTTCAGAAATCAGGATATCTGATTTCCAGCCCGGGTTCGGCAGAGGGCAGTGCCTGCTAAGGGCTATGTCATCGGTGACATAGGTGGTGAAGGTTTCTGATCAAAGAGCCACATAGGGTGTTCTACAAGATGGACAGGCCCTGCGGGAAACTGGAAAAATCACTGGCTAACACAGCTGGCGAAGACTCAGCTGCTACCAAAGCAACCGTCTTCTGGACCACGACGCTATAAGCCCAGCATCGGGACAATGTTACGGGCACTTTGGCCAAAAATGCACATGAAAAACATTACATTCACTTAACCAAGTGCAGCACCCCTTCCTGTCTACTCTCTCGTTGCACTCCTTGCCCCAGCTGAAACATGGCCAGCGGGGCCGAGAGTGCACGTGAAACTACTTTCACTCTAATCAATTCCTCTCTGCAGGTTCTCTATCCCAAAGTTTCAGGCCCGTGGCCTCACTCGCATTCCTGGCGGGAGAGCCCCCTTAAACTGTATATTCATTCATTCATTCAATAGTATTTATTGAGCACTTACTATGTGCAGAGCACTATACTAAGCACTTGGAATACACAAATCGGCCACAGTATATAACCTTACTTTCAATGTCTCATCACTTGAACATTGGTCTCGTTGTGTGTCTCAAGTCCAAGTGTTTGTCTTGCCTTCCCAACTGGATAGTCAGTTCCTGAAAGGTGGAGCTGACTAGGTTATCTCCCTTCAGAAGTCCCCACGGTGACAGTTCAAAGTTTGATACGAACTGATGATGAGGATGGAACCAAGGGCATTTTCCCCAAATCATCCCAATCAGCCTCACCCAACTGCAGACATTTTCTCCAAGAGCAGCCTGGGAAGAGATCTGTTCCCTCACTGCCAGCCAGTGGTCGATCCCTTCCCTCCGTCCACCTGCCACGCTGCCGGCACAGGAAGGCTTCCCCGCTGGTCTGTTAGCCCCTTTGGGGCGGGGATTAAGTCTAATAATAAAAATAATTGTGGTATTTGTTAAGTGCTTACTATGTGCCAGGCACTCTACTAAGCCATGGGGTGGACAGGGGCAAATCGGGTTGGACACAGACAGGGACTGTCCCACACGGGGTTCACATTCTCAATCCCCACTTTAGAGATGAGGTAACGGAGTCATAGGGAAGTGAAGCGACTTCCCCAAAGCCACCTAGCAGATAAGTGGCAGAGCTAGGATTCAAATGCAAGACCTTCTGCTTCCCAGGCCCGTGCTCCATCCACTACTTCATGCTGCTTCCCAACCCTATTGTACTCTCCAAGAGGTTAGTACAGTGCTATGCATACAGTAAGCGCTCAGTAAGTGCTACTGATTATTGATTCCCATCTCCTATAGTGTTCTGGACCACAGTGCCCAGCAGGCACCTTCCGCCAGCCCCCGCAGCCTAAAGGGAAGCAGGGTGGCTCAGTGGAAAGAGCACGGGCTTGGGAGTCAGAGGTCATGGGTTCTAATCCCGGCTCCACCACTTGTCAGCCGTGTGACTTTGGGCAGGTCACTTAACTTCTCTGGGCCTCAGTTACCTCATCTGTAAAAGGGGGATTAAGACTGTGAGCCCCACGTGGGACAACCTGATCACCTTGTATTTCCCCCAGGGCTTAGAACAGTGCTTTGCACATAGTAAGTGCTTAACAAATACCATCATTCTTCTTCTTCTTGTTATTATTATTAAAGAATTGCAGAGAGAGAGCGGACCTCCCCACACCACCCGCTCTGGAATCAGGCGGGCTACACTTTGGTCCTGCCTTCCTCTCCCCAACTCTTTCCCCGCTAGAGACAAGGAAGTGGCAGGAAGCCATTTCCAGTGATCCAGTAAATGGGCTGCAGTTGGCGGTAATTTCGCCGTACTAAGGGGCTGAGGCAGGGACAAGGACGAGGGCAGTAGGTTTCTCCCCTATTACCCCATTTAGAGAGACAAATCTTGATTGGGAATGGTGAGTTTGTCCACCCTCCGTGGCTCCCTCCCCATCCCAGATTAGAGCCCGCCGGCCTGTCTGATCTAAGCCGTAATTGAATGAAATAAGCTTCCTTATCTTTGAGCCTCTTTGGCCAGTTATCTAGGGCAGGCTTATGATTGGGAGCAGAACTGAATATTTAAATTCCTCCAAGAGAGTTGCCCTGCTGGCACCTGGATTCTGTCCGTGGGTTCGAGGGGTGAAAAGGTCCGGGCAAAGCCGTCCACATTTATTGGACCCCGAGCCGGGGCCCTGCAAACCTGCAAACCTGATGCAAGGGGAGGCTGACCAGTAGTCCGGTTTGGGATCCAACATTCTGGTTTTCAGCTGGGTAGTCTCCTGTTCAGTTCTGATGCAGCAGGTGCTTCACTATCTCTTTTTTTCCAATTTTCAGCACCAAGCCACCTACTGCTATTTAATTCATTCATTCATTCAATCATTTATTGAGTGCTTACTGTAGGCAAAGCACTGTGCTAAGTGCTTGGGAGAGTATAAATCAACAACAAATAGACACATTCCCTGCCCACAGTAAAGTCACAATTCCACCGCTCGGACACAGCTCCTTACATCACACTGATAGGGAAGAGAATACAAAAGTACCAGAGCAAATGAGGAGTTTTCGTTTTGTTTTTTGTTTTTTAAATGGTATTTGTTAAGTGCTTACTATGTGTCAGGCACCGCACTAAGCACTGGGGTTGATACAAGCTAATCAGGTTGGACACAGTTCATGTCCCACGTAGGGCTCACAGTCTTAATCCCCACTTTATAGATGAGGTAACTGAGGCACAGAGAAGTAAAGTGATTTGCTCAAGGTCACACAGCAGACCAATGGTGGACCCAGGATTAGAACCCAGGTTTTTCTGACTTCCAGGCATGTGGTTTATCCACTAGGCCACTCTGCTTCCCAAAGTTCAGATTCCCCTCCCAGGGAAAGACACTCGAATTGTGGGAAATCTGCAAGCATCAGAATTGTGGAAATCTACCAGCACCAAAATGGTTCGGGTAAATTGATGTGCATCAGCTCTACCAGAAATCAGGAGGCCTCTCTAGGTAAAAAAAATCCAAGGATACACTGGAAATCAGTGTTCCTCTGACACAGCCTGGCATAGCGGATAGAGCACGGGCCTGGGAATCCAAAGATAACGGGTTCTAATCTCCGGTCCGCCACTTGTCTGCTTTTCGACCTTGGGCAAGTCACTTAACTTCTCTCTGTCTCAGTTACCTCATCTGTAAAATAGGGATTGAGACTGTGAGCACCACGTGGGCCAGGGACTGTGGTCCAACCTCTTTTACTTGTATTCACCCAGTGCTTAGTAGAGTGCCTGCAACCTAGTAAGCGCTTAAGAAATACCATTATTATTATTACAGGAGAGGGACCAGCTCTTCTCAGAAGCCCCGAGGAAGTACCGAATGATAAAATTCATTCCCCGTGACTGGAACGTTTGGACCCCATCTAAGAAGAAGAAGAAAAAGAAGAGGAAGAAGAAAAAGAAGCAGAAAAAGAAGAAGAAGAATTGGAGTATTTGATAAGCACTTACTTTGTGTCAAACACTGTTTTGAGTGCTGGATTAAGTACAAGTTCATTAGTTTAGACACAGTCCCTCTCCCACATGAGGCTCACAGTCTAAGTAGGAAAGAGAACAAGAGAACTGGGGCCCAGAGAAGTGAAGCTACTTATCCAGTATCACACGGCAGACTAGTAGAGCCAGAATTAGAACCCAGGTCCTCCGACTCCCAGTGCTGTGCTCTTTCCATTACCCAAGGCTGCCTATAAAAGCATCCCCTCCTCCAGTGGTTGCAGGCTTAAACCAGATTACCTTCTCTGCACAAAGGACTCTTACTTCTAACCGTGATTTCAGTATAATTCATCTTTAATGTATTTTCCAGGGCGGAAGCCTCGTGAGCAGGTCCTCAGAAACTCTGCATCTCATCACATATTAATATAGCTGGCTTCCACTATTAAATAGGTACTAACTCACGGTTGCATAAAGTGTGACGAAGAGAGCATGACTGGCCTTTTGGTAGAGGGCCCCGTGGGGTGGTGTTGTTTTTTATGGTATTTGTTAAGTGCTTCCTATGTGTCAAACGCTGATTTAAGTGCTGGAGTAGACACAATTTAATCATGTTATAACCCAGTCCCTGTCCCACATGGGGCTCGCAGTCTAAGTAGGAGGAACAGGAGAACCGAGGTCCAGAGAAGTGAAGTGACTTTCCCAAGGTCACACAGCAGACAAGTGGTGGATTTGGAATTAGAACCCAGGTCCTCTGACTCCCAGGCCTGTGCTCTCTCCACTAGGCCACACTAGCTCTCAGAGAAGCAGAGTAGCTAGAGAAGCAGCGTGGCTCAGTGGAAAGAGCACGGGAATGGGAGTCAGGGGTCATGGGTTCGAATCTCGGCTCTGCCACTTGTCAGCTGTGTGACTGTGGGCGAGTCACTTCACTTCTCTGGGCCTCAGTTATCTCATCTGTAAAATGGGGATTAAGCCTGTGAGCCTCATGTGGGACAACCTGATTACCCTGGATCTACCCCAGCGCTTAGAACAGTGCTCTGCACATAGTAAGCGCTTAATAAATACCAACATTATTATTATTTGGGCACTCTGTGGGGGAAGCAGATGGGTTGCGACTGCATTCATTCATTCATTCAATAGTATTTATTGAGCGCTTACTATGTGCAGAGCACTGTACTAAGCGCTTGGACTGTACAAAACGGTAACAGATAGAGACAGTCCCGGCCCTTTGACGGGCTTACGGTCTAATCGGGAAGGTGAGGTAACTGAGGCACCGAGAAGTTAAGTGACTTGCCCGCAGTCACACAGCTGACAAGTGGCAGAGCCGGGATTCGAACCCATGACCTCTGCCTTCCAAGCCCGGGCTCTTTCCCCTGAGCCACACGGGTGGGGGGAGGTTTCCCAGAAACTGATAAACCAGAAGGTGAAGGTTGCATTACTTTGACCCTGAACTAAGGATAATTGCACAAAATTGACCAGAGGGGTAGGGTGGGTCCAATAACTCGGCACCAGCCAGATGTAACTCTTCAGACTTTTTCCACCTCTAGCCCTCTCCACCCTAGAAAAATCTTCTAGCATATTCCTAAAATGTGCCTGCAGACCGCTGTAGCTGAAAGGTAGTGAGAAGCCCCATGGCTTAGCGGATAGAGCTCGGGCCTGGGAGTCAAAAGGACCCGGGTTCTAATCCCGCGTCTGCCACGTCTGCTCTGTGACCTTGGGCAAGTCACTTTACTTCTCTAGGCCTCAGTTACCTCATCTGTAAAAATGGGAATCAAGAGTGTGAGCCCCATGTGGGACGGGGACTGAATCCAACCCGATTGATTTGTTTCGACCCCAGCACTTAGGACAAAGCTTGGCACAGAGTAGGCTCTTAACAAGTACCATTATCATTATTAATATTATGATTCAGTCTTCTCGACTAGCTCAATAGCAGCAGCAGGACCACCACGCACTGAGCACTCTCCTGACCCCCTACTGCACTGAGCACCATCCCGGATACCCTGACCGTTCTACGCACTGACCCGAGCGCTACCCTGGGTATTCACTCCGAGCTGAGCACGATCCTGACTGTTTACTGAGGGCTGAGCACTGTCCTGAATGGCTGCTAAGCACAATCCTGGATACACAATCTGTGTTGAGCACTATCGTGAGCACCCATTCCACCTGGAGCACTGTCCCGGGTATTCACTCTGGGCTAAGCACTGTGCTGAGTGTTTACTATGTGTTGACCACTTGAGGACCTACTGTAGGCTGAGCAATGCCCTGAATGTCTAATCTGTACTGACCACTGCTCTGGGTGTCTACTGCATATAGAGCGCTGTCCTTGGCACTTACTATGTACTGAGTACTTATTGTTCGTGGAGCACTGTCCTGGTTGCCTACACTGTGCAGAGCACTGTTCTGAGTTTATACTCTGTTCTGGACACTATCCTGGGTACCTAGTCCGTGTTGAGCTCTGTCCTGGGAGCCTACTTTATGCCAAACACTGTACTGAGTGCCTACAATAATAATGATAATGTCGGTATTTGTTAAGCGCTTACTATGTGCCGAGCACTGTTCTAAGCGCTGGGTAGATACAGGGTCATCAGGTTGTCCCACGTGAGGCTCACAGGCTTAATCCCCATTTTACAGATGAGGTAACTGAGGCCCAGAGAAGTGAAGTGACTCGCCCACAGTCACACAGCTGACAAGTGGCAGAGCCGGGATTCGAACTCATGACCTCTGACTCCCAAGCCCGTGCTCTTTCCACTGAGCCACGCTGTACGTGAGGTACTTAATGCAGACCACTGTCATAACCACCTACTGCTTGCAGAACACTGTACTGGATGCCTACAATGGACTAAGCACTGTACTGGGCACCAGGAGTACGCAGAGGTCTATACGGGATCTCTGATAAAATATAATAAAAGCAGTAGACTCGGCTGCTAATATTGGGGAGTTTAAAATCTAATGAGGGAGACAAATGGATATAATTTGCCAGATTGGGAATAGATAAAAGAGTAAGAGCATTATTTCAATGGAAAAACACCAAGGTATGGCATTAAATAAATGGATAAATAAGAAACAGAAAAACATAAAGCTGTGCTAGTTAATCTTGGCCAATGCTGGAAAGTCATTTTCATTTGAAGGAACGTAGGCAATCTAAGGATTTAAAAATTACAAGAGAATGACGTTTTCCAGATGTTAAAGGGCAGGGCTAGGAGTTTGGGGTGTTTTCTTTTGTTCTGTTCAGTTTGGGTTTTGGTTTTTTTTTTGCCAGAAAGCAAAGCAGGAGAAGGAAATGGAGAGAGTGGAAATTCCCAACGTGTATCAGAAGGGGGTCACACCAGAGCACCTTTCTCGCTTCTCTGCCTCTCACATCTAATCAGAAGAAGAATGGTATTTGTTACGCGCTTACTATGTGGCAAGCACTGTTCTAAGCACTGGGGTAGCTACAAGGTAATCAGGTTGTACCACATGGGGCTCCCAGTCTTAATCCCCATTTTACAGATGAAGTAACTGAGGCCCAGAAAAGTTATTTGACTTGCCCAAAGTCACACAGCTGATGGGATTAGAACCCAAGACCTCTGACTCCCAAGACAAGCCTCTTTCCACTAAGCCACACTGATTTTCACCTTGCACGCTTGCCTCACTCAGATGCTTTGCTCACTTGCCTCTCACACCTGTCCTGCCCCTCTGCCTTGCCCACCTACCTTGCTCCTCTGCCTCACCCACCTACCTCACTCCTCTTCGACACACACCTGCCTCACCCATCCACTGCTGCATCTCTCTCCTTCCCTCTCTCCTCCATTTATTTCCTCCTCTTCCTTTCCCTCCTTTTCTCTCTCCCCTCTTTCCTTTTTCTTCCTTTCTCTAAGTCCCACCTTCATTAGCATAATCAGAAAACCTGAGTAAGGAGGGTCAGAAGAATCCGGTAAGCAGACGAGGCCTCTACCCTGCTGACAAGGGGGAAAGCAGGGGAGAGAGGTGGGAAGGAGGGAGAAAGAAAAGGAAAGCAGAGAGATAGAGGAGAAAGAGAGAGGCAGAAGGAGAGAGGCAAGAGAGAAAAAGAGGGAGTGAGAGGGAGAGAGATAGAGGAAGGAAGGGATGGAGAGAGCAGTGGATGGGTAACCTGCAAGGAGAGGGAAGGAAAGGCTAGAGCCAACTGAGCTCACCCTGTTGTCTAATGAAGAATGGAGCTGCCATCTTGGCTCCCTCTTGGCCCCTTTCCTTCTTAAAAAGTGGGTCTGACTGTCTTTCTGGCTCCTCCGAACCCAGCTTCCCACACAGCTCTCTGATTGAATCCCCCCTCACCTGCCTGGGGGAGGCCTACTGGGATTGCGCTTGGTTTCGAGAAGAAACGGTTTTACTCACGAACCCTAGATTCCCAAACCCCTGACCTGACAGTAACCTTATCCCATCAACCACCTCAGCACTCACAAATCCATTTACTGATCCATCTTCCCACCCTTCACATGGATACATTAGCCCAGTTTGTCTTCTACCTCCCGTAACCCCAGCTCACAGAGGGAGAAGAGGCAAGAGAGGCTCCCTCGGTGGGAGGTTGGGGAGGAGGGAAGAGGAATGTCAACCCACATCATGACAGCGGGACAAGATGCCAATCTCTTCTGCTCACATGACTCTCAGCCTGCTACCAGGAGACCTGCCCCTTACCACGAGCCAGAACTCACCAAGGGGCTTGGGATGCTCTCACAAGACACACCTGATTGGATCAGTATTCACCTTGCTGATACTGCTGCCTGGAGGTTTTATGCCCTGGGTCTCCATGAACCCTATTCCTGTCCTCCTACACCCTGCCAACATCTGGAAGGCGTGCAGTCCAGCGGCTAGAAGGAAGGACAGGGCCTGGGGTTGGGTAAGTCAACCACGAAGACGTGCGGCTGTCACCCATTCTGAAGAGGGGCCGGTGGAATGTGGTACCAGAACCCTTTTTTATTTATTTTTTATGGTATATGTTAAGTGCTTACTGCATGCCAGACACTATTCTGGGGTAGATACAAGCTAATCAGGTTGGACACAGTCTCAATCTCACATGGAGCTACAATCTTAATCCCCATCTTATAGATGAGGGAACTGAGGCACAGAGAAGTGAAGTGACCTGCCCAAGGTCAAACAGCACACAAGCGGCAAAGTGGGATTAAAACCCAGATCCTTCTGACTCCCAGACCCATGCTCTATCCACTAGACTATGCTGCTCTCTGTCTACACCAGGCATTGTCCATTGGTATTTATGGACTTGGGGTGGGGGTGGCCCTGCTCCTGGGAAGTTGATTTCTGAAGTAAATAAGATCCCCAAACCACTAGGGTCACGGAGACCCTGAAGAAGAGCTACCTGGCTCTGTTCTGAACACCCCTGGCAGGGCCAGACGCTCGCTCCCAAAGGCATTTTCTGAGGATAGGGAGGTTTGGGTTTTTTTGTTATTTTTAAAAAAGACATTTATTAAATTCTACTGTGTGTCAAGCACTATACTAAGCGTTGGGGTAGATACAAGTTTATCAGGATGAACCCAGTCCCTCTGCCCCATGGAGCTCACAATCTAAGGAGGAGAGAGAACAGCAATTGGATCCCTGTTTTATAGATGAGGGAACTGAGGCACAGAGAAATGTAGTGACTTGCACAAGGTCACACAGCAGGTATGTGGTAGAACAGAATTAGAACCCAGGTTCTCTGACTCCCAGGTTCAGGCTCTTTCCATTAGACCGCTCTGTTTCTCAGTCTCTAGAAAGTAGGGAATGTGCCCCAGAAGAACCTCAGGCAGGAAAAAAATCGCATGACACTGATTCTGTGAGAACGAAAGGATTAGAAGGTATCACCACATCTGACATTTGCCAGTACAAATATATATGTTATTGTTATGCCCACCAAAATGATAACAATAATGTGTTATTTGTTAAGCGCTTACTACGTGCAGAGCACTGTTCTAAGCGCTGGGGTAAATACAGGGTAATCAGGTTGTCCCACGTGAGGCTCACGGTCGTAATCCCCATTTTACAGATGAGGTAACTGAGGCACAGAGAAGTTAAGTGACTTGCCCACAGTCACCCAGCTGCCAAGTGGCAGAGCCGGGTTTCGAACCCATGACCGCTGACTCCCAAGCCCGTGCTCTTTCCACTGAGCCACGCTACCATTTGTGAATGCTTACTATCTGCTAAACTCTATTCTAAGCCCCAGGGTAGATACAAAGTTTATCAGGTTGGACACAGTTTCTATCCCACATGTGGCTTGCAGTGGCTTGGCGGCCGGGAATTTCGAAGGACGACGGGATAATAAGCCCCGGGAAGACTCGGGGGTAGAGAAGCAGCGTGGCTCGGTGGTAAGAGCCCGGGCTTTGGAGTCAGAGGTCAGGGGTTCGAATCCCAGCTCGGCCACTTGGCAGCTGGGTGACGGTGGGCAAGTCACTTCACTTCTCTGTGCCTCAGTTACCTCAACTGTAAAATGGGGATTAAGACTGTGAGCCCCACGTGGGACAACCTGATTCCCCCGTGTCTACCCCAGCGCTTAGAAAGGTGCTCTGCACATAGTAAGCGCTTAACAAATACCAACGTTATTACTGCAGTCTAAGGAAAAAATAAAAAATGCCAAGTCAGAGGGAGAGAGGGGCAGGAGATCAGAGGTTAGTGGCCGAGAGCGCCCACGCTGAAGGAGGGTGGAACAGTTTTAAGGATTCCAGGAAGGGAAGATGGAATCCTTAACATATGCGGGAATTCAATCCAAGCAGGAAAAGTCTGAAGTGGGCAAGCTGGGATCGTGACTACCAATGTTATTGGATTGAACTCTCCCAAGCGCTTAGTTCCCCTCTCAGCTTGACACCTGGAGAGGTCCCAGGCGTCTACCAGTCTCAACTACAGGAGGGAGAGTCAGACAGAGGCATACCCATTCCATTCCTAGCTTGGCCAGTGGCTAGCAAGCAGAAGACAATCTGCTACAAGTCAAAACTCACTTGTGCCAGGCAGCAGCGGCAGGGGAGAGAATCAAGGGCAAAGACTCAAGTTGACTGTGTGGAAGAAGGCAACGGTAAACCACTTCCGTATTTTTACCAAGAAAACTCTATGGATTCACTACCAGAACAATTGCAGATGGAGGTGGAGCATTCTGGGAGAGACGCGTCCATGGCGTCACTGTAGGTCGAAGACGTCTCGACGGCCTAAGACAAGACAAGCACTTAATACAGTGCTCTGAGCACAGGAAGCACCCAATAAATAGCACTAACTGATTGGGCCCAGCAGACTCTCCTCCCTCTGCAAAAGCCATGGAATTTTTTATTACATCCAATCGTGCAATGCAAGCTCAGACTGGAGCAGGACCTAGGGTAGTTGGGGGCGGAAGAGAGAGAGAGAGAGAGAGAGAGAGCGTGTGTGTGTGTGCGTGTATGTGTAGGGCTGGGGGGGGGGGAGCAAGGGATTTCCAAGCTCTCTCTAGCAGGGAAACAGGGTGGACTAATGGAAAGAGCATGGGTACGGGAGTAAGAGAATCTGGATTCTAATCCTGGCTCTGCTACTTGACTGCCGCATGACCCTGGGTAAGTCACTACCCTGGGCCTCAGTTTTCTCATCTGTTAAATGGCTAAAATCCTGTTCCGGATCCCCATTAGACTGAGTCCACTGTGGGTTGGAGAGTCTGTCCTATCTGATTATACTGTACCTACCTAGGGCTCATCCAGGCCATACAGTGAGCTCTTAACAAATACTGCAATTATTATTATCCCTTTGTCCTAAATAAGCCCTCATTTTCCTCCAATTTCCCAACCATCTGTGTCACCTATGCACTCAGATCTGTACCCTTTGAACACTTGATAGTCACCTCTCCCCAACCGCACAGCACAAATAGACATATTAATCCATCAAGCAGTGGTATTCACTGAGCATTTACTCGGTGCAGAGTATTGTACTACGCGTTACACTCTATCCACCTCCCGTCTGCAGTTTATTTTAGTACCTATCTTTCCCCGTACCCCATATGCTCCTTGTGAATAGGGATCATGCCTCCCAATTCTGTTGTACTGTACTCTACCAAGTGCTTAGGAGAGTACACTGTAAGAGTTCAATAAATACCACTGATTGACTGATTATCACAGCAAACCAAGCAGTGGTCCCAGGGCCTGATAGGCTAAAACAGGCCTTCTGATCACGACAACCGAGGTCTGTCGGACTTCAGGTAGCCAGATGAAGAGGGAAGGAGCTGTCCGATCCTTCCTGTTTACCTCTCCACAGGCACCCAGCACTTGGGCAGAAAAAAAAACCACCTCATTAAATCACCTGCTCTTCCTTCATTAAGATAACATCAGTTAAGCCCGCACTTTGAACATCAAGTGCACCGTTCTCATTTCTGCTGAAAACGCAGAGAGGGACGGGAGCCGGGAAGGGGGTGAGGTTGGGGGAGGGGGGCAGTTAAGGGGGAGAACCGTTACAACACAACCGCACAAATAGTTTACAAGGAAACGCTCCGTCTCTCCGAGGTTAATTTACTGGGTTTGATATATGAATTGCACAATGTGCTTATTTATAATATTTACATTTATTGAGGAAGGAACATTTTGGCACGAAACCATCCATCTCGCTCCTTTTTGGAAGCACTTTCTCTTTTTAACGAACGGGGAGATTGCCCAGTAAATAATTTATAACTCTATTCCGTCTGCAAACCAAATTTCCATGGCATAATGTTCACAGGCAGGAGAGAGGTGGGTTCTTGCTGTTTGGGACCAGATATTGTTGCTGTTTAGAGCTTCTTTGGCTGCTCTGCTTGCCAGTTCTCGCACTTTGAGGCCATTGATAATTTGGTAGGGATGTGTAGGCTTACTGACATTTGCGCGATGCATGTTTGGGGCTTTCTGTGGTGGTCTTTATTCATTCAGCCCTTACACTCTTGCTCCTTCAGTACCAGGTCTCCCTTCGCTCTGGAAATACCCATAGCGTGTCTAGAACCGGGCAGGACACACAATGGACACTCAACCCTGACTTACAGATGGACTGACCAACCAACACATTGAGGTGAGAAGCAGTGTGGCATAGTGGAAAGAGCACAGACTTGAGAGTCAGAGGAAGTGGGCTTTACTTCCAGCTCTGCACACTTCATGTTGTGTGGCCTGGAGCAAGTCACTTCACTTCTTGATGCCTCAGTTTCCTCACCCGAAAAATGGAAAGTCTGTTCTCCAACACCCTCTGGCCGTGAGCCCCATCTGGGACCGCGTCTGTGTCTCATCTGATAATATCGCATCTACCCCACTGCTCAATACAGTGCTCGCTTAACAAATGCCAGAGTTGCTGTTGTCTTTGGTAGCCTCTTCTACCAACCAATAATAATGTTGGTATTTGTTAAGCGCTTACTATGTGCAGAGCACTGTTCTAAGCGCTGGGGTAGACACGGGGGAATCAGGTTGTCCCACGTGGGGCGCACAGTCTTAATCCCCATTTTACAGATGAGGTAACTGAGGCACAGAGAAGTGAAGTGACTTGTCCACCGTCACCCAGCTGCCAAGTGGCCGAGCCGGGATTCGAACCCATGACCTCTGACTCCAAAGCCCGTGCTCTTTCCACTGCGCCACGCAGCTTCACCAACCCAATAACTGACTGACAAGCCAACTGACTGATTAACTGCTCCCAACTTGTGGGTGAAGACCACCTTTCTGCTCTGCTCAGTTTAGAAATCCTCAATGCCCCCCCCCCCCAAAAAAAAGTTGGCACCAAATATTCTCCAACAAGCGAAGATGAACGCAACTGAAAAAGAAGCATTTGAAAACTCATCTGCAGCTCCCACCAGGGTCCTCCTCCCTACACCCGCTACCCTCATCCCCACCATCCCCTCCCAGGAGGTCAGACTCAGCGCTCGCTTCAAAAGAAGCAGCAGAATGCCCAAAGTTCAAGAGATACTGAGATGGAAAATGCAGGCGGAGACTGAGCGCGGGGAGGACTGGAATGGAAAACAAAAAGGCAGAATCAAGATAAACAAAGGAGCGCAGAGGTGTTGAGTTAGATGGATGAGGCTCTTTCCTATTCATTAAATTTCCCCGGCCACTTCGTAGGTGCCATTAGAGACGGGGCACTCAACACTCTAAAGCATCTTTATACTGCATTCATTCATTCAATAGTATTTATTGGGCGCTTACTATGTGCAGAGCACTGTATTAAGCGCTTGGAATGTACAAATCGGCAACAGAGACAGTCCCTGCCCATTGACGGGCTTACAGTCTAATCGGGGGAATGTTGGTATCTGTTAAGCGCTTACTATGTGCACAGCGCTGGGGTAGATACAGGGTGATCAGGTTGTCCCACGTGAGGCTCACAGTCTTAATCCCCATTTTACAGATGAGGGAACTGAGGCACGGAGAAGTGAAGAGACTTGCCCACGGTCACACACCTGACAAGTGGCAGAGCCGGGATTTGAACCTAGAGGGGGTAATGGGTGGTACAGGAAGAGCAAGCCAGCCTCGAGGTCAGAGATTGGCACTGAAGTACTCCAGGGATTCTTCACCCTTCTTCAATCGTATTTATTGAGCGCTTAATGTGTGCAAAGCACCGTGCTAAGCGCTTGGGAGGGTACAGTAAAACAACAGACACATTCCTGTCCACCTTCCCGCAGCCGGAGGAGACCGGTAGTCGGTGTGCATACAGTGCCACGTGGAGGACATCATAACCGTCAGCGGAAAGGAGTGGGGGTGTCCGCGAATCACTGGGTGTGGAGGCCGCAGATATTTATCTGGATGCCGAATCCAACTTTAAGATCTTCCGGTGAGTTTTGAGCCACAGTTTGGAGCCCTAACAGGGCCGGGGAGCCCAGGGCTCTCTCAAGAGTGATATCCTCACTCTAGGCTTCAAGGCTCTCCATCACCTCGCCCCTTCCTACCTCTCCTCCCTTCTCTCTTTCTACCGCCCACCCCGCACGCCCCGCTCCTCCGCCGCCCACCTCCTCGCCGTCCCTCGGTCTCGCCTATCCCGCCGTCGACGCCCGGGCCACGTCCTCCCGCGGTCCCGGAACGCCCTCCCTCCTCACCTCCGTCAATCTGATTCTCTTCCCCTCTTCAAATCCCTATTTAAAGCTCACCTCCTCCAAGAGGTGAAGCAGCGTGGCTCAGTGGAAAAGAGCCTGGGCTTCGGAGTCAGAGGTCATGAGTTCGACTCCCGGCTCTGCCACTTGTCAGCTGTGTGACTGTGGGCAAGTCACTTCACTTCTCTGGGCCTCAGTTCCCTCATCTGTAAAATGGGGATTAACTGTGAGCCTCACGTGGGACAACCTGATTCCCCTGTATCTCCCCCAGCGCTTAGAACAGTGCTCGGCACATAGTAAGCGCTTAACAAATACCAACATTATTATTATTAAGAGGCCTTCCCACACTGAGCTCCCCCCCTTTTTCCCTCTGCTCCCTCTACCCCCCCATCTCTCCGCAGCTAAAGCCTCTTCTCCCCCCTCTCCCTCTCCTCCCCCTCTCCCGTCCCACCCCCTCAGCACTGTACTCTCTAATAATGTTGGTATTTGTTAAGCGCTTACTATGTGCAGGGCACTGTTCTAAGCGCTGGGGTAAACACGGGGGAATCAGGTTGTCCCACGTGGGGCTCACAGTCTTAATCCCCATTTTACAGATGAGGGAACTGAGGCACAGGGAAGTGAAGTGACTCCGCTCCACTGTATATATCTTCATCACCCTATTTATTTTGTTTATTTTGTTTAACGAGATGTACATCACCCTGATTCTATTTAGTTGCCATTGTTTTTATGAGATGTTCTTCCCCTTGACTCTACTGAGTGCCACTGTTCTCGTCTGCCCGTCTCCCCCGATCAGACTGTAAGCGGGTCAAAGGGCAGGGACTTGTATCTGTTGCCGATTTGTCCATTCCAAGCGCTCAGTACAGTGCTCTGCACATAGTAAGCGCTCAATAAATACTACTGAATGAATCCGGTTGATGAGAAAGGATGGAGCTGGTAATAGAGAAGCAGCGTGGCTCAGTGGAAAGAGCACGGGCTTTGGAGTCAGGGCTCATGAGTTCGAATCCCAGCTCTGCCACTTGTCGGCTGTGTGACCGTGGGCGAGTCACTTCACTTCTCTGTGCCTCAGTTCCCTCATCTGTAAAATGGGGATTAAGACTGTGAGCCTCACGTGGGACAACCTGATCACCCTGTATCTACCCCAGCGCTTAGAACAGTGCTCGGCACATAGTAAGCGCTTAACAAATACCAACATTATTATTATTATATTTGCCGAACTGCCCTTATTATAATGGGTCCATCGGCAATGCTGCGGCCTGCCGGGCTTGGCCCGGGAGAAGGGAATCCTAAATTAGCACCTGCACCGTCGGGAGGCGGCCGCTAGATGGCACGCCAACTGTCCATCGGCTGC
This sequence comes from Ornithorhynchus anatinus, assembly GCF_004115215.2. NCBI lineage: Eukaryota > Metazoa > Chordata > Mammalia > Monotremata > Ornithorhynchidae > Ornithorhynchus > Ornithorhynchus anatinus. Next base: position 73,325,007 of record NC_041732.1, on the reverse strand, counting down.
TGTTGGTGTGAAGGAAAAGAAATTCTGAGCTCGCTCTCAATCCTATTTCTTGAGCGCTCACTGTGTGCAAAGCACTCCGACTCCTCAGACAGAAATCCTGGGGCGATCAGAGGCACCCGCCCTGGGGAGAAGATATCTGGGAAAGGGCCCGGCCGCCGAGCTACACATGTCAAACGGGGGGCAGCTGGAATGTTTCCCGCCTCTTCCCAACCAACCCCTGGGATCCCATCCAGGAGGGAAGAGAGGAGCAAGGGGGAAGAGGAGGAGGAGAAAAGAGGGAGGAAGAGGAGGCAGAGGAATAGGCAGAAGCGGGGAGAGGAAGGGCAGGAACCAGTGGCGAAGATGGAAGCCATCCATCCCCGCCCCCACATTCTGGGCTTATTATTAATTTACTTTATTTCTTGGTATTTGTTAAGAGCTTAATAATAATAATTGCGATAGTATCCGCTAAGTGATTATTGTGTGTCACGCACTGTTCTAAGCGCTGGGGTAGAAACAAGGTAATCAGGTTGTCCCGCTTGAGGACAGTCTTAATCCCCATTTTACAGCTAAGGTAACTGAAACACAGAGAAGTTAAGCGACTTGCCCAAGTTCACCCGGCGGACAAGTGTCGGAGCCGGGATTAGAACCCAATCCTCTGACTCCGAAGCCCGAAGCACAGAGAAGTCAAGTGACTTGCCCAAGATCACCCGGCAGACAAGTGTCGGAGCCGGGATTAGAACCCAGTCCTCTGACTCCAAAGCCTGTGCTCTGGGTCGAATACTGCTCTACGCCCTGGGGTTTGTACAAGTTAATTAGGTTGGACACAGTCCCTGTCCCACATGGGGCTCACTAAGTAGGAGGGAGATCAGGAGAATGGAGGCACCGAGAAGTGAAGTGACTTGCCCAAGGTCACCCAGCAAGTAATGGGTAGAACTGGCGTTAGAACTCGTCTTCTCTGATTCCTAGGCCTGTGCTCTATCCGCTGGGAATGCTGCTTGCAGGGCCTAAACCCTACTAGAGATCTTAGCCCTGGCTTTCTTCCCATCTCTCCACTAGCCTGTGTGCTGGCAACCTACCCCAGCTTGGGCCCAAACCCCTGCTCCCTCCCAGCCAGAGAGGAAAGGGGCCCCTCTCCAGCAAGCCGGTGACTCTGCAGAAGCAGCATGGCTTAGTGGATAGATCATGGGCCTGAGAGACAGAAGGACCTGCGTTCTAATCCTGGCCCTACCACATGTCTGCTGGGTGATCTTGGACAAGTCACTTAGCTTCTCTGGGCCTCAGTTGCCTCATCTGTAAAATGGGAATTAAGAGTGTAGCCTCATGTGGAACAGGGACTGTGTCCAACCCGATTAACTTGCATCTACCCCAGCGCGTAGAACAGTAAGCACTTAACAAGTGTCATAATTGTTATTATCATTATATTTCTTCATGTACACTGGCCCAGGGGTCCCGCAGCTGATAAAGGCAGAGATTCATTCATTCATTCATTCATTAGTATATATTGAGCGCTTACTATGTGCAGAGCACTGTACTAAGCACTTGGAATGTACAAATCGGTAACAGAGACAGTCCCTGCCCTTTGACGGGCTTTCAGTCTAATCGGGGGAGACGGACGGACGAGAACAATAGCAATAAATAGAATCATTCTGAACCCCGAAAACCCAAGGGGATCACCTCCAGGCCTCTTGACCCACTATGTGGAGTCGGCTTCCACACTTGAACAAGGCGTAACTGGTGCAATTCACCCGAGTGCATGTGTAATTTAAAAGGCCAGTGTGAGATCCACAGTCCCAGCCAGATTGTGCCCATAAAAAGGCTATCCTTTGTTGTACTGTCATCTTTTCAGCACCTGGTGCAGTTTTCTCTTTTGTCTCTTTGTCTCTCGTTCTCTCTGAAGCTTTTGCTCAAAAAGAGCTGCTCCTTTTTGATGGCAGAGCCGATCTCTCCTCGGCAACTGACTCCCAGTTTTCAGCAGGCAGGCAGCACAGACTGAGGCTTTGTTTTACCGTAGCCTGCAGATGCTTCCTCTGCCCTCCTTGCTTTCGGTTTCCTTTGCAAATCCAGCTTCCCATCTGAAGACCAGCTTCGAAGCCCCCTGGGAGTCTGCTGCTCCACCCACGGGAGCCCCCTACCTCCTGACGCTCTCCCTGCCGATCAAAGGGCTGGAGAGAGGGTGCCCGGGTGAGAGGTCAAGAGCTAAGAGTCCCCGGAGAGATTGGACTCTAGGGGAAGCATCTCTTAGGTTTCAAGATGCAGAAGGCCCCATTGTACTCAATACTTTGAATTTGTGCAGCTGTTTTTGGTCTGCCGAGCGAATTCACATCAGTTATCTCATTTTATCCTACGGAATGTTAGGCAGAGGCGGTCTCCCCGTTTTAAAGATGAGGAAACTGAGACCAGAAAGGTTAAATGACTTACCCAAGGTCACCCAGGAGGCCAGCAGCGACAGAGCTGGGGCTAGAACCCAGTTCCCCTGAATCCCATGTCCATGCTTTTTCCACTAGGCCAGGTTCGCCTCCTCAGAACACCCTCCCTGAAGCCAGCGACGGGCTTGGCCCGGCTGACAAATCACCCCCATCTCTGGCTCAGACCTAATTGAGTCTCTCAGGAGCAGGCGGGGGGTGTTGAGATGCGGCGGCGGCACTGAGCTGATGGGCCACCGAAGGGACATTAGGAGGTGAGCCGAATGAACTCTGAAACGACACAAAGGGGCACGACACACTGCAGACCTGCTGATATGTGTCATTAGAGCTGAACCTGGGGAGGACATCCTGCTTTGTCTAACAAAACAAAATGCCTCCCTGCAGAAATGAGGCAGTGCCATCCTGTGTGTGTATGCCGGGAGGACGGTGATTGCGTGTATATTCGAGGGTGTGAGTGTCTGTGTGAGTGTGTTCGTGAGTGTGTCTGTGTGAGTCGTCGTGGTTTTGTGAGTGTCAGAGTATGGGCGGTGGGGGGGTGTGAGTATGGTGGGGGTGAGTATGTGGGTGGGGGTGGTGGAGAATGTATTTGGGTAGTGGGAGTGTTTGTGTAGGGGGGGTGAGTGTGTGGGTGGAGGGAGTGAGCATTTGTGTGGGGATACGTGAGTGTAAGGGTGGGGGAAGTCAGTGTTTATGTGTGGGGAGTGTGAATGTATGAGTGGGGGGTATGAGAGTGTGGGTGGTGCAGGGTGTGAGTGCTGCAGGGGTGTGAGCACGTGGGTGGTGGGTGAGTGGGGTGGTGGAGGGTTTTAGGAGGTCGGGGGTGGGGGATGTGTGGAGTGTGTGTGAGTGTGTAGGGGGCGGGGGAGGAGGTGTGGGCGTGGAGCGCAACTACAGAACTTATGGCAGTCCTACTGAAATATTTTACCAAGGCATCGCTTATCTCTAAATCTTTAAATCACTGAATGGCTATGCAGAAAGAATTTAATTAAAATCTGAAGCAGGAAGAAACATGACATCAAGACGTTTTCTAAATGCCTGTTAATCTCTTTTTCAAAAAAAAAAAGTCCCCATGTTACACGGGGATGTTTTCTATCTTTTATATCAAAAAACCCTTTGGGAAAGGGACGAATGGGTCCCTCTACCTAACCGTTATCGGTGGCGGGTGAAATGACCACTCACCGTAGACTGGCCATTTGGGCAAACTGGGCAGGAGTCTCTCTGACAACCTCTTGAGGAGAAATGTTTAGTATAGTGGTCTGCACATAGTAAATGTTTATTAAGTATGATCGATAGATTGAATCTTTCTATGGCCTTGAATGGGGAGCAGAGTTCATCATTCAAGCGATAATAATAATAATAATAGTGGTATTTGTTACGAATTTACTTTATGCCAGGCACTGTACTAAGGCCCTGGGGTGGAAACACGAAAATCGGGTTGGACACCGAACCTGTCCCATCTGGGGCTCACAGTCTTAATTCCCATTTTACAAATGAGGTAACTGAGGCACAGTGAAGTGACTTGCGCAAGATCACACAGCAAACAAGTAGCAGAGTCAGGATTAAAACTCATAACCTTCTGACTCCCGGGTATGTGCTCTATCCACTACATCATGCTGCTTCTTTAGTATCCACAGAGCATGTACATTGTGCAGAGCTCTGTCCTAAGCACTTGGGAGAGTACAACAGAGTAGAATCAGTAGACCCGAACCCTGCCCATGAGGAGCTCAGACCTGAAAGAGCCAGTCAGCTTCACGGGAGGCTGGAGAAGCAGTGTGGTCACTATTGTCTGGATCTGAGTTACTAGAGCGAGGTGGGGTAATTAAGTCCTCCAAATCCTTCGAGGTAAAAAGGAAGGGAGGCAGCTCAGGCAGCAGCAATCCCAAAAAGATACTTTTCTTTTTTAAAGTTAATGGGACCCTGAATTTTTAAGTGGATCCATGTGGCATTCCCCAAGGATTGGCTTCCTTTCAAATGAGGTTATCATCTCCCAGTACGGCAATTAAACGTGTCAGCAAAGCCCCTATTTAGTGCCACCAAAGCACTTAATTTTCATTAAAAAGACGACATTGCAAGCAATTATCAAGGACATACAACATTCACTGGAATTCATATTCATAAGAGCAGATTGTGTCCCATCAGAAGCATAAATGATCTGAATACTTTCCCCTTTTGATTTTCCTTCTCCCACCTTGTCTGCAAACCCAGTGGAGTTACTTACTCATTTCCACCTTTTTTTCCACTTAGCCTAGTATGGCTTTAGTGTGGCAGTGTCTTCAGTCCCCCTTTCCACCTCTCCATCGTTAATCTGGACGATGATTGTTGGGGCTTGGTATATTTCATGCCCTTAATGGAAGGAAATGTGCAGTTAAAGGTCTGTAATGGTACTCTCGTCTTTAGATCTGCACCTTCGAATTTCCTTGTAAAAAATCTAGAATTGAAAAATGCACCTTATTCAAAAGAGGTTATCCTTGAATACCCAGGAGAGGGCCAGTTCCATCAATCAGTTATCCTTGAATACCCAGAAGAAGGTCAATTCCATCAATCAAACACTGAGTGTTATTTATTGAGTGCTCACTGTGTGCGGAGCACGATACTAAGCATTTGGGAGAGTAGGATAAAATAATTAGACACATCCCTGACTTCTAGAAGCTTACAGTCTAGCCAGGAAGACAGATATTACAATAAAAATAATAATTACGGTATTTATTGAGCAATTACTATGTGCCAGACACTGTACTAAGCGCTGGGATGGATCAAGAAAATCAGGTTGGACACTGACCTTGTGTCATATAGAGCTCACGGTCTTAATCTCCATTTTGCAGATGAGGTAGCTGACACACAGAGAGGTGAAGTGACTTGCCCGCGGCCACACGGCACATAAGCGGCAGAGCCGGGGTTAGAACCCATGACCTTCTGATTCCCAGGCCCCTGCTCTATCCACTACACCATGCACTCAATTACAGGTAGGGAGGACAATCAAGTATAAAGATGTGGACAGGAACACTGGAGGTGGGGAGTGAGGTGAATCCCTAAATGCTTAGGGAGTACAGACTCATGCTTGACACAGTAGGGAGGCATAATAAGGTGTCGAGATGAGAGGTTAATCGAGAAGTCTTCCTGGTTTAGACTGTGAGCCCATTATTGGGCAGGGATTGTCTCTATCTGTTGCCAAATTGTACATTCCAAGCACTTAGTACAGTGCTCTGCACATAGTAAGCGCTCAATAAATACTATTGAATGAATGAATGAATGTGATTTTAGGAGGAGGGTTTTGAAGAAGGGAGAGTGATGGTCTTTGGGATGTGAAGGGGTTGCATGAACACCAGTTAATTCACATGGACAATCAGTTCTCCACTCTGCTTGTAAGAAACCGGGTCCTTCTTAGGGGTCCAGGTGAAGCAGCGTGGCTCAGTGGAAAGAGGCCGGGCTTGGGAGTTACAGATCATGGGTTCAAATTCCGGCTCTGCCACTTGTCAGCTGTGTGACTGTGGGCAAGTCACTTAACTTCTCTGTGCCTCACATATCTCATCTGTAAAATGGGGATTAACTGTGAGCCTCACGTGGGACAACCTGATTAGCCTGTAACTACCCCAGGGCTTACAACAGTGCTCTGCACACAGTAAGCACTTAATAAATACCAACATTATTATTATTACCTGAGGACCTCACTTTTTAAAAGATTTTACTGGATTTTTAATGCCCACTAGAATGGAAGTTCCTTGAGGACAGGGATCATGTCTACCAATTCTGTTACACTGTACTCTCCCAGGGACTTTGTACTCTCCTCACAGTAAGTACTTGATAAATACCACTGTGAGTATTATGGACAACTAAACCCCCCTTTTCCTCTGCTCCCCTCCCCTCCCCATTGCCCTGACTTGTTCCCCTTGCTTTACCCCCATCCCCATCCCCACCCCACATCACTTGGGATAGACACAACTTGATCTGGTTGGACACAGTCCGTGCCCTATATGAGTCTTACAGTCTTACTCCCTATTTAACAGACGAGGTAACCGAGAGACGCAGAAGAAAAGCAACTTGCCTGAGGTCACACAGCAGACAAGGGGCAGAGCTGGGATTAGAACCCAGGTCCTTCTGACTCCCAGGCCTGTGCTCTATCTAATAGGCTATGCTGCGTCTCTAAGTGCTGTACTAAGTGCTGGGGCCCGGAGAGGGTGGTACAAGATTCATTCATTCAATTGTAATTATTGAGTGCTATCTCTGTGCAGAGCACCGTTCTAAGCTCTTGGAAAGTACACTTCAGCAACAAATAGAAACAATCCCTGCCCACAATGGGCTCACAGTCTAGAAGGCGGGAGACAGGCATCAAAACAAGTAAACAAGCATCAGTAGCATCAATATAAATAAAGAAAATTATAGATATATACACATCATTAATCTAAATGAATAGAATTATAAATATGTACATATATACACAAGTGCCGTGGGTGGGGAGAGGGGTAGAGCAAAGGGACGGAGTCGGGGTAACGGGAAGGGGAGGGGGAGCAGAGGAAAAGGGAGGCTTAGTCTGGGAAGGCCTCCTGGAGGAGGTGAACCTTCAGTAGAGCTTTGAAGGGGAGAAAGTGTAATTGACCTGTATTTCCCAGTGTCTGGAAAGGAGTGACTTTGTGACGACAATAGTCTTTAGTTTAATACTAGTGAACATTGCAGATCAGGAGTTGTTCCGGTCCCAGATGAGAGATAAAAGTGAAAACAGCACCAGATACTACAAACAACAAATGCAGAGGCCGGGGAGGAGGGTACCCATGCCGCAGCAAAGATTGAGCCCCTTGCGGGCAGGAATTATGTCTATTAACTCATTGGATTATATCTCCCAGAGCATTTAGAACAGTGCTCAGTGGATTGATTGTGAGCTCTCAATATGCCTTTTCAGTCACGCACACACCTGCAGGTGAACTTCATCATCACTGAGTTATTTGTGTACAGAAGAGAGAGTGTTAAAAGCTGGGGAAAGTAACTATAAATAGCAGACCTCGGTGGTTAAGTAAATCAGTCCACCACTCTCCCCACCTGCAAAACCCTCCCAAAAATCACATCTCCTTCAAGAGGCCTTCCCTGATTAAGCTCTCATTTTCCCTATCAGCCTTCCCCTCTCTGTGGACTGTGCCCTTGGCTGTGTACCCTTTAGTCACTTTGATATTCACCCTACTCCCACAGCCCTAGTGTAAATATCCTTAAATTCTACTATTTCCCCTATATGTAATTTATTTTAATATCTGTCTCCCCCTGCAGACTGTGAACTCTTTGTGGGAAGGAATCATATCTATCATCTCTATTGTATTGTACTTTCCCAAGCACTTAGTTTCCTTTTCTCCCACTTCCTTCTGGGTCCCTCTAACTTTCTCCCTTTATTCATCACCCCCTCCCAGCCCCACAGCATCTATGTACATATCTATAATTTATTTATATTAATGTCTGTCTCCTCCTCAAAACTGTAAATTCATTGTGGACAGGGAATGTGTCTGTTTATTGTTACATTGTACGCTCCCAAGCTCTTACTATAGTTCTCTGCACACTGATAACCCTCAAAAAATACCACTGACTGCTTTGCACACTGTAATAAGTGCTCAGTAAATGCCACTGATTGATAACATGGCCTAGTGGAAAGAGCACAGGCCAGGAGTCAAAGGACCTGCATTCTAATCCCAAATCTGCCTGCTGTGTGACCTTGGATAAATCACTAAACTTCTCTGGACTTCCATTTTTCCATCTGCGCAGTGGGGATTAAATAACTGTTTTGAGATTCATTCGCTCAATAGTATTTATTTATTGAACGCTTACTATGTGCAGAGCACTGTACTAAGCGCTTGGAATGAACAAATCGGCAACAGATAGAGACGGTCCCTGCCGTTTGACGGGCTTACAGTCTAATCGGGGGAGATGGACAGACAAGAACGATGGCCATAAATAGAGTCGAGGGGAAGAACATCTCGTAAAAACAATGGCAAATAAATAGAATCAAGGCGATGTACATTTCATTAACAAAATAAATAGGGTAATGGAAATATATACAGTTGAGCGGACGAGTGCAGTGCTGAGGGGATGGGAAGGGAGAGGGGGAGGAGCAGAGGGAAAGGGCTTTGAGATCATAAGCCCTGTATGGGACAGGGGTCATATCATTATTGTCATTACTATTATTATATAAAAGATAAATGCATGAGGGCTGAGGTAGCTGATGGAATGGCATAACCCCTTTTCTTCGACCAATCATTCCCCAGTTAGTTCCTAGATATTTAAATCACATAACTTGATGGTAGGACAGAGTGAAAGGGATTCAAGGTCCATAGAAAGGTAAGGAAATTTGCAACTCATGCGTGATAGGCAGCTAAGCAGTTTGCTTGAGAAGAGTAGGATTAATAATACTGGTAGCAATAATAATAATGGTATTTGCTAAGCACTTACTATGTGCCAGGCACTGTACTAAGTGCTGGGGTGGATGCAAGTAAATCGGGTTGGGACCCAGTCCCTATCCCATATGGGGCTCACAGTCTCAATCCCCATTTCCCATTCCCCATGCTCTCTCATTCACCTCACACAACCAATCCGTCACCAACACCTGCCGGTCTCACCTTCACAGTATTGCCAAGCTCCGCCCTTTCCTCTCCATCCAAACGGCTACCGTGCTGGTACAAACTCTCAGAATATCCTGACTGGATTATTGTGTTAGCCTCCTCTCTGATCTCCCTTCCTCCTGTCTCTCCCCACTCCAGTCTATTCTTCATTCCACTGCCCTGATCATCTTCCTTCAGAAACGCTCTGGACATTATCACACCCCTCCTGAAAAACCTCCAGTGGTTGCCTATCGACCTTCGCACGAAACAGAAACTCCTCACCCTTGGCTTCAAAGCTCTCCATCACCTTGCCCCCTCCTACCTCTAATCCCTTCTCTCTTTCTACTGCCCACCCCATGCACTCCACTCCTCTGCCGCTCGCCTCCTCACAGTCCCCCATTTGTGCCTGTCCCACCATTGACCCCTGGCCCATGGCCTACCGCTGTCCTGGAATGCTCTCCCTCCTCACATCCGCCAAACTAACTCTCTTCCCCTTTTCAAAGGCCTACTGAGATCTCACCTCCTCCAGGAAGCCTTCCCAGACTGAGCACCCCCCTTTCCCTCTGCTCCTCTTCCCCTTCCCACCCCCGCACCCTCTGCTCTTCCCCCTTCCCCTCCCCTCGGCAATGTGCTTATTTGTATACATTATTTATTACCCTATTTATTTTGTTAATGACGTGTATATCTCCATGATTCTATTTATCTTGATGATGTCGTATTGTTTTGTTTTGTTCTGATTTGCTTTTCTGTCTGTCTCCCTCGTTTAGACTGTGAACTCATTATTGGGCAGGGATTGTCTCTGGTGCCGAATTGTACATTCCAAGCACTCAGTACAGTGCTCTGCACATAGTAAGCTCTCAATAAATATTATTGAATGAATTTTACAGCTGAGGCACAGAGAGGTAAGGTGACTTGCCCAAAGTCACACAGCAGACAAGTGGCGGAGCCGGGATTAGAACCCATGACCTTCTGACTCCCAGGCCTGTGCTCTATCCACTATGCCATGCTGCTTCTCTAGTAGTAGTAGGAATAGAAGTAGTAATAGTTCTAATAGCATTTATTGAGCATTCATCTGGAGCAGTGGACTGTGCTAGGCACTTGAGAAGTACAGAATATTAGAGTGACGTGTTCCCTGGCACAAGAAGCTCCCACTCTACCGGAGGAGGCAGGTACGGGCCTGAGCACTGTAGGGATGTGATCCTAACTTAGCACATAGCTGGGAAGGGGGAATGCTACTTAGACTGTGAGTCCCATGTGGGACAAGGACTGTGTCTGACCTAATAATCTGGTCTCTCCTCTAGCATTTAGGACAGTGCTTGCCACATAGTAAGTGCTTAACAAAACCCACAATTTTTATTATTAGAGCAAGAAGGCTGAGAAACCCCAGAAAACGTAGTAGCCTATAGAAGGGAAAACCAGGAGTTGTTGACCATGGAACTTGGAGTACTTGCCCTAAAATCACAAGGACATGAGACAGATATGGAGTCTATGGGGCAGGGGCAAAAAAGCAGAGAAAATGCATAAAAAGCAGACTATCCATTGAGCCCATAGTCACACTCCAGAGTTGTAATAATGACAATGTAAGGTAGTGTGGGTTAGTGGAAAGGGCATTGGTTTGGGAGTCAGAAGACCTGGGGTCCTACTCCCCGCCAGAACCACTGGTCTGCTGTGAGGACACAGTATGATAAGAATTGTCAATCAACTCAATCTATGGCATTTACTGAGTGCCTCCTTAGTATTCATTCATTCAATAGTATTTATTGAGCGCTTACTATATGCAGAGCACTGTACTAAGCGCTTGGAATGTACAAATCGGCAACAGATAGAGACAGTCCCTGCCCTTTGACGGGCTTACAGTCTAATCGGGGGAGACGGGCAGACAAGAACAATGGCAATAAATAGAGTCAAGGGGAAGAACATCTCATAAAACAATGGCAAATAAATAGAATCAGGGTGATGTACATCTCATTAAACAAAATAAATAGGGTGATGAAGATATATACAGTTGAGCAGACGAGTACAGTGCTGAGGGGGTGGGATGGGAGAAGGGGAGAAGAGGAGGAGGAGAGGGAAAGCGGGGAGAAGAGGGATTAGCTGCGGAGAGGTGAAGGTATGAAGTACTGAGAGCTTGAGAGAGAAACACATCTGTTAAGTGGGAATTCAATACGTGGTCTTGCTTTTTACTTAGACTGTGAGTCAGTTAGTCAGGCAGTCATATTTATTGAGCATTTACTGTGTGCTAAACACTATACTAAGTGCTTGGGAGAGTACAATAGAACAATATAAAGAGTACAATATAACAATATAACATATCTATTGTCTGCCCACAGTGAGTTTACAGTCTGGTGGGAGGACAGATAAATTTCAGATATGTACATAAGTGCTGTGGGGCTGGGAGGGGGGGATTAATAAAGGGAGGAAATCAGGGTGCTTGAGAAGGGAGTTGAAGGAAAGGAAAAGAGGGCTTAGGGAAGGCCTCTTGGAGTAGATGTGCCTTCAATAAGGCTTTGAAGGTAGGAAAAGTAATTGTCTTTAGGATATGAGGAGGGAGGGCATTCCAGGCCAGAGACAGGATGTGGGTGAGAGGTTGGCAGTGAGATAGACAAAATCAAGGTAAAGTGAGAAAGTAAGCATTAGAGGAGCAAAGTATAAGGATTGGGTAGTAGTAAGAAAATAGAAAAAAGAGATAGGAGGCGACAAGGTGATTAAGTCCCATTTGGGACAAGGGACTGTGTCCAACCTAATTAACTTAGAAAGTGTTGACACATAGTAAGTGCATAACAAATACCATAGTTTTTATGAATAGCAGAAGTAAATCACCTATTCCCTTCCTCAAGAAACCTACAATCTAATAGGGGAAGGTATATCAAAATTATTTACAAATAGTGGGAATAGGAGGAAGAATATGTTTATAAAAGTAGAAGTACAAATGTGTCAGGATGAGATAAATGAATAAACAATTGGATGTAAAAATATACAAATGTATCTAGGTTCTGAGAATAGGAATAAAATGCATAGGCGTGAAGAATGGATAATGGGCTATGCCGCTGACATTGGTGGGATTTTAGGATGGCTTTAAAGATGGGGAGAGGTGTGGTCTGGCAGGTTTGTGGGAGGGTGAGAGTAGTGTTAAGTGAAGGATGGGGGCTGAAGAGTGAATAGTGAGGAATCAATCCATCAGTGGCATTTACTGAGCACTTACTCTGCAGGCAGAGCACTAAACTGAGCACTTAGGAGAATACAATATAATAGAGAAGCAGAGTGACAGTGGGTAGAGTAAACACCTGGGTGTAAAAAGGACTGGGTTCTAATCCCAGCTCCACCACTTGTCTGCTGTGTGAATCTGTGCAACTCGCATTACTCTTCTGTACCTCAGGTACCTCATCTGTAAATTGGGGATTCAATTGTATTTATTGAGTGCTTAATGTGTGCAAAGCACTGTACTAAGTGCTTGGAAGAGTACAATATGACAACAGACGTATTCTGGGCCCACAGTGAGCTCACATTCTAGAGGTATTAAGACTGTAAGTTCCTTCCAAGCACTTAGCACAGTGCTAAATGACAGGGACCGTGTCCAACCTGATTAGCTTATATCTACCCCAGCACTTAGTACAGTTTCTGGTACATAGTAAGTGCTTAACAAATACCATAAAAAATGCAAAACAAAAGAGTTGGTAGACACCCTGCCCTCAAGAAGCTTACACTCTACAGGGGGAGTTAGACATTAATATAAATTACAGATAGGGGAAGGGACAGAGATAGAAACAACTAGAAAATGAGCCGGAGTTGAGCCCTTAAAAATGCTTTGGAAACAAAAGCACTGTACAAAGTCAAAGTTCAGTATTATAACTGATCGATACTGTCCGGGATATGAATTGAGAGACCCGGATTTTGTGATTGCTGGTAAGCAATAAACACCCCTGAACAACCTAACCGCTTTTAAAATTTAAGAAAAGAGACATGTTTTTGAGAAAGTCACAAAACCCACCTTAGACTAGAAATCTCTAGGGAAAGAATAGGAGTCTTTCCTTGCTCCTCCACTAGATTGAAAGTCCCCTGAGGGCAGACATCATGTCTACCAACTCTGATTTTTTGCACTCTCCTAAACACTCAATACAGTGGTTTGTCCACAGTAAGCACTCAATAAACACTACTGATTAAGTGATTGAAACTATGCTGATAGATTTGGTCAGTTTTCCAGTGTATTCTGAGGTGTGAGAGGACATTTTAATTCTAGAATCTGTGGGAACCAGGATTTTGTTATGTTCCCGGAATTTGTGTGATTGATTGATTTTTCCTACTCGGTGTAGCATTTGTGAGAGTTAAACCATAGATTTTAAATCATAGAGTACCTTCTTGCCACCAAAGAATATCCTTCTATCATTTCCTCTCTCTTTTCTTACCCTGTATTACTATTCTTGTCCATCATAATTCCATCATATTCCCCAAAGTTGTTCAAAGTTACATAAACAGCGATTACATTCTGCCTTTGGGAATTATTCTGAGAATTGTCCTGTTTCGATCACAGCAGGAGCTGGATTGTGGCAGGAGAAATAAGAAATTTAGTCACTGACTTCAAGACTGTGGAAAGATGCTGTTTCGTGACTCCACAGAGAACAGAATCGATCAGTGGTACTTACTGAGAGATCACTGTATGCAGAGCCCTGTACTGAGCACTTGAGGGATTACAATAGGGTTGGAAGAACAACAGGACACAGAATCGAACTCCAAGGGAAAAGAATGAAAACAAAGCAAGTGTAAAAACTTGCCCACTAGCCTGTGGTTTTTATTTTGCTGGGTTTTGGGGGGGGGGGGTTGCCAGGGGGTCAGGAGACAGTATCTGTTAAGCACTTACTATGTGCCAGGCCCTGTACTAAGTGCTGGGGTGGATACGAGCAAATTGGTTGGGACACAGTCTCTGTGCCCATATGAGGCTCACAGCCTTAATCCCCATTTTACAGATGGAGTAATTGAAGCACAGAGAAGTTAAGTGACTTCCTCCAGGTCACACAGTAGACAAGTTGCAGAGCTAGGCTTAGAACGGTGCTCGGCACATAGTAAGCGCTTAACAAATACCAACATCATCAACCCCAGGCTTTCTGACTTCCAGGCCCAACCTAATAATAACAACTGTGGTATTTGTTAATAATAATGTTGGTATTTGTTAAGTGCTTACTATGTGCCGAGGACTGTTCTAAGCCCTGGGGGAGACACAGGGGAATCAGGTTGTCCCACGCGGGGCTCACAGTCTTCATCCCCATTCTACAGATGAGAGAACTGAGGCACCGAGAAGTGAAGTGACTTGCCCAAAGTCACACAGCTGACAAGTGGCCGAGCAGGGATTCGAACCCCTGACCTCTGACTCCAAAGCCCGTGCTCTTTCCACTGAGCCACGCTGCTTCTCTAAGCACTTACTATGTGTCAGGGACTGAAGATAAGTGCCGTGGTGGATACAGGCAAATCAGGCTGGACACAGTCCCTATCTCACAAGGAGCTCAAAATCTTAAACCCCTTTTACAGATGAGGTAACTGAAGCTCAGAGAAATGAAATGACTAGCCCAAGGTCATCCAGCAGACAAGTGGCAGAGCTGGGATTAGAACTCGGATCCTTCTTACTCCCAGGCCCATGTTCTATCCACTAGGCCATGCTGCTCTGTCAAGTGGGAGGGTGCCCAGCAGAAGAAATGAGAAACACAGGGCCATGTTGAAGAGCTAAGGGAATATTTCTACCAACTCTTTTGTATTTTAGTCTCCCAAGCACTTAATACGGTGCCCTGCACAGAGTAAGCATTCAATAAATATCACTGATGGACTGATTGATTAGGTAAGCTCCTTGTGGGCAGAGAATATGCCTCGGGCTTCTGGTGGGTGCTGCTTATATCTGGCCATTAGAGCTAAGATGGAAAGGGATATATGGAGCCCCCACTTGGTATCAGGGAAGTGGTGGGTTGAAAAGCTAAATACTGAAAGTAAAGGTAAATACTGAAAATGTACGAGGTAAGTGCTAAGAAATCAAGACAGCCACCAGGTTCGCCCAGCCCCTACTCAATCAGAATCAACGCTTACAGTGTAATAGGATGAACTCATCTTGCCTTTGTACTAAGAAATCCCAACCAATTCATTCATCCAATCGCTTTTATTAAGCGCTTACTGAGTGCAGAGCACTGTACTAAGCACTTGGGAAAGTACAATACAATAATAAACTGTGACATTCCCTGCCCACAACGAGTTCACAATCTGGCTCAGGAGGGGGAAACAGACATCAAGACAAATAAATAAAATTACAGATATATACATAAGTGTTGTGGGGCTGGGCAGAGGGGAAGAGCAAAGAGAGTAAGTCGGGGCAATGTAGAAGGGAATGGGAGATGACGAAAGTCTGGGAAGGCCTCCTGAAGGAGATGTGCCTTCAATAAGACTTTGAAGAGGGGGAGAGTAATGCTCGGATTTGAGGAGGAAGGACATTCCAGGACAGAGGTAGGACGTGGGCCAGGGGTTGGCGGCGAGACAGGTGAAATGGGGGCACAGTGAGAAGGTTAGCACTAGAGGAGCCAAGTGTGCGGGCTGGGTTGTGGAAGGAGAGAAGTGAGGTGAGGTAGATGCAAGATGATGGAGTGCTTTAAAGCCAATGGTGAGGAGTTTTTGTTTAATATGGAAATGGATGGGCAACCACTGGAGATTTTTGAGAAGGAGAGGGACATATCCTGAGCAGGTTTTGCACAGTGCTCTGCACAACAGAAAACACTCAGTAACCACCATTAATTATATAAAATCTCCACTTTCCCTCTGACTCGACCACCTGCAATCTGATGATGATGCTGATGATTCTGTACTTGTTGAGTGATTACTATGTACCAAGCACTACGGGTAGATGCAAGTTAATCAGATTGGTCACAATCCTTGTTCCACATAGGACTCTTACTCTTTATCCCCATTTCACAAATGGTCTGAGATGGAACCCGCCACCCGTATTGGGTGATTGAGGTGATGAGAAGAAGAGCTTGTGATTGGCTTCCCTCACTCCCCTCTTACCCACCGCCTCTGGCATTAAGTCCCCAGTAATTAACATTCCAGTAATTAACTGATGGCTTAGGCTCAGATGTTTCCACAGAGCAGAGACTAGGCAGCTCTCTGCTTCATAAATATCACTGATATATTGACTGAATAATGCCAAGAGGACAAAGAGGGCACTGGTTAGAGAGTGTCATCTCTGGTCATTTTTTTTCTTTCAAAAATCGGTATCTTTTCCTTTTTTTTTCCTCTCAACAATTTCTAATGACAAGTTTTTTCTGACCGAGGAGTCCCACAGGGATAAATAGATGAAGTAGACAGATGCTAGCTTCTCCAGTCCTTTCTTTGACAAAGTCTCTGCCCTTTGCAGCTGAAGAGTCTGCCTCTTCCAGAAGAATCTGACCCTGTAGCGACTGAGCCAATGCCGCACAGGCTCTTGAGGAACAGCAGTTTGTGACTCAGCCGTTTGTGGGGGAATTAGATGTTCCCGAACTCCTAACCATGACTTGGCCCCCTCCCTCTAGTTCTTTCATTCTCTTTTTTTCTCACTCATTCTCTCTCTCTCTCTCCTGTTTACTCTGGTTGATTTGTGCTGGCTGCCCAAATCACCCTAATTACTGTACTCCTTCCTTTTTTCTTGCTCCTTCTCTTGCTTACGAATGCTCCCTCCATGTGCCCCTCTCCCCCAACAGTTCCCTCGCCCTCTCTCCTTCTGCCTTTTTCACCTTCTCTCCATCTGCCTAGTGGATAGAGCACGGGCCTGGGAATCAGAAGGTACTGAGTTCTAATCCAACCCTCCGACTTGTCTGCTGTATGACCTTGGTCAAATCACTTATCTTCTCTGTGCTTCAGTCACCTCATCTGCAAAATGGGGATTAAGACTGTGAGCTCCAAGTGGGACAGCAGCTATTTCTCCAACCTGATAAGCTCGTATCCACAGTGTCTGACACATAGTAAGCATTTTAGAAGTACCATTTAAAAAACCAAAAAAAAAAAAAAAACCAAAGCTGTTCTGGAAGCCCGACCTGAAGATAAGGCCATGATGGAAATTCCACTTTCATAATGATGGCATTTGTTAAGTGTTTACTATGTGCAAAACACTTGTTCTAAGTACTGGGGGGGGGGGGTTACAAGGTGATCAGGTTGTCCCACGTGGGACTCACAGTTTTAATCCCCATTTTACAGATGAAGTAACTGAGAAACAGAGAAGTTAATTGACTTGCCCAAAGTCACTCAGTTGACAAGTGGCAGAGTTGGAATTAGAACCCAAGACCTCTGACTCCCAAGCCCAGGCTCTTTCCACCGAGCCACACTGCTTCTCAACAGTGATCCTGCTATTTGGTAGCTTTCTCAAAGATTGGCAGATATGCCCACCAACCAGATCTGGTCTGAGGGAATGCAATAGAGGAAGTAGTTTATAGGCGATCCACAAAGCAATGCTTTTATAATTGGTTGAATATGATCAAAGAAGGCTGCCCAGAAGCTATCATTTCTTGTGATGGGCCATTCTTCAGCTAGGTGCAAACTTCTCATTTACCCCAGGAGAGTTCAGGGCAGAGAAAAGCAGCGTGGTCTAGTGGATAGAGCATGGGCCTGGGCATCAAGAAGGATCTGGGTTCAAATCCCAACAAGATGACATCTGCCATGTGACCTCGGGCAACTCATTAATGTCTCTGTGCCTCAGTTACCACATCTCTAAAATGGAGATTAAGACTGTGAGTCCTACATGAGTCATGGACTGTGTCTAACCTGATTAGCTTGTACCTACCCCAGCACTTGTTAAAGTGCCTGGCACAAAGTAGGTGATTTTACAGAGAGAGAGAAAGAGAAAGAGGGAATTGATCTGCTCCATTTCAGCCAGCTCCTATTCAAGTCAATGCAACCTGCCTGAGGTCCAGCTTTGACTCCCTCTCTGGCCTCGCCACAGCACTGGCCTCCCATCCCCTGATTCCCGCCCCTCTTCTGATCAAAAGGTTTGTCCCTCAGCCAGCCAGCCGGCCGGCAACCATGAGCCAGGATTTTCTGCATCTGCTTGGGAAGGTGGTGGGGTGGACTTGCATAATCCAGATCTTTGTGCCAGAAAGTTGCTATTTTAGTACCAGCCACTCACAATATTATGCAAAGGAATGGAAGGGCTTTCGGCAGGTAGATTGGCTTCAACACTTTGGGGAGGAGCCAGGAGGCCTGGGCCAGGTGATCTCTCCAGTGTTCTGCTTGGTGTGATCTGTTATGCTTGAACTTTTCTGGGAGCAGTGTAGCATATGAGCTGTCACCCCAAACTATTGAGAAATATTCCTTGCAGCAAATATCACTCCTGTATTCCCCTGGTGGGCATGAATCATATACTTCTAACCCTAGTGTATAGTACTTTCCCAAGCGCTTAGTACAGCACTCTGCACACAATAAGAGCTCAATAAATACCATTGATCGATCATTTGGATTGGTTCATTAGGGACACTGAATCCTTCCCGACATCTTTAAATCACTCAATAAATACCTCAGATTGATTTATTCTCAACAATTAATGCAGTTATTAGGGACCACACTAAGTGCTTAGGAGAGTGCAATGGTATCGTGACAGATTTTCCCTGCTCTCAAGGAGCTTTCACCATCCAATTCTCACCTCATGGACTAGGCACTCAGATGAACCTGGTCTGCTCTTCTAGGATACTGGGAAAGGTTCAGTGTCCATAATGAACCAATTGGATCACTCAATCAGTAGTATTCATTGAGCACTTACTGTATTTATTGAGTGCTTGGTGGAATACAATACAGCCGAGCTGGTAGGCACAGCCCCTGCCTCCTTTCAGTCTAAGGGAGATTGGAAATCAATCAGGCAATATATCAGAGGTATTTATTAAGCACTTACTGGATGCAGAGTACTGTAATAAATGCTTGGGAGAGTACAATACAATAGAATTGGCAGACATGATTCCTGCCCACAAGGAGCTTACAGTCTAGTTGCGTAGACAGACAAAATAGATTAGGAATGAAGGAAATATAAGAGTATAAAAATATTTATATAAGAGGTGTGGGGCTGGGATGAGTATCAGAGTACTTAAGGGATACACAGTGAAGTGCATAGTTGACACAGAGGGGAGGATAATTAGGGGAAATAAAAGGTTTAGTCTTGGAAGACTTCTTGGAGGAGATCTGCATTTAGGAGGTCAGTACCAGATTGTCCGATATGAAGGGGAACGGAGTTTCAAGCTGGAGGGAAAATGCGGGCAAGTGGTCAGTGGCAGAATAGCTGAGATTTATAGAGAGAGAGTAGATTGGTGTTAGAGGAGCAGAATGGGCAGGTTAGGTTGTAGAAGCAGATCAGCGAGGTTAAGGAGGGAGAGAATGCCTTAGAGTCTATGTTAAGGAGTGTCTGATGCAAAAGTGGATGGGCAACCATTGAAAGTTCTTGAGAACTGGGCAGGTATGGACTGAACATCATTTCAGAAAAATGATCCAGGCAGCAGAGAGAAGTGTGGACTAGAGTGAGGAGAGATAGAATGCAGGGAAGTCAGTGAAGAGCTTGATGTAGTAATGCATAGTTTCTAATAAATTTACACCCTGCCTGACCACAGAAGTTCTTCCACTGGTACTGGTAAGAATGAAGCCCTGCCATAATGAATCAGTCCAATGGACAAACCAGAGGAAACACTTCTGTCCCCAGTGGAAGATGAAGAGATGGAATCATTACCCCTCGTGGAAAGATTCATTGGCCTGGGAGTCAGAGGATCTGGATTCTAATCCTGTGTCCCAGGAACCTATTCTGTTATTTAACTTCTCTGTGACTCAGTTTCCTCATCTGGAAATTATTTATATTAATGCCTGTCTCCCCCTCTAGATTGTTAACTCACTGTAAGCAGGGCATGTGTCTACCAATTCTTTTGCACTGTACTTCTAGTGCTTAGTACTGTGCTCTGTTCACAGTAATCACTCAAGAAATCTGATTGAAAAATGGGAATTCAACACCTGTTCTCCCTCCTACTTAGACT
Organism: Ornithorhynchus anatinus; assembly: GCF_004115215.2. Lineage (NCBI taxonomy): Eukaryota > Metazoa > Chordata > Mammalia > Monotremata > Ornithorhynchidae > Ornithorhynchus > Ornithorhynchus anatinus. The sequence goes on along the minus strand of NC_041732.1, from coordinate 73,305,030 downwards.
GTAAGCCCCACGTGGGACAGGGACCGTGTCCGACCTGATTAACTTATAACTACCCAAGCACCTAAAACAGTCCTTGACTCATAGTAAGTGTTTAAAAAGGCTTGATACGTAGTAAGCGCTTAATACCAGTGTTATTATTATTGTAATTATTAGACTATCCATCAGAAGATCAAGAGACCTTTTAGAAAGGACAGAAGAGAAAACACAGGGACTCCTGATATTCTTTCACCCACAGGAGAGAAAATCCCTGTCTCAAGCACGTCATGTCCAAGATGGGGGAAATTAAGCAAAACTGGTCTCACCACCACATTGATCTGTTGGTGAAAATACAAAAACCCAGTCACCAATCTCAGAGATCAACAACTTCCAAGCTCAGCATTAACTGAAGAGAAAACTAGTAAAGATTTTGTCACCAAAGAGGACATACACACTGCCAGTAGTCACCACTTCCAGGAAGCCGGCCCTGCCCGGGAGAGTTATACCCCTCCAAATTGTATGGTAATATCCTATTTTCTCTGATGTCTGCAGGCTGCAATCAAAGGGACGCTCTTGTTTCCCAGATCCATCCAGTCACGAACCTCACTGTTTCCAGTCCCTTTTTCATTTGCCCAGTTTAAATGCTATGCTGATTTCATAACCGTTGCTACCGGGAAATGAGTGGCTTAGACCCTCTGGGGGCTGAGGAGGAACTAATTCTCCATGCTCTCTTTGGCAACGCAGAACCGTTCGCTAACTTGAACTCCATCCCTAGCAATAAAAACCCAGATACTGGGGCTGATTTGACAGAGGGTATTCAGCCTCTGGGGTTGAGGGCGTCTTGGGGGCAGATGCCAGAGGCAGTCATGTGGGCAAGCAATGACTGGGTCTACTTACCCAGGCTTCTTTGCTGCACAGCTTTGGCCTATTCCTTGGCTGGAAGTTGAGGCAGAGAAAGGAGTGGGGAAAGGGTTTCCCCTTTAGGGTCTTCAAAAGGGATTCCTTCCTGACTTTCTGAAAGGCCTTTATTCTGAGCAAAATGAAACTGACTCCTCGATCAGTGAGGACACTTAGTACTATGTATGTGTAGAAGGGTATTTATTAAGGGTTTACTACCTTCCAAGCAAGGGGCTAAGGGCTGAGATTGATCTAAGATAAGCACAAAAACAGCCAGGCCTAGTGGATAGAGCACGGGCCTGGGAGTTAGAAAGATGTGATTCTAATCCTGGGTCTGCCTCATCTGCTGTGCAATTGTGGGAAAGTCCCTTCACCTCTCTGTGCCTCAGTTATCTGATCTGTAAAATGGGAATTAAGACTGTGAACCCCATGTGGGACAAGTTCTGTGTCCAACCATATATGCTTGTATCCACCCAAGTGCTTAGTACAGTGACTGACACATAGAAAGCACTTAAATACCACAGTTATTATTATTATTATTATTAAGTTCCAGGCAAAGGGTTAAAGGCTGAGAACAAAACAAGATAAGCAAAGAAGCAGCAAGGCCTAGTGGATAGAGCATGGACTTGGGAGTCAGAAGGACCTGGGTTCTAGTCCTGACTTGGCCACTTGTCTGTTGCATGACCTTGGCAAATCACTTTACTTTTCTGTGCCTCGCTTACCTCATCTGTAAAATGAGGATTAAGACTGTGAGTCTCATGTGGAACAGGGACTGTGTCCAACCTGATCAGTTTGTATCTACCTCAGCATTTATAAAGTTCCTGGCATATAGTACCAGTCGTCTACAATCGATGCCTAGAATTCCTTAACTCCCATTCTCTCCTAGACCCCCTCCGATCTGGCTTCCGTCCCCTCCACTCTACCGAGACTGCTCTCTCTAAGGTCACCCGTGACCTCCTTCTTGCCAAATCCAATGGCTCCTACTCCATTCTGATCCTCCTTGACCTCTCTGCTGCCTTTGACACTGTCGACCATCCCCTCCTCCTCCATACCTTATCTCACCTTGGCTTCACGGACTCTGTCCTCTCCTGGTTCTCCTCTTACCTCTCTGGCCGATCATTCTCGGTCTCCTACGCTGGAGCCTCCTCCCCCTCCCATCCTTTAACTGTTGGAGTTCCTCAAGGGTCAGTTCTTGGCCCTCTTCTGTTCTCCATTTACACTCACTCCCTCGGTGAACTCATCCGCTCTCACGGCTTTGACTACCATCTCTACGCAGATGACACGCAGATCTACATCTCCGCCCCTGTCCGCCCCTGTCCTCTCCCCCTCCCTTCAGGCTCGCATCTCCTCCCGCCTCCGGGACGTCTCCACCTGGATGTCGGCCCGCCACCTAAAACTCAACATGAGCAAGACTGAGCTCCTCATCTTCCCTCCCAAGCCCGGTCCGCTCCCAGACTTCTCCATCACGGTGGATGGCACGACCATCCTTCCCGTCCCGCAGGCCCGCAATCTCGGTGTCATCCTTGACTCGTCCCTCTCGTTCACCCCACACATCCTATCCGTTACCAAGACCTGCCGGTTTCACCTCTACAATATCGCCAAGATCCGCCCTTTCCTCTCCACCCAAACGGCTACCTTACTATTACGGGCTCTCGTTATATCCCGGCTAGACTACTGTGTCAGCCTTCTCTCTGACCTCCCTTCCTCCTCTCTCGCCCCGCTCCGGTCTATTCTTCACTCCGCTGCCCGGCTCATCTTCCTGCAGAAACGATCTGGGCATGTCACTCCCCTTCTTAAACAACTCCAGTGGTTGCCTATCGACCTCCGCTCCAAACAAAAACTCCTCACTCTAGGCTTCAAGGCTCTCCATCACCTCGCCCCTTCCTACCTCTCCTCCCTTCTCTCTTTCTACCGCCCACCCCGCACGCTCCGCTCCTCTGCCGCCCACCTCCTCGCCGTCCCTCGGTCTCGCCTGTCCCGCCGTCGACCCCCGGGTCACGTCCTCCCGCGGTCCTGGAACGCCCTCCCTCCTCACCTCCGCCAAACTGATTCTCTTTCCGTCTTCAAAACCTTACTTAAAAATCACCTCCTCCAAGAGGCCTTCCCAGACTGAGCTCCTCTTCCCCCTCTACTCCCTCTGCCATCCCCCCTTTACCTCTCCGCAGCTAAAGCCTCATTTTCCCCTTTTCCCTCTGCTCCTCCACCTCTCCCTTCCCATCCCCACAGCACTGTACCCGTCCGCTCAAATGTATATATTTTCGTTACCCTATTTATTTTGTTAATGAATTGTACATCGCCTTGATTCTATTTAGTTGCCATTGTTTTTATGAGATGTTCTTCCCCTTGACGCTGTTTAGTGCCATTGTTCTTGTCTGTCCGTCTCCCCCGATTAGACTGTAAGCCCGTCAAATGGCAGGGACTGTCTCTATCTGTTGCCGACTTGTTCATCCCAAGCGCTTAGTACAGTGCTCTGCACATAGTAAGCGCTCAATAAATACTATTGAATGAATGAATGAATAGTAAGCTCTTAACAAATTGTATATACATATATATATATATATATATATAAATAAATAAAACAATCAGATCGACCCAGGCTCTGTTCAACTTGGAATCCAGTAAGAAAGAGGTGAGATCAGGTACCTTATACCCATTTTACAGTTGAGGAAAAAGGCCCAGAGAGGTGAAGTGACTCACCTGAGGCCATGCAACAGAACAGAGACAGAGCTGGAACGTGAACCCAGGACTCCTGCCTCCTAGGCCCATGGGCTTTCTATTAGGCTAGGAATCCAGGTCATAGGGAAGTCCATTGGGGACTCTTGAAAACAAACTTGTTCTTGAATGACCCATGCTTGAAGAGGGGAAGGTAGAAACCAATCTTTGCCTTCTGTTGACTTGTCCCAATGCACAGGTTAAGCTAGAGAAATGACTCTGGTCCAGCCAGGACTCTTCCTTCCCCTTGTTCAAATCTGCAAGTCAATACTCACTCCTGTGACCTCTTATTTGTAGGAAAAAGCAGTACAACTCTCCCAATTCATCCCTCACTGGGGGGGAAAAAACCCAACAAACCAGCTGCTGTACACTCCCAAATAGCCTTAGGGTTCCCAAAGCACAATTTACAACCAACAAAAGGGAAAATCATTTTCCTGATCTCTCTGGAGAGAGGAGAAATCAGTAGCAAGGCTGTGGCATCCCAGGGCGGCTGGTGTTCCCAGCACGATGGAGAGATCCTTTGGAAAGAGCTGGCTGATCTGAGTCCCAGTGACTTCCCTCGCTCCCTATTCCACAAGATGAATCAACACCCTATACTTTTGAGAAAGGTAACGTGTCATCAAGTCAAAACAACACTCGAGCCCTCCTCCTCGGCTCAGATTCGTACCATGTCAGTGAGAAGTGAACAATCAGTGAGAGACGGAAGGAGCCTGGTGGCCAATTAGAGAGCAGAGAGCGAGATGCGGGACAAAAAGAACCGTCCTCCAGAGACCAGTCTGCTTTTACCTCCCACTCTCCTAGGCTGAGGCTGCAGGCAGCTTGACATTGACCGGTAAAAAGAGGAAAAGGGGAAAACACCATTTACTGCCTGTTGATTTATTCTTGGCTTTGTGACTTGGCCCAGGATTAATCAATTGATCATTAGTATTCAGTGAATGCTTTCTGTGTGAAGAGCACTGTATGAAACACTTGGGAGAGTATAATGCAGTAGAGTTGGTGGACACTAACTCCTCCAAGAAACTCACAATGTAGGGAGGAAGACAGACGTTAAAATAAGTTTTATTTATTTTCATAAATGTTGCGGGGCTGAGGTGAAGGATAATAATTATAACTGTGGTATTTGTTAAGTGCTTACTACATGTCAAGTGCTGTTCTGGGTGCTGGAGTAGATACAAAATAATCAGGTCCACATGGGCTCAGGAGGAGGGAAAACAAATAATGAATCCCCATTTTACAGATGAGGAAACTGAGGTGCAGAAAAATTAAATGACTTGTCCAAGGTCACATGGCAGGTACATGAGGGAGAGGTAATTAGAAACCAGGTCCTCTGATTCCCAGGCTCAGGGTCTTTCCACTAGACGACACTATTTCTCGAGTAAGCCTTGCCATTATGAAAACGGAAAGACTGAAAATACTAATAATGATCATCATGGCATTTAAGTGCTGGCCATTTCCCAAACACTGTTATAAAGTGACAGATCGATAAAAGATAAACAGGTCGGACTCAGTCTCTGTCCCTCCCAGGGCCCGACGAAAGAATCTGCTCTAAGACTGCAGAGCATAGATGACCTTGCATGAGTCCATGCGGCACGGCTCCTGGCACATGGGCCGTGACCTGGGACAAAGTGGGGACCTACTGCTGGAGTGGGAAGGAGTGGACAGCCTCTGGGCCTTGGGGAACCCCACTTCATCACCCCAGACAGTATCTGACCCTCAACTCAGGGTCCCTAATGGAGTGCCTATTACACATGAGGGAGAATACACTAGCTATTGAATACACTATAATTCAATAAATACTATTGAATGAATGAATATGCTGCTAGTGTATTCTCTAGCAGCATATTCATTCAATAGTATTTATTGAGCACTTACTATGTGCAGAGCACTGTACTAAGCACTTGGAATGTACAAATCGGTAACAGAGAGCATATCTCTCATTTATTTATATTAATGTCTGTCTCTCCCTCTAGACCGTAAACTCAATCTGGGCAGGGAATGTGTCTGTTGTATTGTTATATTGGACTCTCCAAAGCACTTAGTACAGAGCTCTGCACAAAGTAAGAGCTCAGTAAATACAAATGACTGACTGACAGCAAGACAAACATGACCTAACCTCAAGGTGCTTATGTTCTAATGAGGGGAGAAAAAGATTTATTTACAAATAATAGGAACCAGAAGCAGGGCAGGGATAATTCAGTGGGAAGAAGCAAGAAGCAGAAAAGTGAAAATAGAAGAAGAAACAAGTGCAGAGCACCATTTCTTGAGAAGCCTCTGTATTTTTTTGGGGGGAGGGGGTCCTCTGTTTCCAGGGGATTGACTTCTGACAGAGCAAAAGCCTGGGAGTCAGAGGACCTGGGTTCTACTCCTGGCTCTGTCACTTGACTTCTGCGTGCCCATGGGCAAGTTACTTCAGTTCTCTGGGCCTTAGTTTCCTCAATCAATCCATCAGTGGTATTTATTAAGCACTCACTGTATGTAAAGCATTCCACTAAACACTTGGGAGAGTACAATACAACAGACTTGGTAGATAGGTTCCCTGTCCACCGCAAGCCTTATCTGTAAAATGGGGGATTTAATGTTTGTTTTCCCTCCTTCTTAGACTGCGAGCCCCACGTGAGACAGAAACTCTGATCAAGCGGATTAACTCGTATCTATCCTAGCACTAAGAACAAGTGCTTGACACAGAGTGAGCACTTAACAAATACCGTAATAATAATAATGATTCATTCAATCATATATATTGAGTGCTTACTGTGTGCAAAGCACTGTTGTAAGCACTTGGAGAGTACAATAGAACAATAAACGGACACATTCCCTGCCCACAAAGAGCATGACGATATGGCAATAGTGAGCCCCCAAAAAGTTTCCATCACAGGCTATCTTCTGAGGGCCCATTGCCTCTTCATCCCAAGTACAACTTCAGATATGTCAGATACTTAGTGTTGGAATCTATTAGTACTGATTATGGGCCAAGCACTGTGCTATGCACTGGAACCGATATAAGATAATCTGATCAGATGTACTCACTACTTCAAGCAGTTCATAGCCTAAGATGGAAGAATAGGCTGGTATCCTACCCCTATTTTATAGGTGAGGAAGTAAGAACTGGCTATATGGCTACAGACCTCTAGACTGGAAGCTTGTTGTGGGTAGGGAATGTGCCTGTTCTGTTATATTGTACTCTCCCAATGTACAGTGCTCTGCACACAGTAAGCACTCAATAAATACAATTGACTGACTGACCTACCCAAGGTCAGACAACAGGTGAGTGGCAGAGCTGAGGCTCAAACCTGGAGCAGCATGGCTTAGTGGGAAGTGTATGAGCCTGGGGATCAAGTGGGTTCTAATCCCACTCTGCCACTGTGTATCTGTGTGACCTTGGGCAAGTCACTTAACTTCTCTGTGCCTCTGTTTCATCTGTAAAATGGGAATTAACTCCTACTCCCTCCTACTTAAACTGTGAGCCCCATGTGGGACAGGTACTGGGTCCAACATGATTAGTTCTTCTCTACCCGGAGTGCTTACAACAGTGCTTGTCTTGTGCTGTCGAGTCATTTCTGACCCATAGCGACTCCATGGACACATCTTCTCCCAGAACGTCCCACCTCCATCTGCAATCATTCTGATAGAATTTTCTTGGTAAAAGTACTCATCCATGCAGTAAATCTGAGCCTCTGCCCTCGACTTTCTCCTATGCTGCTGCTACCCAGCCCAGGTGAGTTTTGACTTGTAGCAGATTGCCTTCCACCCTATAGCTATTGCCCAAGCCAGGAATGGAATGGGTCTGCCTCTGCTTGAGACAGGTAGTGTACTGGAAACCCTCCAGGTGTGATCCTGAAAGGGACAACAGTGTTTGGAGCATAGTAAATGCTTAACAAATAGTAGTAGTAATTATACTAGTCGTCCCCATATTCTTTAGCGTGATCTCTTTTGGCCAAAGCCATCTAGGGTCTACAACTCCATAAAGAAGGGGTTGGGCCTGGGATTAGAGGCCAAGAGAGCATTCTGGGAAAACTGCCTGCTTATCCAGTCCAACCCCCACTCTGAGCCCCCATTCTCCCCTCTGCAGTTTCTCTCCTGGGGTCAGAGCCAGAGTAAGAGGGGTGGCAGAAGCTAGATGGCAAAGTATGGAGCACCTGGGCCTGGAGGTTTTTAAAATAGGGGTGGGGAAAAGGAAAATTAAGAGGAGGAACGGAGGAAAAATAAAAAGTAGTTCCCCGACAGGGTGCAAGATAAAATCATCGTAAGTGGTATTAATTGAGAGCTTACCACGTGCCAAGCACTGGACTAAGCACTTGGGAGAATACAACAGAGTTGATACCTAGCTATGTCTCAGCTCTGGTCCAACCCTACTCCCTCTCTGTGTCACTAGACCTAGAGCAATTTTGAGAATTTTTTTTGCATATGAGGCTCTGCTCATTTCCCTTTAGAGGCAGAGAGCTGCCTGGACACCAGAGTCTGCCAACCCAGCTTATTCATCATCACGAGTCAGCCCACACTCCTCCTACAGAGCACTAATTCACCCGGCGGATCTCTGTGCGTAACCGTTCCCATGCTCAAATCCATCAAGGGGTGACAGTGCTTGGAGTCGGAGTTGGACACTCTAGATCATCAGCATAACAGCCGGCAATGATGGATGTCATGAGGATGCCACTCTTCCTTAGGAGAAAGTGTTCTGGGTGGAGAAATCTCTGTCCCTCCATAAGGAAATATCATCCAGTGTGCCCGTGCCAGGAAAGGCAAGAGTTATTCCATGAAGACTCCTGGTCCTTGGCTTTTTGGGGCTTGGGGAGGATGGTCTCAGGTCGAAGACGAGGAGAACGGCAGATGGTTCAAGACTAGATTGGAGAAGGGATCCATCCGCATCTTAAAATGGGGATGAGATACATATCATCCATCCCTCTTAGACTGTGAGCCCCATGTGGGACAGGGACTGTATCATATCTAACTTTCATTCATTCATTAAATAGTATTTATTTAGTGGTTACTATGTGCAGAGCACTGCACTAAGCGCTTGGAATATACAACTTGATGGTACTGTATCTACCCCAGGGCTTAGTTTAGTGCTTGCCACATAGTAAGGGCTTAACAAAAACCACAACTCTTATTATCATTATTATGACTATTATCATCATTATGGCTATTATAGGGAAAGTTTTTCTGGATTTTTATGTACATATTAATATCTACATTTATGTCTGTCCCCCTCGCCAGACTAAGCTCACTGAGGGCCAGGAACATGTATACCAACTCTGATATAGTGTACTCTCCCAAGCACTTAGTACAGTGTTCTGGATTCAGTGAGCACTCAATAAATGTGATTGGTTGATCTGAAATGTTAGAGGGAAACAGGGGTGAGGTTAGAAGGTTCAAAAGGTTTTAGATTCAGGAATGATAGTTCCTTCAAGAGATATCAGAGAGTAAAGTTGGGGGCATTGGATGGTCCGTGAGGATGTTGTCATGAAGGTCAAGCGCCACTCAGAATCCCACTTATCGCCAAGGAAGGGAAACTATCTGGCTGGATAAACTATCCTTTCGACTATGTTTGGCATTACTAATGCTCTTATGATTCGAGATTTTGATCATTCTGCATTTTCACAATAATGATGGTCCTACCTAGAGCTGAGTTTTTGCTTCTCTTCTGGACACCTCGAAGTAGTGGTAACGGAATTTATTGTGTACCCAGTTTATGCACTGCAATTTACTAACTACAACAGAAGTCAGAGGCAGTTCCAGGTCCATAGTGAATTTGCACTCTAAAAGGGGAGGCAGATATGCAAATATTGACAAAAAGGGTATTCAGAATAAGTAATTGACTATACAGGTGCTTATGATGAGGGAAAAATTGGCTTAAAAGGGAGGGAAGTAGTCAGGCTTAGGCTACCTAGAAGAGGCGATTATTTGGAAGCTTGGAAGGTGGAAAAGGGATGTGGTTTGGTAGATTCGAATGGAGGAATGGGGCTGTCATCACTGCAGGGAGTAATAGGTTAGAGATGGAACAGAGTCAAAGAAGGTATACTTCGAAGGTTAATCTGGAAGAAGCATTCAGAAAGTGCTCAACAAATGCCACTGATTTATGGATTGATAGGATTGAAGAGTGTAAAAGCTGGAATGTAGAAGGAAAATTGGCACTTAGTAAGAGCTTAAAAAATTCCAATATTATTATCATTACTACTTTAGTAATAGTAATAATAATGAAAGAAAGTAGATAATAGGGAGACAGAAGGCTGCTGGAGGATCTAGAAGCCAAAGGTCAGGAGTTTTTGCTTTATATAACAAGCAATGGGGAGCCGTTGGAGAGGTTTGAGGACAGAAGCGATTTAGAACAATCACTCCCCTCTTTGGGAAGGGCAGGAGTAATTCTGAACACAAGCAATGTGGCCTAATGGAAAGAGCAATCCATTAATAATGATAGTGGTATTTGTTAAGGACTTACTGGGTGCCAACCACTGTACTGAGTAGTGGGATAGATACAAGATACTCAGTTTGGACATAGTCAGTCCCACATAGAGAAGCTGTGTGGCCTAGTGGATAGAGCACGAGCCTGGGAGTCAGAAGGATCTGGGTTCTAAAACCAGCTCCACCGTGTGTCTGCTATGTGACCTTGGGCAAGTCACTTTAACTCTCTGTGCCTCAGTTACCTCATCAAAAAAATGAGGATTAAGGTTGTGAGCCCCCTGTGGGACAGAGACTTGTCCTACCTGATTTGCTTGTATCCACCCAGCACTTAGAACAATGCCTGGCACATAGTAAGCACTTAACAGATATTATTATTATTGCATAGAGATCAGAGTCTAAATAGGAAGGAAAACAGGTATTGAATCCCCACTTTCAGATGAGGAAACAGATACAGAGAAGTGAAGTGACTTGCCCAAGGTCACCCAAAAGGCAAGCCAGTAAAAGACCCATAGAGTATTGCCCATAGTCCACGTTTGCCTCTCCTAGACCACAGGCTGTTTTGTATCCAACCCCTCATCTCTTAGGAGAAAGGAGGAAGCCAGCAATGGAAGGTTGTAGTCGGTAGAAGTTTGAACTGCATACGGGGAGCGGCAATCTCCCTGAGCAGCAGCGGCAGGAATACCAGGCAGCAGCAGCAAACTTTGAGGTCCCACCTAAACCGAGGTGCCTGGTCACCGTAGAGAAGAAAGAATGGGAAATGGAGTCAGGAGCTGCTCCCATGGGGATGGGAGCAAAAGCTAGACAGAACTTCTGCCATATCCCCTCGCTCCGGATTGACCGGGATGCTGGAAACATGGAAACTTGCTTCTCTAAATTCCCTTTTAGAGAAGCAGCACAGCCTAGTGGAAAGGGCACGGGCCATGGATTCAGAGGACCTGAGTTCTAATCCCAGCTCTTCCACTTGGCTGCTGTGTGACCTTGGGGAAGTCACTTTTATGTGCTTCAGTTACCTCATCTTTAAAATGGGGCTCAAGACAGTGAGCCTAATGTTAGACAGGGACTGTGCCCAACCTGATTAGCTTGTATCTACCCCAATGCTTAGTACAGTGCTTAGCACATAGTAAGCTCTGAAATATCAAAAAAGGTAAAAAAAAAAATTGAAAAAACCACAAATTCTTGGCTACACAGACCAATCTATAGCTCCCTTTAAGATCCTCTCTAAAATAACATCCCCCATCCCAAAACGCCAGAGTTGGGTCTAAATGTTATCCAGGACCCCATTCAATTCTCTACCTTTTTCTTCATCCTCATGCAACACTGGTGGTATTTGGGTACCACCCTCAAGCAACCTGAGTTATTTGACAATGTGATACCCGTTATTTGAAGACAGCTTAGTTTTCTGACCGGATCTCCACAGATTCTCTTCCCCAGTGAGAGCGCCCTTCTCTGTCAAAAGACCCAAAGACCTTGACAAAGGGCAAGGGGAGGAGCAAGCGTGATATTCCTGTCCTGCACAGAAGCTCACATTATTTCACCCCATGAGCACCACCCAGGACAGGAGGAACATTGGTCCCTTCTTCCTCCACCCTACGGAGACTTATGCTTAGGCATGTTACCGACCTCTTGCCCACGTCCTGCTTCGGGCTTGGAACACCCTCCCTCCTCATAACCGACAGACAATTACTCTCCCCACTTTCAAACCCTATTGAAGGCCCATCTTCTCCAAGAAGCCTTCCCTGACTAAGCCGTCTTTTCCCCTTCTGCTACTGTCTCTGTGTCACCCTGACTTTCTCTCTTCATTCATCACCCCCATTCCAGCCCCACAGCACTTATGTATAGATCAATACAATTTATTTATCCCCAAGTATTTATTTATTTACATTAATGTCTGTCTTCCCATCTAGACTGTAAGCTCATTGTGGGCCACGAATGTAACTGTTTATTGTTAAATTGAACTCTCCCCAGTGCCTAGTGAAGTGCTCTGCACGCTATGAGCCTTCAGTAAATGCAATTGACTAGCTGACATACACTTTGCATTACCATTCAAAAGAGTCTTACCCTAGATACACAAAGCCATTATCTTTCCCACTGTGCATGTCTGGTTTAGCTTGTTGTGGGCAGGGACTGCGTCTGTTATACCGTAATCTCCCAGGCACTTAGGAGAGTGGTCCACACACAGTAATTGCTCAATAAATATGACTGACTGACTGACTTGTTGCTGTGGTGGGGGCAGAGGTCCAAGTGGTCAACTCCAGCTACAGCCCAGTGGGAAGCTCATGCCACTAGCTTTGTTACAGTGTCATTCTAGTTCTTTACACATAATCCTATGGTTATCTTTGGGAGCAGCGTGGCTTAGTCAAAAGAGAACGGGTGTGGGAGTAAGAGGTCATGGATTCTAATCTCGGCTCCACCACTTATCGACCCTGTAACTTTGGGCAAATCGCTTAACTTCTCTGTGCCTCACTGACCTCATCTGTAGAATGGGGATTAAGATTGTGAGCCCCACGTGGGACAACCTGATTACCTTGTATCTACTCCAGTGCTTAGAACAGTGCTTGGTACATAGTAAGCGCTTAACAAATACCAAAATTATTATTATTATTATTATTGTAGAAACAGGACCTCCTCACCACATTAATACACACACAGACACACAAACACTCACATCCGCATCAGGATTTTCTCACCTTGAACTTTTCCTTTCCCAACACTAAGGAGTCCATCGCAGGGTCCCAATCTTTTGCATCCTTTCTCCGGGATGCCTATATAGGATAAAGCACCCAAATAAAGGGTAAGGACATACCCAAACTTCCTACCAAAAGGGAACTAACAAATTGTGGGGATTGTCAATTCCTTTAAGTCTGTTGGCCAAACCGGTTAAATTCAGTGAGATGGATTCCCTCTAGAAGGTCATCATGTCAAAATGAAACAGGGCTAATTAGTCTCTTACTGATTGTACACAGCATTTCAAAAGTTCAAAGCACCCCAAAGACAGGTCTATGAGGCAAGGCTGAGATCAGGCACACACTAAAGGGAAAAGCACCATCTTTTTTCATAGTCTAAATAGAGGCCCAGGACTCACGCAGCTTGACTTCACTTCCCACCCGTCTCCAGATATATAAGCTAAGGAGCTGACTAAGGCTCTGAGTCTCCAGCTACCTTGTGAATGCTTTGCCATAATTTTCCTGAGTTCTGCCATCTGGGATCGTTCCTTGATGAACAGGCAGGGAAAGTTTTCCTCTCAGTTTGAAATATACAGTCTGCAGCAAGCACTGCTCCCCGAGATATGGTCTTGTTCCAAGGGGGGTGGCGAGATCAGTCCCAAGCCTAATTCTTATTAATGGAGGCTGGCCATCCAGATTGCCCTGTTTGGAGAGAGAGAGAGGAAATGGAAGGAAATGTGGATAGGCGACAGTGAGAGAAAGCAAGGGAGGAGGGGGAAGGAAGGGAGGAGGAAAGAGAGAGAAGGGAGAAGGGGGCAAGAGAGAAGAGGGGAGGGAGGAAGGGAGCGAGAGAGAGAGAAGGCTGGGAAAAGCCCAAACAGCGTGCTGCAGGAGACTTTTATGGAACTAAATGTCTTTTCAAAGGAAAGTGGACTATTAGGGGTGCCTCCCCACTCCTGCAGTTCCTTTATTAATTGGGAAGCATCACAGCCACGATAGAAGGTGGCTGTCAGAGTAACAGATGGTTTGTAACAGGCTTCCTGGTTGGGCTGTGATTGGGATATTTCTGTTTAATGCATCTTTCTGCCTGCAGAGGTTTATGGTGACTTCTGATGCTGCTGGAGGAGCTTAAAATCCCAAAGGACTGCGCGGATCTCACCAGAAGGTCAGGGCCGCCTGTGGGGTTCTCCCAGTGTTGAGGAGGACAGCCCCCGACCAAGCAACATATCCCCATCTTTTTTGTGGTAGGAGTCAGGCTCACAATGGAGCCCCACTGAGCATCTCTGGAGGCTGACGGATCAACTGTTCCCTGGCAGGGAGCTCAGGCTTCTGTCGGGATAGTCACCAACCGGACTCCTTCCTCATTCCTACCCCTTCCTGGATTCAGTTCTTCCAAAGGGAAGGATCAGACCTGTTATTTCTCTTGAGGGCTCCCCACGTGCCAAGTACAGTGCTCTGCAGGCAATAGATACAACAGTGCTCACCAAGCAGTAGACAGATGCTCAGAATGGTGCTCTGAACTCAGGAGGTGTTCATAGCAATGTTCAGCATGCAGTAGATAGCACAGTGCTCACACCCAGTAGGTACTTAGACACTGGTCATTCATTCATTCAATCATATTTATTGAGTGCTTACTGTGTGCAAAGCACTATACTAAGCACTTGGGAGAGTACTGTATGGAAATAAACAGACACATTCCATGCCCATAGTGAGCTCACGGTATCAACTGTAGAATCCCACATGGGTGGCCTCCAAAGAAGAATAAATATTTTCATCAGTGCAGGCCCAATCATATTGTTGAGCATTGTTTTGAGCACCTATTTCCTGCTGAGCACTTTTCTGAGCCACTACTGTTTGTGAGAAACCATAAACATTTGGGATCATGCAAGTGAGTAAGAATCATAGCCTCTGCCGTCAAGGAGTTTACAATTTACTTGGGAAGTTGACAGACAATAATTATAATTATGGCATTTGTTAAGTGCTTATTATGTGCCAAGCACTCTATTAAGTACTAGAGTAGGCACAAGATAATCAGGTTGGACACATTCCCTATTCCAGATGTCACTCACAGTCCAAGAAGGAAGGAAAACAAGTACTGAATCTTGATTTTACAGATGAAGAAACTGAAGCACAGAGAAGGGAAGTGACTCATCCAAGAACACAAAGTATGCAAGTGGTAGAACCAAGATCCTCTGACTTCCAGGCCATGCCCTTTCCACTAGGCCACATAGCTATTTACAATTACTTGGGAGAGGAAAAAGACAGGATGCAGTTGATGACTGCAAAATTATGGAAAGAGAAAGGAAGGGAAGGGAAGGGAAGGGAAGGGAAGGGAAGGGAAGGGAAGGGAAGGGAAGGGAAGGGAAGGGAAGGGAAGGGAAGGGAAGGGAAGGGAAGGGAAGGGAAGGGAAGGGAAGGCAAGGCAAGGCAAGGCAAGGCAAGGGAAGGGAAGGGAAGGGAAGGGAAGGGAAGGGAAGGGAAGGGAAGGGAAGGGAAGGGAAGGGAAGGGAAGGCAAGGCAAGGCAAGGCAAGGCAAGGCAAGGCAAGGGAAGGCAGGGGAAGGCAAGGCAAGGCAAGGCAAGGCAAGGCAAGGCAAGGCAAGGCAAGGCAAGGCAAGGCAAGGCAAGGCAAGGCAAGGCAAGGCAAGGCAAGGCAAGGCAAGGGAAGGGAAGAAAGAATAAATTAATCTGGGTCAAGAATAGGTGTAAATGCTAAGGGACTTAGACAAAAGCATTAAAGGAGGGTCTTGGATGTGATTCAGGAAGGTGGAGTTTAATTGGGAAAGCATCCAGGAGGAAGTGGGAATTCCAGGGAACTTTGGAGGAAGGGAGAGCTGTGTCCTGGTGGATTTGAGGACCACCAGAGTTCCAGGCAGGAGGAAAGTGGGGACTAAGGTGTTGGAAGGTGGAGAGTCCAGGACACAACCCAGAGCCTCCAATCCTCGAGCCTGTGCAATTTCCCCCCAAATGCCTGGAGGAAATGGAGACTGACAAGTCAGATAATTTGGTCTAAGCCTTGGTGGTGAAAGAATTCATCAACCAGTAGGCTTTGAATCTGATGGGAGATTTATAGAGATGAGACATTTGTGCTAGATTCAAACAGTCTGATTAAGTCCAACCTTTTCCATGTAGGTGTAACATAGTGTCCAAGTTGCAGTAGTTGTTGGCTGATTTACTGCATTTCATAAAAGCTGAAAAACTATAAAAGGTGCTATCTATATTGAATTTCAATGCTATAAAAAGATATAAAACTGATACATACAAATCCTGGCAGTCTGGGATAAAGTTTCATTAGTGCATTAATTTGCCTCTTCAGGACAAAGAAAGGCAATAGAAGAAGCAAGAAACACAACAATTGCGCTGTACTCATTGTGGGCAGGGAACTTGTCTGCCAACTCTGTTGGAGTGTAATCTCCCAAACACCCAGTACAGTGCTCTGCAAAAAGTAAGTGCTCAAATACTATTTTTACACTGAATGATTGATCTCTTTGTGGGTTGGGCAGGGGTACCCCCGACACACACACACACACACACACACAAAACCCTTTCCAGGAGAAAAGAGATGAGGGACAGATCTCTTTGTCCTGTATGTTCTGACTTCTCCTCCACTCCTTTGACATTTGACCTGGGAACCTTGTGATGATGCCTTCTGATACAACAATTCCTTCTTTCAGAATATTAATCATATTTATTTAGCACTTACTATGTACCAAATTCTATGCTAACCACTTAGGTACACACAAGATAAAGAGGTCATGCACAGTCTCAGAGCGGGTCTCTCATCCTATTTTGCAGATGAGGAAACAGAGGCCCAGAGAAGTTAAGGAATTTGCCCAAGGTCACTCAACAGAAGAGTGCCAGAACTGGATTTAGGACTTGGGCCTTCTGATTCCAATTCCCAGCTCCTTCCTACTAGACCACTCTACTGTTCCATCACACCAGCATGTCTTATTTCAAAAGGCTTATACTAACATATAATAATATTAACAATATAATAGAGGTATTTGTTTTAAACCCTTACTGTATACCAAGAATTAGAGTAAGTACAAATTAAGCAATTCAGACTCAGTCCTTGTCCCAGATGGGGCTCAAATAGCCTATTACTCTGTCACTTCCCCTATGTGTAATTTATCAATCAATCAGTGGTATTTATTGAGCACTCACTGTATGGAGAGCACTGTACTAAGCACTTGGGAGAGTACAACAGAGTGGTTCAAACACATTCCTTGCCTACACTGAGCATACAATCTAGAGGAGGAGAAGAGAGAGATTAATATAAAGGAATTATGGATATGTACGTAAGTGCTGTAGGGCTGAGGGTGAGGAGAAAAATCAAGGGTCTAAAGGATATGGGATATCATTAACTTTAATGTCTTTCTCACCCTCTAGCTTTATGAGTGGGTGGACATGTCTAGCAAGCACTCGATATATGTCGCTGATTGAGATGGGGCATAGTCCAAGTCCCACATGGGGCTCAGACTGAGGGGGAATGAGAACCAGTAGTTAATCTCCATTTTACAGATGAGAAAACTGAGGCACGGAGTTAATAATGTTGGTATTTGTTAAGCGCTTACTATGTGCAGAGCACTGTTCTAAGCGCTGGGGTAGATACAGGGTAATCAGATTGTCCCACATGAGGCTCACAGTCTTCATCCCCATTTTACAGATGCGGTAGCTGAGGCACAGAGAGGTTAAGTGACTTGCCCACAGTCAAACAGCTGACAGGTGGCAGAGCCGGGAGTGGAACCCATAACCTCTGACTCCCAAGCCCGGGCTCTTTCCACTGAGCCACGCTGCTTCCCATTAAGTTAAGCATGGTCACACAGCAGGCAAGTGACAGAGCTGCAATAAAAACCTGGGTCTTCTGATTTGCAGGCCTGTGCTACACACACACACACATACACACACACACACTCTCTCTCCCATCAGAGGAATGCTTGGAATGGCTCCCTGCAATCAGAGTGCCTCTGTGTGTGCGTGTGTGTGTTGTGTGTGTGTGTGTATATGTGTAATTCAGTGGAGTGAGGAAGCCACAGTAGCCATCTCTATTGGCTGGAGAGAAGGAAAAAGTTCCCGCTTCGGGTAGGGTTGCTGCTCAGCAGAGCAGAGATGTTTAAAAGGAAAGGAGTTGCCTGCTGCTTTTCCAGCTTCTGTTTCCCCAGCATTAATCTCCCACCCTCCTGGGAAATTACACCACAATAAATCTTTATTTCTCATGATGGCTTGCCAAGTTTAATAAAGATTTTGCTGGGAAGATTCCATTTTTAAGTCAACGCACCAATTGGTCGTGCTTGGAAAGGGAGGAGAGCCGAAGAGAGTGAGGAAGAAAGGAAGGAGGGAAGGGGAAAGGCAAGAAAGGAGAAAGAGAAGAGAGAAAGGAGAAAGAGAGGAGAAAAAGGAGAAAGAGGAGAGGAAGGAGAGAGAGAAAGTTGAAATAAAGAGAGAGAAAAGAGAAAGAGGCAAGGGAAAGGAGAAAGAGGAGAAAGGAGAGAGGCCGCAAGAGAAAATTGGACAAGAGAAAGAGAGGAAAAATAGCCACTCTGCCTATATACAAAGAGAGCAAGAGTGTTGCTTTGGGTGTACTTCATTTTCTTTTTCAATCATAGAATTACTTTCTGAGCTACCTTCCCTGGATGAGATACCTAGCCAAACCACCATTCTGAATTACCAGCTAAATTCCACTGCTCAACTGGATATGGATGGCCAGGGGATCAAGACAGCCCAAGTGTCAGGAGCAGGTGGAAAGTCATGATCAGAATTGTTGACTACCAATACACGATGGGCCAAATTGGAGAAGCAGCGTGGCTCAGTGGAAAGAGCACGGGCTTTGGAGTCAGGGCTCATGAGTTCGAATCCCAGCTCTGCCACTTGTCGGCTGTGTGACTGTGGGCAAGTCATTTCACTTCTCTGTGCCTCAGTTCCCTCATCTGTAAAATGGGGATTAAGACTGTGAGCCCCACGTGGGACAACCTGATTCCCCTATGTCTACCCCAGCGCTTAGAACAGTGCTCGGCACATAGTAAGCGCTTAACAAATACCAACATTATTAAATAGCTATATCCACTTTACTGTTGGGTCTCCAAATGTAGAAATTACTTTAGTAATTCATATTCATTAGTGCTTACTTTGTGCAGGGCACTGTATTAAGCACTGGTAGAGAATACACATGTGGGAAAAGAAGCTAGGATACTAATTAATGATGGTATTTGTTAAGCGCTTACTATGTGCCGAGCACTGTTCTACGTGCTAAGGTAGATACAAGGAAATCAGGTTGTCCCACCTAGGGCTCACAATCTTAATTCCCATTTTACAGGTGACGTAACTGCGGCACAGAGAAGATAAGTGACTTGACCAAAGTCATATAGCTGACAAGTGGTGGTGCAGGATTAGAACCCACTACCTCTGACTCCCAAGGCCATGCTCTATCCACTAAGTCACCCTGCGACACTACTCAGACTTCCAAACGATTCCTGTTGTCCCTAAATCCGGACAGCGAGATATTTAGAAGAGCAATGGTCATATGGCACAGTTTAACTGGATCACTGCAAGCTGTCTTGGGAAATTTTGAAAAAAAATAATCAAGAATTCCTTAGAATTAGGACTGCCCAACCTACACTGGTCAGCCTGCCCTGTTCTGACTTCCAATGCCTCCTGCTCACACCAAAAAGTGGAACTTCTGAGGCTAGGTTGCATGTAGGTTTCTCAGTTGTTTACCTGGAGCATTCTGTGACATAGTAAAGATACTTTAGGTGGGTCAGTGATCAAGCCATCATTCCCTGCCCACCCTTTTTTCCCATGGTCAATGGGACAAATGGAAAGATGCATGAGTTTGGGATGGTTTCCCGATCTTCCTGTTTTTAACAATACTGTGTATGGCCAGTCTGACTACAAGAGGATGTTTGTTGAGGAAGGAAAATGGGTTGGGGCAAGAACAGATACCATCTGAGGGAGGGAAAGTAGGACTATGGAAAAAATCAATGAATTATATTTATTAAGCACTTACTCTGTGCAGAGCACTATACTAAGTGCTTGAGAGAGTACAATACTATAGAGTTGGTAGACCTAATCCCAATCCACTTATAGTTTACAGAGACATATTAAGATGGGAGAGATGGGGAAATCGTGCAAATGTCTGGATTTGGAATCTAAGAGAGGACAGACAAATTGGAAGCCTCATTCAACATCCACCAATTTTCCAAAAACCAAAAAGCAAATCTGTTCTCTTGCAAACTGACCTCCTTAAATGATAGGTTTTCTAGCCTGATCACTGGGCCAGAAGCCTCAATCAATCAATCAGTTAATAACATTTATTGAGCATTCATTCATTCAATCGTATTTATTGAGCACTTACTGTGTGCAGAGTACTGTACTAAGCACTTGGAAAAGTACAATACAGCAATAAAGAGAGGCAATCTCTGCCCACAACGAGCTCACAGTCTGGGGGAAAGGGGGCGGGCAGGGAAGACGACAGACATCAGTATAAATAAAATTGCAGATATATAAGTGCTTTGGGGCGGAGAGGGAGAGCAATGGGAGTGAGTCAGGGTGATGTGGGGGGTGGGGTGGGAGATGAGGAAAAGGGGTCTTAGTGTGGGAAGGCCTTTTGGAGAGATGTGCCTTCAGTAAGGCTTTGAAGTCGGGGAGAATAATTGGCAGATTTGAGGAGGGAGGGTTCCAGGCCAGAACTAAGACATGGGCCAGGGGTCAGCGGTGAGACAGACAAGAAGGAGGCCCAGTGAAAATGTTAGCAGCAGAAGATCGAAGTGTGCGGGCTGGTGGTAGAAGAAGAGAAGGCCAGTACAGGCTGTGGCACACTATATTAAGTTTGGGAGAGTAAATTAGAGTGAGAAGGCATCATCATCTCCACCCTTAAGAAACTTGCATTCTAATGGGGAATTTAAAGCATACAAGAGTCCCTCATTCACCTCTGCTCATACTTTGTATTCACCTCACCATCTTTAAGACTCACCAATCAATCAATGGTATTTACTGAGCACTTACTGTATGCAGAGCATTATACTAAGCACTTGGGAGAATACAATACAATGTATTTTTTTTTAAATGCCATCTGCTAAGCACTTAATATGTGCCAGTCACTACACTAAGTGCTGGGGTAGAGAAAAGCTAATCAGGTTGGACAGTGAGGAGTGCTGGAGAAGATACAAGGTAATAATAATAATGTTGGTATTTGTTAAGCGCTTACTATGTGCAGAGCACTGTTCTAAGCGCTGGGGTAGACACAGGGGAATCAGGTTGTCCCACGTGGGGCTCACAGTCTTAATCCCCATTTTACAGATGAGGGAACTGAGGCACAGAGAAGTTAAGTGACTTGCCCACAGTCACACAGCCGACAAGTGGCAGAGCTGGGATTCGAACTCATGAGCCCTGACTCCAAAGCCCGTGCTCTTTCCACTGCGCCGGGGCTCATAGTCTAAGTAGGAGGGAGAACAGGTATTGAATCCCCATTTTACAGAAGAGGGAAATGAGGCACAGAGAAGCTAAGTGACTCACCTAAGGTGCCATTTTACTGATTAATCATTTATATTTATTGAGCAATGTAGGCAGAGCACTTACCTAATTGCTTGGGAGAGTACATATAACAATATAACAGACTCATTCACAAACCACAAGGAGCTTACAGTGTAGAGGGATGATATAACTGAGGCCCAGAGAAGCTAAGTGACTTTCTCGAGGTCACACATCAGACAAGTGGCAGAGCCACAATTAGAACCCAGGCCCTTCTTACTCCCAGGCCCTAGTTGCTTCCCAGTTGGTAGACACATTCCCTAACCACAAGGAGCTTGTAGTTGATCAATCAGTTGAATGGTCTTTATTGAGCACCTCCTGAATGCAAAGTATACTAAGTGTAGGGAGAGTGCAACAGAAACTACCCACATTCCCTGCCCTCAAGAAGCTTGCAATCTAATGAAAGGGGTTGCTATCCTGAAATAAAAGTTTCAGGGGACATTCAACATTCCCCAGGGGATTTGGCTTGTATTCTCTGTTTCCTCTCTTGATTCTCTTGGCACCTTGTTTTTCTTCTTTGAAAGGTTTTCCCAAGGTGTAAAATGGGGACTAAGATTGTGAGCCCTATGTAGGACAACCTGACAATCTTGTATCTACCCAGCGCTTAGAACGGTGCTTGGCACATACTAAAAGCTTAACAGATACCATTATTATTACTAGTTCTTCCCTTGTTGCATTAGCTGTGGTATTTATTGAGCCCCTCTTGGGTGTAATGCACTGTTTTAATCACTTGAGAAAGTATAAGAGATGTGTTAATTATAACTGGGGTATTTGTTACATACTTACTATGTGCTTAGCACTATAATGAAGAAATGGAGAAGATACAAGGTAATCAGATAGTACCACATGGGGCTCATAGTCTAAGTAGGAGGGAGAACAGGTATTGAATCCCCATTTTACAGAAGAGCAAAGGGAGGCACAGAGAAGCTAAGTGACTCACCCAAAGTGCAGCAGGCAAGTGGCAGAGCGGAGATTAGAAAAGCTTTTTCTGATACAGGACTTCCGACTCCAAGACCAGGATTCTCTCCACTAAGCCTCGCTGCTCGCCTTCCCACAAAGAGCTTCCACTTCATCCAGGTTACAGTCCCTCAGGGGAGTGGAACACAGTCACTTTTCTCTGTAAAGTCAGAAGAACACTAACAGTGCCAAGACCCCTAGGGCGAAAGGGAGACCGAATGAAACTGTGACGGTCATCATTCCTCAGCTGAAATGTAATTATGAAAACTGCATTAAATTCTAATCATCTTTGTGATTTAGCAGCCTGAACAGGGGAGGCTGGAGTGAACACGAAACTATATCGAATAAAGCTATTCAATAACCATGAGGAATACAATGGAACTGGGTCACCTAATCCTTCCACACGGCGTGGCTACTGACGTCAGCTCATGTCTGCGGAAGCCCAGAAGCCCCCACCCCTGACATCTTACTGCTCCCACTTCCTTCTCAGAGCGGGTGGTCTCCCCCACCCAGCAAACTTTACATCCTAATTAACATCTCGCCCCAGATTTGACGGCCAGACACGGCGGAGGGGTGCTGATTGCTAACCTGCAAATGCCTGCCCCTGCCGAAGCTGAGCGCTAACCTCGTTAATTATATTTCCTGATTGGATTTTAATTACGCCGCGTCGGTAGTGAGGCCCCGAGCCTTTCCCTCATTTCACTGGGACATTTGTGAAAAGGATGGAGAGAGGCAAGGATCCCAGTCAAAAACCCCGGTGGATGTGGCTGGAAGTCCTCCCCTCCCCTCATTGAGTTTCCAAGGCATGGATGACTCCCCTGGATGGGCTAGGGGCCTGCCTGGTCACAGAGGCACAAAGGTCTCTCAGGTCACCAAGGAAAAACACCCAATGAGTGCATGACGTCCCCCACGTCCTCCAGGAAACCTTCCTTGGTTACCTCCCACCTTCCAGATCGTGTCAACCCAACTGCTGCCCTTAGCTGACGTAAACACACATAAACTGTCAACTTCACTCTCATTTCAGCTTTCCAGAGCCCTTCTACTCCCAGGTCCAACTTGTTTCTTCCTGCTGCTCCCACTTCGGTACTTCTAAATAACTCTTGCCTTTCTCCATCTTTTGACAGTAATCTCCCTGAGAATGTGAACCATGCCTTTTACTGCTGTAGTAATAATAATGTTGGTATTTGTTAAGCACTTACTATGTGCAGAGCACTGTTCTAAGTGCTGGGGGAGATACAGGGTAATCAGGTTGTCCCATGTAGGGTTCACAGTCTTCATCCCCATTTTACAGATGAGGTACCTGAGGCACAGAGAAGTTAAGTGACTTGCCCAAAGTCACATAGCTGAGAAGTGGCAGAGCAGGGATATGAACCCGTGACCTCTGACTCCCAAGCCCGGGCTCTTTCCACTGAGCCACACTGCTTACTCTCCTGAACCTCCTGGTACTCCACTGGATTCATTCATTCATTCAATTCAATCGCATTTATTGAGTCCTTACAACGTGCAGAGCACTGTACTAAGTGCTAGGAATGTACAATTCAGCAACAGATAGAGACAATTCCTGCTCAACAACAGGCTCACAGTCTGAACTGGATTGAGTACTGCTCTGAAAATTAATAGTGGTATTTGATAAACGCTTATTATGGATCAGGCACTGTACTAAGCGCTGAGGGGGGGTGGTTACAAGTAAATCGGGTTGGACACAGTCCAGGTTCGGCACGAGGCTCACAGTCTTAATCCCCATTTTACAGTTCAGGTAACTGAGGCATAGAGAAATAAAGTGACTTGCCCAAGGCCACACACTGCACCATGCTCTTTCCGCACGGAATTGGGACACCTGGGTCTTAGCCCGTTTCAGCCTGGTTCTAGCTAACAGGAGCAAAGACCACACACTGCTTGCTCACTGCCCACCTGCCAGGCCACTTCTCTCCACACCCCAGCGGAAGCAGGGTCGGCTGGGTTGAGAGCTCGCAGTGGCACCGAGTGAGTCACTAGACTGTCGATTCCTCGGCACTGATTCTCAGCCCTGATGTCTCAGGTCCGAGGCTCAACCGTCAATCCTGACAGGAGACTCCACCATTATTCTTGTACTTTCCCAAATGTTTAGCACAGGGCTTTACGCTCAGTAGGCACTCAAGAACTGGCCAGCATGGCTTTGTGGATAGAGCATGGGCCTGGGAGTCAGAAGGTCATGGATACTAATCCTGTCTCCACCACTTGTCTGCTGCGTGGCCTTGGGCAAGTCACTTAATTTTCTGTTCCTCAATTATCTCATCTGTAAAATGGGGATTAAGACTGTGAGTAAGTCTTGTAAGTAAAGCAGAAAAATACAACTCACTGGACTACAACTGGTCAGAAGTCACCCAAAGACTAAGTTAGACAAAAGCAGGTAATCTCATTCCAGCTGATTTGGGCCAGTCAAGTATTTTCATGGTGGCTTCCAGCAGTGCGAAGACCAAGCAAACATGTCAGCTTGACTTTTCAAGCAGGGATCTCTAAAATGGCACCCGGAAAGACAAAAACACTACCTACAGCTTGAGCCCAGAGTGAAATTGGATTGAAACTGGAAATGTTCCAAGCTGCCCACTGAAGCCCATCCTCAAACTAGTGCTTAAATACATCTGTAGCTTCGCCCAAGTGTCAGAAGCTTAAGATTTCTTACCTCTTCGTGATGTTAAAGAGTTGATGAAACACGAGGCCTCCTCAAGTTGGCACTGGGGGAGTGGCGCTGACATGAAAGCACCAGATCCAGGGTGCAGGAACTATCCTGAAGCAGTGTGGGCCTCAACTATTAAAACACCACCTGAGTGCCCAAGACCATGGGGCTACTGACTCTTTTACTCTCCTCCAGCTAATGCCAAGACCTAGTTATACAAATAAGTCCTTGTGTTTCTATAGCCAAGAGCTAACTAAGCACCATCCCCCAAAAAGGATCCACCCCCAACACACACACAACAGTATAAAAGCTAGAAGAGCACTCTTCCGCCATCACAGAGTCCTTCCTTCTTCCAGGCCCAGTTCACTTAGGGAGACTTCCGTTTCCTCCCACCATTTTCCTGTACCGCCAATCCTCTGGGCAGGAGTCCACTTATGAATAGGTCTTCATCTTGCCAGGCTCCCACTTCCATTAATTGAAACCCATCTCCATTCTCCAGAGACTGGTATGCAAATTAACGATTGTGTTGGAGAGCCAGGTCTGGTAAGCAGTATCAGGGAGGTGTCCAGTCCCCCAAGAGACTGCAAAAATATCCCACCTGCTTAGTAGCGATTGAAAGAGATCATCCAAAATTCCTACCAAGTGCTTGTGAAGGAATAGTGGGCAACTCTTAGAGCATTTCAATGGGCTCCCAAAAGCTGAGGGGTTTCGGTAATCTTTTCAGTAGAGAGAGATCAAACATGCAAGCCTTTCTTTAACAAACATTTTCCACAAACTCTTAACTTAAGACCTGCGGCACTTTGCTATGACAAAGACAAAGGCCCTTAATTGTTCGTTTCTCACACTCACTTTGCAAGACGGGAGGAATGGGGAGGGGGCTAGGTTGGGGGAACATAATTCACTCAAATGAGATAGAGCCAGTTCAGAGAAACTCTAAAATGGCCATTATACAGTCAACTAGGTAACTTGCCTGCGAAGAATTCTCCTGGAAACTACAGGAATGATTCACTCTGGGACTGTTGGAATTGAATCATTTGCTGAATATTTGTTATATTTTCCAGAAAGTGACGAACAGACCACAGCTAAGGAAGGTTAAAAACTAGTCCTTAAGGAATTTTCTTTCATTGAAATGACTTTTCTTTTCCTCAGATGGGCTAAAAGTGCCTTTTGTATGATTGGCTTGTTTTTCATTGATGACCAGCCTGCCCTCCTCCCAAAACAGCATTCTTCACATTCCATTCCAGGTGGCTCCAAAAAAAGTGACTCCAATTGGTTAGAATGAATTTGTTTGTTTCATTTTGAGAAAAAAGGTTCATAAACACTCTGAAGCAGTGTGCCTGATATTAAACTTGTGTAAACTCATCTTTCAAGACTCCCCAGTTTGGTTATCATGGGTTCAGCTTTCATTATTGTTGTGAATGACACACAGTGAAGGCCAGAGTCTCAATCCACAGATAGCATCTGAAGAAAAACTGAATATGTTGCCATTTTTCTCAAAACACTGTGAAAAACTGGAAGGCGAGCCACCATGGCCCAGTGGAAAGAGCACGCTCTGGGAGTCAGAGAAGTTTGATCCTATGCATCTTCCACTCGCCTGAAATGTAACGTTGGGCAAGTCGCTTCATTTCTCTGTGCATGACATACCCCAAAGGAGGGGGTATTGTCCATAGGTACTTAGTCCAAGCACGGAGGAATGAAACATAAGGACTCACTGAGTTCTGCTACGAACACTGTGACTTTAATGCGTAGGCCTATAATAAAGCTATGCCTTTAATGCATAAACCTATGGGAAAGTGGTAGATCTAATCCACAAAACATATCCAGACCTCGAACAAAATAATAATAATAATAATAATAATGTTGGTATTTGTTAAGCGCTTACTATGTGCAGAGCACTGTTCTAAGTGCAGGGGTATACAGGGTAATCAGGTTGTCCCACATGAGACTCACAGTCTTAATCCCCACTTTACAGATGAGGTAACAGGCACAGAGAAGTTAAGTGACTTGCCCACAGCCACACAGCTGCCAAGGGGCGGAGTTGAAATTCGCACCCATGACCTCTGACTCCCAAGCCCGTGCTCCTTCCACTGAGCCACGCTGCTTCAGGACATTACATCCCCTAGACTCCCAATGTCTCACGTCATCATTTAGCGGTTCAAGCACATGCACCAACCTCTATCCCAGATGGACAGGTCCTCGAACCACTTTTCCTCTCTAGTACTCTGCAGGCCCTTCACGGAGCCTCAGACCAGGGTTCCCCAGGTAAGCTGAGCCCACTCCGGGCTGTCCTAGCCTCCCTTCGAGGTTGCAAGGAGCAGCAGTTAGCCCAGGTGCACCTGATTTTTATTTGGGGGGAGGGGAGAAGGAGGAGATAGAAGTAGAAGTGGAAACTGGGAATTCGTATTCCCCCATCCAACCGGGAGAGCAGACCATATCACTGCCATATTTTGGAAATGATTATCTGTCTATAATGTGTAACATTCAGTGTCTTCCTTGTGAACCTTAATCTACATAAAAACATTTCATAGAAATGGCAATCAGGGAAGGTTTCAGGGAATTAGGTAAAATGTTTAGTCGCCATCAAGTGCAACTTTGGGCCATATCAACAAACTGCAGCCTTCCTCCCATTAACTACAAGTCCTTCATTGTATAAAACATTTCCCCCTCCTTACACCACTAAGAGCATGTAACAATTCCCAGAAAGCACGAGATGGCGGGCCCCCCAAAATGGAGTTGGTTTGGCTCGCTCTGGTCAAGTGGCTGTGGACATATCTCAGGCCAGTCTCATGGTGTCTAAGTTAGCTTATCTGCAAAATGGGAATTAAATACCTCTTCTCCCTCTCTCTTGGTTTGTCTCTGTTTTACTGATAACTGTAAGCTCCTATAGACTATCAACTCCCTGTGAGGAGAGAATAATAATGTTGGTATTTGTTAACCACTTACTCTGTGCAGAGCACTGTTCTAAGTGCTGGGGTAGATACAGGGTAATCAGGTTGTCCCACGTGAGGCTCACAGTTAATCCCCATTTTACAGATGAGGGAACTGAGGCACAGACAAATTAAGTGACTTGCCCACAGTCACACAGCCGACAAGTAGCAGAGGCGGGATTCAAACTCATGACCTTTGACTCCCAAGCCTGGACTCTTTCCACTGAGCCACGCTGCTTCTCTAATGTGCCCAACTCTGTGCCAACTACCAACTATGTTGTATTGTATTCTCCCAAGTAATGGTAAACTACTCTGCACACAATAAACAGTCACTAGATAACATTGATTAACTGATTGAGGAAACTGAGGTCCAAAAGGATTAGAAGACTTGTCCAAGCTAAAACAGTCGGCCATTGACAGAGGAGGAAAAACTCACCATACTTAGCAATCCTTACTTAGAGGGGAGAAGAAACAAATCTTCTTAACTTGTTTTTTGCAGCCCCGAGTGAACACTATGGGGAATCAATCAATCATATTTACTGAGCGCTTACTTTGTATAGAGTACTGTACTAAGCACTTGGGAGAGTAACAATTTATCAATATGACAGACATATTCGCTGCCCCTACAAAGCTTACAGTCTAGAAGAAGCTTTATAAATTTAGACTGAAGATGATGATGCTACCAGAGAGGCTGAGGCTGTGGATCACTAGGCTGCCAGCTGAGTGGTGTGTTTTGGAATGTCAAGATTGAAATCACAGAGAATTTAAGGAAAAGGTGATAACTTGCTGAAGAAAGAAGCAAGCATAGATTTCCCCCATTTCCCAGTGAAGTAGAGGATTCTCTGATTTTTTGAAATTAAAGTAGTCACATGATAAGCATGAACATAATATTTCATGGTTCCTAGAACAGTCGATATTAGGCCGGCAACAGCTGATTCAATTTCCAGTCAAGGGCCCAGATGACAGAGACACAGTCCATTTACAACACTGACTTCTGTTTCTGAGATGACATTGAGCCCCTCAGAGATTCGTCTCCTCCTGTAAGAGACCTGAGGTATCTGAGGCCACGATCATTCAGCTGTATTTACTGAGCACTTACTGGGTGCAGAGCACTTTATTGAGCACTTGGGAGAGTACAATAAACAGACACATTCCCTGCTACCAGCTCTTACCCTAACTACAGTGTGAACTGAGAGACACCTGCGGGCAGTTATCAGAATGGGCTGAGGCAGGTGAAGAACATTATTACATAGCCTTATACTTTCCCACTCCCCCTTTATGTAATTTGTTTTAATCTCTATCTTCCCCAGCTAGATTTTATGCTCACTGAGGGGAGTACACATGCAACTGGGCATTGGTTTTACTACGTCTGGTTGTACACATATACCTGGGGGTCCACAGCTGACTGTACCCCACCCAATAGGAGTTAATTAACAGGACTTTAAAGAGCCATGTCCTCTGATTGATTTCTGTAGGTAAGATTTGATTGACTGTATCATCGGCCAATCTCCTGACAGTGAAATTACAGTGAGACACAGAGACCAAAAGAGAAAGTTTCTGAAAAATCAAAATCGGTATTCATCCTCGTCCCCACCACCCTACTGCTGCTGGCCATGTGAGGGGTCGTTCCCAGACTTCCTCCAGCTGGGCACAGAGAGCCTTTTCTAGCTCTTGGGGTGTCAGGTTGGTTCAAGTGCCACCAACCCAGAAAAGGACAGAGAGGGGATCAAAAGGGACTCAGAGAAGGGTGCTAAACGTGAAGGGGTACAGAGAGGCTGTTGCAGCTGGGGAAGAAGCTAGGCTTACGAGACTGACCCACCTCCCTCTGATCTTGCTCCACCCAATTGTCACTAGCCTGGCGTCCAGCATAATTTAAACCACTGAGACAATGGATGAAGTAAAGAGAAACTAAGTCTGCTTACCGATCATCTTGGAGGACTTCACCCGATAAACGGGTCATAGCTCAAGACGATGCTAATCTTTTGTGGAATCCTTGAGGAGAGGGATCATGTCTATCAACTATTGTATTGTGCTTACTACAGTGCTCTGCATACAATAAGTTTTTCTGAAACTACAATTGAAAAGAAAATGGAAAAAAAGGAGGGCACAAAAAAGGCACCAAGTTGAATAGCTCCATGGGACATCGATAAAACTGGGGAAATGGAACTGTAGCTCACATCCATCATCCATTATCCCTCTCCACAGGGAGGACTGCCGTTCTTACTGCCATCCTCCAGGGCACATGCCACAAAGGAGATACACAGAAACAAGCACCCAGGACTCAAAGGGCAAGTGGGTTCATTCAGACACCCACACACCTGGGAGAGTGAAAGATGTACATCTGTCCGCCTGTGCACAAATCTCAGCACATCTTATTCCTGCTGAGGGGAGAGAAAAGCCAGTTTGAAGCGAGTTAATATTTGCAGTGGCCTGTTAGGACTAGTAAATATGCTCAGCAGAGAAGATTGTTCACTAGATATGCAAGAGAGAACCTGAGATCACCCATTCAATCAATAGTTGATTATCTTAGCTTGCACATTCAATTCTCTCCTAAACAAACTTTCCACTGCAGGTATGAATATTTCAGCGGATTCTAAAGAACAGAATGGTCTGTTGTGGAGGGCAGATTTCTCTCAGACCTGATCCCCCAGGGAGGATACAGCACAGGCCTGGGAGTCAGAAGTACCTGAGTTCTAATCCTGTTGTGTTCTAATCCTGCCACTTGTCTGTTGTGCATTACTCTGTGCTTCAGCTACTTCAGCTGTCAAATGAGGATTACGTCTCTGAGCCCCAGTGGTACAGGCACTGTGTCCATTCCGATTTGTGAGTATCTACCCCAGTGCTTAGTACAGAGCCTGACACACAGTAAGCGTTTAACAAATGCCACAGTAAGAGGTAGAAAAGCAGCATTCTTCTGGTTTTATACCAGATTGTTTGGTTTTCTGCTGGCCTAACCCCTGACCAGTACAGACACAGAGCTGAATTCTTTTCAGCAACTGTTATTATTTTCAGTACTCACCTTCCTCCACCTCAGCTCCTGACACTGAATTTCACGGTTCGGAAACAGCACCCATATTCACGGGGACTTGGGAAGCAAATGCAGAGGTTCTGGAGTGAGTGAGGGGCTCATTCCCCCCCCCCCCATCTGTCCCATTCCTTCCCACCACCACAGACATGCTCTAGATTTAAACAAGCTTCTGCAATACCACGGCTATGTTTTGTCATGTGCCCGGGGTAGTGTGTACGTTTGGGTCCTGGGTGGACCAGTAGGAGTTAGCCTAAAAGCCGGTGGCAGAAAGATCTACCCTGGATGAGCACTGGCTTTGTTGGGGAATGTCCCACCAGAACCCGGGTGTTGCCACTGTAAGCCCCCTGCCCACCCGACCCAATGCAGTGTGGTCTAATGGTTAAAGCACGGGCCTGGGAGTCGGAAGAACCTGGGTTCTAATTCCAGCTCCACCACTTTGCCTACTGTGTAACCTTAGGCAAGTCATTTAATAATAATGGTATTTGTTAAGCACTCACTATGTGCCAAGCACTGTTTTAAGTGCTGGGGTAGATGCAAGGTAATCAGGTTGTCCGAGGTGGGGCTCACAGTCTTAATCCCCATTTTACAGATGAGGTCACTGAGGCCCAGAGAAGTGAAGTGACCTGCTCAAGGTCACGCGGATGACAAGTCGCGGAGCCGGGATTAGAATGTACGATCTCTAACTTCCAAGTCCGCGCTCTGTCCATGCTCTATTATGAAAAGCAGCATGGCTCAGTGGAAAGAGCCCGGGCTTGGGAGTCAGAGGTCATGGGTTCTAATCTCGACCCTGCCACTTGTCAGCTGGATGACTTTGGACGAGTCACTTAGCTTCTCTGTGCCTCAGTTACCTCATCTGTAAAATGAGGATTAAGATGTGAGCCCCCCGTGGGACAACCTGATTACCTTGCACCTACTCCAGCACTTAGAACAGTGCTTGGCACATAGTAAATGCTTAACAAATACATCATTAATTAATTAATTATCCACTTAGCCACACTGCTTAACTTTCAGCCACTTAACTTCTCTGTACCCCAGTTAGCTCATCTGTAAAAGGGGGATTAAGACTTTGAGCCTTGTGTGGGTCAGGGACTTGGGTCCAACCCAATTAATCTTATATCCACCCCAGTGATTAGAACAGAGTCTGGCACTTAGTAAGCACTTAACAAACAACATTATTTTTTTTCTAAACTGTACACTTGTTGTGGTCAGGGGATTGTGTCTATTTATTGTTATATTGTTCTCTCCTGAGTGCTTAGTACCGTGCTCTGCACACAGTAAGGGCTCAATAAATACAACTGACTGACCAATCCTAGAAAATGTTCCTGTTGTGGTAGGAGCAACCCTGGCACTGGCTGCCAGATGAGAGGATGTAGGTGGAGGTCAGGAAGCCATTGCTTCCTTCGGCTGCAAGTGCCTTGGGCACTCAGGTGGTGTCTGTTTATTGCTGCATTGTACTTTACCAAACTCTTAATACAATGGTCTACACACAGTAAGTGCTCAAGAAGGAAGGAAGGAAGGAAGGAAGGAAGGAAGGAAGGAAGGAAGGAAGGAAGGAAGGAAGGAAGGAAGGAAGGAAGGAAGGAAGGAAGGAAGGAAGGAAGGAAGGAAGGAAGGAAGGAAGGAAGGAAGGAAGGAAGGGAAGGAAGGAAGGAAGGAAGGAAGGAAGGAAGGAAGGAAGGGTTATGAGATCGTGCATGACCTAGCAGAAAGAGCATAGTCTTGGTCTTGGGAGTCAGGGGACCTGAGTTTTAAGCCTGACTTGGCCACTTGCCCGTTGTGTGACCTTGGGCATATCAATTAACTTCTTTGTGTCTGTTTCCTCATCTGTAAAATGGGGATTCAATCCCTGTCTCCCCTCCTACTTCAGTGGTGAGCCCTTGTGGGACAGGGACTGTGTCCAACTTGATGATCCTGTATCTAATGGAGGCCGCGACACTTAGTGATTAACAAATACTATTATTATTATTATGAATTCTAAAAAGGAAAGGCTCTGCTGCTTAAAATGTGTATTATGGCATTTATTAAGCCTTTACTAGGTGTCAAGCACTGTGCAAAGCCCTGGGATAGTTTTAAGACCTTCTAAAATCCCACTTCTTCCAGAGATCTTAACTGTCACTTAACTTTTCTGTGCCTCAGTTACCTCATCTACAAAATGGGGATTAAAACTGTAAGCCCCGTGTGGAACATGAATTGTGTCCAACCTGATCAGCTTACTTCTATCCCAGCACTTAGTACAGTATCTGGCACATAGTGAGCTATTAACAAATACCATTAAAACAATTAAAAAGAATTTTTTCCCAACTGTCACACACTTCAGTGGGTATTGACCCACCATATAGCCTATATACTTGGAACTCCACTCCTTTCCTTAGCACTCATGGCTGTATGCATAGTTTGACTTTTTATATGTTATTAAGATCATTCACTTTTTATTCAATTATTTCTTCATCTATTTCACCCTGATGTGACTCTACTGTTCTAGTCCATACTTGTTTTTCCTCTGGCTTTCAGTCTCTGTAAAAAAAATTATCTGGCTATCCGTTTAGACTGTAAAAGGAAAGGGAACATGTGTCTTGTTTTAGCTCTACTCTCCCAAATGCTTAATTAAGCATCTAGCTTTCAGTAGGCAGTCAATAAATGGCAAGGATTGACTGATACAAAAGAATCGGATCAAACACAGTCCTTGTCCCGTATGATCCTTCTAATCTCAGTGGGAGAAAGGACACATATCTTATCCCCACTTTACAGATGAGGCACAGAGAAATCAGGTGACACACCTAAGGTCACACAGCAGGCCAGCAGTAAAGCTGGGATTAGAACCTGATTCTCCTGACAGTCTCAGTAGAGAAGCAGTACGATCTAGTGGATAGAGCATTGACCTGGGATTCAGAAGGACTTGGGTTCTAATCCCGGCTCTGCCACTTGTCTGTGTGAACCAGGGCAAGTCACTTCCCTTCCCCCATTCTAGATGGTAAGCTCACTGAGGGGAGGGACTGTGTCTCTTCATTGTTATATTGCACACTCCCAAGTGCTAAGCACAGTGATCTGCACACAGTAAACACTCAATAAATACAATTGAATGAATGAATGAATTATCTGTGCCTCAGCTTCCTCAACTATATAATGGGGTTAAGAGAGTGAGCCCCATGTGGATCAGGGATTATTTCCAACCCTATTTGCTTGTATCAACCCTAGTGCTCAATAAAGTATCTGGTACATAGTAAACTCTTTACAAATACGACAATTATTACTATTTCCTCTAACTAACTTATACTGCTTCCCATAAAATAAAGAAATGAAGCCACCATCCCTTTTCATCAAATGCTGTTTCACACCTGAAAAATCAGCTCCCTACCGCACAGAGCCCCCAAAGGCCACTGAGGTCCAAAAACAACGCTTTCCCCAAACTCAGTTCTATGTCCATAATCTACTATTACGTTAGCAGAGCAGATACTTTTGGGGTGTCAAAGCCTGGAAAGGAGAGTTACTATAGAAACTATCATAACCGTTCTCTCTGCGGCCTCGTTGGCACTAATAAACGGCCTCATTATTTTGCAGAAAGCACTTTGGAAACTCAGCAGCACCGCAGTTTGGTCCTGTACAAAATTAACGAGGGGAGATTGTGGGACTTTTTTTTTTTATTGACCATGAAAGGAAAAAAAAGTGTTTTCCATTAGGAAGAGTTATAGCTCATTTGTTCACTTTCGCTGTATTTATGTTTTATGTATTAGGAAGTGATTCCCACCATCATTATACATTACTAATGCTCTCATTACATTAAATGTATGGAGCTGGAACATTTTTGTCTATCAAACCCCAGATAAATTGTGTGGGGACGTATTAATCTCACTAATGGGAAGACTGGGTCTACACTGGCATGGAGAGATCCAGCTTGGGCCCAAATGCCAGTGACTAGAGGGAATCAGCAAGGTCCTCGTGACTATCTGAAACTGGACGGCAAAGGAGGGAGACCTCTACATGTGACAATATTGTCGAACTGATTTTTTAGCTGCAACTGAAAAGAGACTCCTCAATCAAACAAGGGTATTTATTGAGTGCTGACTGAGTGTGGGTAATAATGATGGTATTGGTTAAGTGCTTAACTGTATGTCAAGCTTTGTTCTAAGCCCTGGGATAGATACAAGCTAATCGGGTTGGAAACAGTCACCGTTTCCATGGGACTCACAGAGTAATCCCCATTCTACAGATGACGTAACTGAGGCAAAGAGAATTGAAGTGACTTGCCCAAGGTCCCACAGCAGATGAGTGGTGGAACGAAGATTAGAACCCAGGTCTTTCTGACTCCCAGGCTCATGCTCTATTCACTAGGCCATGCTGCTTCCCTGTGCTAAGAGCTTGGGAGAGAACAATAAAATAGAGGCGGTAGACATGATTCCTGCCTTCAAGGAGCTGAAAGTCTAGTTGGGGAAGACAGACAGAGAGGGGAAAATGGCAGAGTATAAGGAAAGCTATATGAATGGTGTGGGGCTGGGAATGGGTTGGGTATCAAGGGGTTTGAGGGGGACACACCTAAGTGCATAAGCAATGCAGAAGACAGGTCAAATGGGGCCAATAGAGTGAGGAGACGAGAGGTTTTTCCCACACTGAGTTTCTTCCTGGAATGAGAAGAAAGAAGAGTCCAGAGAATGACTGGAAAACAGGATCATTGTGGGATGCTTTAAAAGAAATGGAGAGGTTTATTCCAAAGAAAAGGATAAAAGATGGTTTTGCAAATTAATTTTGGTGAAGGGTTTGTTGTTCTGTGACTTGAAAATACCCATGTCTCCCCACTCCTCAAAAATCTCCAGTGGCTGCCGGTACAACTCTGCATCAAACTGAAACCACTCACCATCGACTTTAAGGAACTCAATCAGTTCTCCCCTCCTACCTTACTCTCCTACTACAACACAGTCTGCACCCTTCGCTCCTCTAATGCCAATCTATTCAGTCAACCTCAATCTTATCTCTCTAGCCACTGAACTGCTGTTCATGTCCTCCCTCTATCATGGAAGTCCCTCCCCCTTCATATCCAACAGATCATTGCTCTATCTTCAAAGCCCTACTAAAATCACATCTCCTAAGAGAGGTCTTCTGTGAACAGATGCATCTTCCCTATTTCTGGTCCCTTCTGAGGTGCCTATGCACTTGGATCTGTAACCCTGAAGGACTTGATTTTCATCCTTCAGCACTACAGAACTTACATGTGCATCCTTAACTCTGCCATTTCAGACAGTCAATCACATTTATTGAGCACTTACTGTGTGCAGAGCACTATACTAAGCACCTGGAGGAGTACAATACAAAAACAAAAAGAGTACAATATAAAAACAAAAAGACATATTCCCTGCCCTCAGTGAGCTTACAGTCTAGAGGGAGAGACAGGTATTAATATAAATGAATAAATTACAGATATGTACATTAGTGCTGTGGGGCAGGGAGTGGGGCAAGAGGGATGAATAAAGGGGGCAAGTCAGGGAGATGCAGAAGGGAGTGTCTCCTCCTCTAGACTGTAAATTCCTTATGGGAGTGGATCATGTCTCTCAACTCTATTGTATTTTACTAGAAGGCCTGTTGAGAAATCTGGGGAGGCTCTGGCTCTTTGTAACTAAGGTCTGTTTTCTAGGAACAGTGAAGGTCTTGAAGCTTCCCTCCAAGTAATATTTATTTATTTAATCCCTGTTATCTTGGAGAGATGCAGCATGATCTAGTGGAAGGAGCATGAGCCTGGGAGTCAGAGGTGCAGGGTTCAAATCCACCACTTGTCTGCTGTGTCATCTTGGACAAGTCACTTAACTTCTCTGTGCCTCAGTTACCTTTTCTGTAAAATGAGGATTAAGACTGTTAGCAATATGTGGGACAGGGACTGTATCCAATCTGATTGGCTTGTAACCAACACAGTGTTTAGTGCGGTTCCTGGCACATAGAAAGTGCTTAACATATGCCATTCTTATTATTATTAGGGTGGAGGCAGGGTAGCTAAGTGGAAACAATATGGGCTTGGGAGTCAGAAGCACATGGGTTGCCACTTGTCTGCTGTGTGACCGTGGGCAAGTCATTTCACTTCTCTGGGCCTCAGTTACCTCATATGTAAAACAAGGATTAAGAGCATAAACCCCAGGTGAGACAGGAACTCTGCCCAACCCGATTAATTTGTATCTACCCCAGTGTTAAAACAGTGCTTGGAACATAATAATAATAACGTTGGTATTTGTTAAGTGCTTACTATGTGCAGAGCACTGTTCTAAGCACTGGGGTAGATACAGGGTAATCAGTTTGTCCCATGTGAGGCTCACAGTTAATCCCCATTTTAAAGTTGAGGTAACTGAGGCACATAGAAGTTAAGTGACTTGCCCACAGTCACACAGCTGACAAGTGGCAGAGCCAGGATTCAAACCTATGACCTCTGACTCCCAAGCCCGGGCTCTTTCCACTGAGCCACGCTGCTTCTCTAGTAAGCACTTAGCAAGTACCATAATTATTATTATTAGCACAGGAAGGGAATTTAGGAGACTACTGGGTGACCTAGGGAAAGCCACTCAACTTTGGGCCTTAATTGCCTCATCTATAAAATAAGGTTAACAGCTGCTTTCCTACTCTTTGACAGCGAGCCCCATAAAAGGTTGATATTTTGTTCAATCTGATGATCCTCTCCCACACTTAATCCAGAGCTTGCCATGTATTAAATGCATAACATATGCTGTAATTGCTATTGACTATATTCCTTAATGTTGTTTGGAATTCACTGTTATTTCTTTTCTCCACCTTCCCTCCTTTAGATTGTGAGCCCTATCTGTGGGTGAGGGGTTATGTCCAAATTGATTACTTTGAATCTACCCTAGAACTCAGCACAGTCCTTGGCATATAGTAAGCATTTAATAAATGCCATAAGTAGCTCCCATAATATGAGTGGAAATATTTCCCATCTCCACAGGGAACAGAGCCAAGAGAATCACAACAGAAGAAAACTCAGACAGGCAGAAGACACAGTAATGTGGAAAAACACACCGGATGTGACCTCGCTACGGGCAGGGGAATGAACTCACCACACACAGACCAGTTTGGTAGGTATGTGATTCAAGCTGCAGCAGCGTATTATCTGTCTTCACTCCACCGGACCACCGGCAAATACCATCTCTATACCACGCAGAGAAACAGCATGGTCTAGTGGAAAGACTACAGGTCTGGGAATCAGAGGACCTGGTTCTAAAGCCAGCTCCACCTGTTGTCTGCTGCATCACCATGGGCTAGTCGCTTCACTTCTCTGAGCCTCAGTTACCTTGTCTGTAAAAAATGGGGATTAAGACTGTGAGCCCCATGTGGAACGTGTTTTTTGGCCAACCTTTTTAACTTGTATCTACCCTAGTGCTCAGCACAGTTCCTGGCACAAAGTAAGTGCTAAACAAACACAAAAAAAACCCAACAGAAAAACTTGCAGTCCTCCACTGGGCCATCCTGGGCCTTCTCTCCCAGTTCGCTCTGCTCCAGTGGGGTTTGAGGGCCTGAAGCTTTGGTTGTGCAGCACGGCTTCCATTAAGTTAGAACATCAAGAAGGCTTTGGTTGTACCTGGACTGTTTCTGTGTTTTTATTCTTTCATCTTTCCTTATATATCCTTCACCAAACCCCTCCCAACCTTATTCTTAGATGGTGAGCTCCTAGAGATGAATCTAATTCTTACTTATATATTTCTTTTTCCAGCATTTACTACAGTGTTCTAAACACAACAGACCATTAATAAATGCTATTACTACCTCATAAGGAGAAATAGGACCGAAATGGGAAAATATAGACTGACTTCATATTGTGTTTATAAGCATTGAAGGAGGTTATACTGATGGTGAAATTTCCCTAAAGGTACTTGGGCAGCTGAAATATATGATATAGCTGTCTACCATTTTGAAAGACAATGCTCCTGCTGATAAACTCTCATCCAAGCTTGCGAGTATGCAAACACTACATGTGCATGTATGGCTGAAAAGAACCATCTGGAGACCGACATTCCTTCTCACATTTTTTTACTTGAGAACAGGTATTTACTGCTCTGCTGGCTTGTGTGGCTACAAAAGCCCTCTCTTCTATGCCACCCATGCAGTTGCCTGTGTGCCCCTTTAGCATTTTGATACCTACCCCACTCCAAAATACTTACATACATATCCTTATATTCTACTGTTTCCCCTATCTGTAATTTATTTTAATGTTTGTATCCCCCATAGACTCTAAGCTCCTTGTGGACAGGGATCACATCTACCAACTCTATTGCACTGAACTTTTCCAAGCACTTAGTACAGTGCTTTTTACATGGTAAACACTCTATAAATGCCCTCGATTAATTGAGATTGACTGGGGGACTAAGAGTCCTGCCCACCCTGATCCCACAGAACACTGTTTTCCTGTTGTTTGTTTTTCTGTTGTTTTATAATCAATCGATCGATCACAGTTATTGAGCACTTACTGTGTGCAGAGCACTGTAATAATAATTATGGCATTTGTTAAGCACTTACTATGTGCTAAACACTGTTTTAAGCACTGGGGTAGAAACAAGGTAGCCAGCCTGCCCCATGTGAGGCTCACACTTTTAATCCCCATTTTACAGATGAGGTAACTGAGGCACAGAGAAGTTAAGTGACTTTCCCAGGGCCACACAGCAGACAAGTGGCGGAGGCTGGATTAGAATCCACATCCTATGACTCCCAAGCCTGTGCTCTTTCCACTAAGCCACCCTGCTTACACACTTGGAGAATACACACAACAGTAAAACAGATACATTCCCTGCCCACCACAAACTTACAGTCTAGAAGGGGAGTCAGACATTAATCTAAAGAAATAAATTATGGATATATACCTAAGTGTTGTGTGGTTGGGGGCAGGGGTGAATAAAAGGAGCAAGTCAGGGTGGTGCACAAGGGAATGGGAGGAAAGGAAATGAGGACTTTGTCAGGGAAGGCCTCTGGGAAGAGATATGCAGCAGAGTGAAGTATAGTCCTGGAGTCAGGAAGGTCAGTGAGGAGGCTGATGCAGTAATCAAGGTGGGATAAGACTATAAAAGGAATCGCATGGTTGGCCTTTAGGAAATTACTAAGCCCACTTGCTCCAGCTGTGGCATAGCTTTATGTCTTAAAGTGGATCATGGGAACGACTGTCCCTACTGTCGGAACCAGCATCGACGCCAGATGGACACGCTCAGGTGTTCATGATAGAAATTCAAACGATGGTAATAATAATGTTGGTATTTGTTAAGCGCTTACTATGTGCCAAGCACTGTTCTAAGCGCTGGGGTAGATACAGGGTAATCAGGTTGTCCCAGGTGAGGCTCACAGTTAATCCCCATTTTACAGATGAGGTAACTGAGGCACAGAGAAGTTAAGTGACTTGTCCACAGTCACACAGCTGACAAGTGGCAGAGCCGGAAGTCGAACCCATGACCTTTGACTCCGAAGTCCAGGCTCTTTCCACTAAGCCACGCTGTACTGATTGAGCTGCTCCTTCTGGGTGTGAAGCACTGTACTGAAGGCTTGGGAGAGTCTACAGGTCCAAGATGCATGCTCCCTGCTCTCAGACCTTGTCCAATCCAATGGATCGAGGGCTCTCCTAAGAACTAGAACTGGGTTAGTAATGCACTACGACTGACTTAAATCTAGGTAACGAGCGGGTTGCTCTATTCCTCCCGCCTCGAGAATCCCGTCCGAGTGATATGAGCCAGAGTGGGGCAGGGACCAGGGTGAGGGATCGATAATATATGGCTGCCATCCTGAGTACTGCAGAGCTTTCCCTCTTGATCCCCAACGTTAATTCATGTTGCCCACGGCGATGTTATCCATTCCAAATCCATCTCCAGTCTGTTGAAGTGTTTTGCCATGGGCTAGTAATATTGCTAACATCCATCAAGTGCTCCTGATGCCCACGATTCATTTTTTCTTCTCTGAATGCATTGCCCCGTGACATGATACGGAGGGATATTTCCGACTCCCCAGAGGCTGGCGGAGACAAGCCTCCCTGCACCTAGACTCTAGTGTTGTGAGAAATGGCCCTCTTCGGCTGTGCTTTCTTCCGGAGAGGCAGGTGGGCTACATCGTGGGACAGACTTAATCCTGTCACATGGGATGTGGCATAGTGGAAAAAGCACAGGACTGGAAGCCAGGAGATCTCAGTTCTGGTCCCACTTCTTCCACTGATCTGCTGGGTAACCTTCTGCAAGTCACAACCTCTCTGGGCCTCATCTCCTCATCTATAACATGGGGCTAAAATACCGTTCGCTCTACTTCTTAGGCTGTGGGACAATATAGCCAATCTGATTATCTTGAATGTACCCCAGGGTTTGGCTTCATGAATATCATAATTATAACTATGCCTGCTTGATAAATCCATCTGCTTCTATTTCCATCCTCATCCTCCTTGACCTCTCAGCTGCCTTCAACACTGTGGACCACCCCCTTCACTTGGATACATTATCCAAACTTGCCTTCATTGACACTGTCTTTCCTGGTTCTCCTCCTATCTCTCTGGCTGCTCATTCTTAGTTTCTTCTATCAGCTCCTCCTCTGCCTCCTTCCCACTAATTGCGAGAGTCCCTCAAGGCTCAGTTCTAGCCCTACTCCCTTCACTCCCACAGCTTTAACTTCTTTCTTTAGGCAGATGATTCCTAAATCTTCCTCTCCAGCCCTGACCTCTCTCCTTTTCTGCAGTCTCTCATGTCCTACTAAATTCTACCTGGATGTCCATATTTCCCCACTCCTTAAGAACCTCCAGTGGTTGCCCACTCACGTCCACATCACTCCTTACTAGTGGATTTAAAGCACTTAGTCACTTTGACCTCTCCTACCTCACCTCCCTACTCTTCTACTACAACCCAGCCCACACACTTAGTTTCTTTAATGCCAACCTGCTCACTGTACCTCTATCTCCTCTCTCTCTCACGGTCAACTTCTCACCCGTATCCTGCCTTTGGCCTGAAATGCCCTCCCTCTTCATATCTCACAGATATTTAGTCTCCCCGCCTTGAAAGCCTTGTTAAAGGCACATCACTTCCAAGAGGCCTTTCCTGATTAAACCTCTTTTCCTTTTCTTCCTCTCCCATCTTCATCACCCTGACTTGCTCCCTTTATTCATCCCTGCCCCCAACTATGCAGCACTTATGTACAAATCTGTCATTTATTTCTTTATATTAAGGTCTGTCTCCCCCTCTAGACTGTAAACTCACAGTGGGCAAGGATTTACGTCAGTTATATTGTTGTATTATACTCTCCCAAGCTCTTAGTACAGTGTTTTCCATACAGTAAGCGCTCAATAAATATAATTGATTTATTGTTTGATGTCCTGCCAGCATCTCAAATTTAAAATATCCAAAACAGAACTCCTCATCTACCTGCTCTAACCCAGTCCTCCTGTGACTTTCCCATCACTGTAGGTAGACAACTCCATTATCCTCCCTGTTTCAAAAGCCCACCACTTTGGCATTATCCTTGACTCATCTTTCTCATTAACTCACATATTCAGTCTTTCACCGAAGTCTAACATCTTTAGAATCCACTCTTTTCTCTCCATCCAAACTTCTACCAGACTGATCTTGCCTCCTCTTTCTCCCCTCTCCAGTCCATAGTTCACTCTGCTGCCCTGGTCATTTTTCTAAAGAAAAAAAAAATTCAGTCTACATCTCACTACTCCTCAAAAAACCTCCAGTGGCTGCTCATCCATCTTGGCATCAAACAGAAACTCTAGTAATGTGGCCTCTTTGAAAGAAAATAGGTCTGGAAATCAGAAGACCTGAGGCCTAATCCCAGCTCTGCCTTTTGTCTGCTGTGTGGCTTTGAGCAAGTCACTTAACTTCACTGTGTTTTAGTTCCTCAACTATAATACAGGCAGTAAATGCCTGTTCTCTCTCTCCCTTAGACTGAGTCTTGTGTGGAATAGGGACTATGTCCAAGTGTTTAGTACAGTGCTTTGCACACAGGAAGCATTCAATAAATACAATTGAATGAATGAATAATGACCTTTTGTCTACCTCACCACCTAGTTCACTGCTTGGCATATGGTAAACACTTAACAAATGTCACTATTATTATTATTATAATTACTCAATCAGCTCTTCCTGTCTTACTTAATTAGTTAATCTCCTACTACAACCCAGTCCGCACACTTGGCTCCTGAAGTGCCAACCTACTCATTGTAGCTTAATGACTCCTTCCCCACATCCTCCCTCTAGCCTCTTTCCCCTTTCCCCCTTTACAGCCAACAGACCACCACTCTTCAGTCTTACTAAAATTGTATCTCCCCTTGCCTTCTCTGACTAACCCCTCATTTCCCCAACCTATTTGTCTTCCCCTCTATGTCATCTATGAACTTGGGTTTCTACACCTTAAGTACTATGATACTCACCCCATCCCTAGTCCCACAGCACTTACATACGTATAATTATGCCCTTCCCCTTTCAGTAATTTACTTGTAAATCCGTGTCCCCGCCTAGACTGTAGACTCCATGTGGGCAGGAATCATGTCTACTATTAGAGAAGCAGAATGGCCCAGTGGAAAGAGCATGGGCCTGGGAATCAGAGGGCCTCGTTCAGCTACTTGTCTGCTGTTGATCTTCGGCAAGTCACTTACTTTCTTTCTGACTCAGTTACCTCATATGTAAAATGGGGATTAGGACTGTGAGCACCTCATGGAACACAGACTGTGCCCAATCTGATTCGCTTGTATCTACCCTCTCTAGTACTCCTAGTACAGTGCCTGGCACATAGTAAGCATTCAACAAAAACAATTGAAAAAAATACTATATTACTTTGTACTCTCCCAAGTGCTTATGACAGTGCTCCAAAAACAGTAAGCATTCAAGAAACCTGATTGATTGATTGATGGATGGATTGAATGATTATTAGGTTACCATATCCCCATCACAGAGCCAGATGCCACATTCAATCATGTGGTCAGAGTCTGTCCCCTCCCCCAGCCCCTATCCCCCAGCTTCCCC
Source organism: Ornithorhynchus anatinus (assembly GCF_004115215.2). NCBI lineage: Eukaryota > Metazoa > Chordata > Mammalia > Monotremata > Ornithorhynchidae > Ornithorhynchus > Ornithorhynchus anatinus. Next base: position 73,261,328 of record NC_041732.1, on the reverse strand, counting down.
TATAAGTTAATAAAAAGCTAGGATGATAGCCCAGCTTGTCTACTGTGGGCAAGTCACTTAACTTCTCTGTGTCTCAGTTACCTCATCTGTAAAATGGGGATGAAGACTGTGAGCCCCTTATGAGACATGGACAGTATTCAAACTGATTATATACCCCAGGGCTTAGTACGGTTCCTGGCACATAGTAAGTGTTTAACAAATACCATTACAAAAAAGTACTTGGAACCCCCTAAATGTTCATTAACTTCCCCAGAGCAGACCAAACCAAAATCAACTATAGCTCATCCCAATTGTGCTATTTCCCAGTAGGGGAATTCGCAAGGAAGGAACAAAGAATCTCCTTCAAGTTTAATAGACCCACTGAGTTGGAAGGACACAGGGATTTCCTGATCTTGCCCTCTGTTTCCAGGCAGGTGAATGACTATACCATTTAGGACAGGTGGGTGTCTTTTCTGCCTTTACAGAACTCCAGTGAGGCAAGCACATCATTCTTCCACAGGAGCTGCTTCCATAGTTGAATCCTTCCCAATCGTGAAGAAATCCTTCCTCACATTCAACCCATATCTCTATCTTCCATTTAAAGCAGCTTCCAAAGATGGATCCTTGGATCAATCAGTGGTATTTACTGAGTGCTGTCCGCACAGCACTGTAGTGAGCTCTTGGGCAAGTCCAATAAAACAGTTGGTAGGCACATTCCCTGCCCACCAGGACTAAGTTTTTGATCCCACCAGGAAGTTACCCTGCACGTTCCATGAAGGCAGTCATTGTGTGTGAAGTGGGTGCTCACTAAATACTAGTGAATAGATATAGGAGACTCCAATGCAATTCATTTCAACTTGGCAGAGATTCCAAAGTCAACCCAACCCTCCATTTTTTTTTTCCCTGAAATGAAAGAGGATGTTTCCTGAGCCAGGGAGAGCACACGACAAAGGGGACAGCCACTTTGCTGTATTTCAGCTTTGGTTTCTGAATTTTCTAATTCTAATTCTGTATTTTTACAATCACCGCTGTACTCTCTTGATTTCCCCAGGAAAATTGGTGCCCAACTTGGCAGGGTTCTTTTCCCTCAGGAGAAGCAGCATAGCCTAGTGGATAGAGCATGGGCTTGGGAGTCAGAAGGACCTGGGTTCTAATCCCAACTCTGACACTTTATTACTTTGCCATGTGACCTTGGGCAAACCACTTAACCTCTCTGTGCCTCAGTTACCTCATCTGTAAAATGGGGATTAAGACTCTGAACCCTATCTGGGACATGGACTCGTTTGTATGTATCTCTGGGGTTAATGCAGTGTCTAGCACATAGGAAGTGCTTAGCACATACTATGAAAATAAAAAGGAGAACTAGTACTGCTCCATGCAAGATCAATCAATCAGTCCACCAGTGGCATTTATTGAATGCTTCCAGTGTGCAGTAAGTGTTGTGATATTTGTTAAGCACTAACTGTGTGCTGGGCACTGTATTAAGCACTGGGGTGGACACAAGCAAGAAGGGTTAGATACAGGCCCTGTCCTACAAAGGGATCACAGTCTCAGTCTCCATTTTAAGATGAGGCAATTGAGCCACAGCCAAGTGAAGTGACTTGCCCAAGGTCACACAGCAAACAAATGACAGAGTCAGAATTAGAACCCACGGCCTTCTGTCCCCCAAGCCCGCGGTCTATCCACTCTGCCATACTAAGAACATGGGACAGCACTTTTCAACAGAGTTGATAGACCCTTTCCCTATCCATAAGGAGTTTAGAGACTACAGGGGTCGACAGATATTAAAATAGATTAGGGATAAGAGGAATAATAGAGCATACAAATATTTACATATCAAAGTGCTCAAGGGGTACACAGCCAAGTTCATGAAATGATCCACCTCCTCATCACCAGCACCATCTATTATGTCTCACAGTGACTACCACCACCAGAACAGTAGGAGCAGTGTGGCTTAGTGGAAAGAGCACGGGCTTGGAAGTCAGAGGTCATGTTTTCTAATCCTGTGGAAAGAGCCAGGGTTTGGGAGTCAGAGGTCATGGATTCGAATCCAGGCTCTGCCACTTGACAGCTGTGTGACTGTGGGCAAGTCACTTAACTTCTCTGTGCCTCAGTTACCTCATCTGTAAAATGGGGATTAACTGTGAGCCTCACATGGGACAACCTGATTACCCTGTATCTACCCCAGCGCTTAGAGCAGTGCTCTGCACATAGTAAGCCCTTAACAAATACCAACATTACTATTATTATTATTATTATCCCACCTCTGCCACTTGTCAGCTGTGTGACTTTGTGCAAGTCACTTAACTTCCCTATGCCTCAGTTGCCTCATCTGTAAAATGTGAATTAAGACTGTGAACACCACGTGGGACAACCTGATTTCCCTGTATCTACCCCAGTGCTTAGAACAGTGCTTGGCACATAGTAAGCGCTTAACAAATACCATCATCATCGTCATCATCACTGTTGACACCATCACCATCATCGTCAACACTATCGTTCTCACCATCCTCATCATTGCCTTCATCATCATCATCATCGTATTTTCACCACCACTATGATCTATCATTCCTGTCATTATCACAATCACTAATCCATCAATGAATCAATAAAATTTATGCACATCTACTATGTGCAGAGCACTTTACTAGGCATTTGGAAGAGTTCATAGAAGATCTGATCCCTGTTCACAAGCAGAAGAGCTTTTTATCTAAGTCACAGAGTCACGGATTTAATAAGGGATGAGAAACCAAAAGGAAGGGGATTTATCACCAGCTACTGATGCCTTCCTTCTGGGGGTCATGCTATGTCGAGAGTAACCTCAGCTGGGGTTAATGGGTTAACATGAGATTGTGGAGTGAGAAATACCCTCTGAATTTTTAGGATTCACAGCTATATGTAGATCACAGCAGACTGTGAAATGCTAATAAATCTGGAGGTGGTTCTCAATTTCACCAATAATAATTAGCAAATTAAAATGGAAATGTCACCGCAAACCCATAAAAATTCTTAAGTGCAGGATGGGAAACTCTCTCAGGAGCCAAAATGGCTTTTGTCTGAACAACAACTGGGCCAGATCAGCTGTCAGTGTTACACAAGGCAGACGTTGAGCCCAGAGAGCCCAACTTAGGAATTGATGAATCTCGGTGTCGGCTGCCTTTATGTGTCAGCAGACTGATATAATTGTGTGATCAAATCTGCTTTATGAGGCCTGTAAAGCAGGAACTATGGAGGAAGCCAGTCTTCAGATGAGGGAGGGGGATAGGGTGACTGTGGTCAGCCTTCGTGAATCCTGGACATTCCTGTGACCGTGACGTTGCAAGCATAAATGCTGGGCTACTGGTGTAACATCATGCCACTGTAACGGCATATCATGGACAGAATTAGCCAGCACCTCAACTGTTTCTCCAGAGAGTGGGGCTTGTTGATCACCTTCATTCACTCCAAAACCACCCTTTATCCCTCTCTGGTCCCTGTGAACACAAGCACCAAGTCCAAGCCATGGAACTCAGCAGAAGGAACCAAGATGAAGGGAGGTTGGACACTGGAAAGATAAACACCAGACATAAAAATGGCCTGTGTCATATCCGTATTGGACTGACCAGCTGCAAGCCGGACTACCTGGTCTAAAACTGGACGAATGTCCATAACCAATGAGGGAAGCCAGAGGCACGCTGACCAACCTGGCCTTCTCCCCCTCCTGAGCTTTGGCCTGAGTTGCTCATCTGCAGCACATCTATCCCTGAGAGGTAGACAAGGAATTCTGGCTGCATTTTACAGATGAAAATAATAATAATAATAACAACAGCAATGATGATAATATTTTTAGGGGTCTACTAGCTGCCAAACTGCGGGCTATACGTTGGGATGAATTCAGGAGAATCTGATCAGACACAGTCTTTGCCTCACATAGGTCTCATAGGTGAGAAAATGGAGGCCTAGAGAGGTTAAGCGACCCCTAGTCCAAAGCAACACACTGGGTCAGTAGCAGACCTGGGACTAGAAGCCAGGACAACCTACGCCCGGTCCCAGAGGAAACACTGAGGCAGGTGCCGTAATGGCAGCTACTTACTGAGTGCCTACTAAGTGCAACGTGCAATGCTGAAGATTCAAGAAGTTTCAAGAGATACAGAGACCCATAAGGCAAAATGTCTTATTCATCCCTTTACAGAGAGCCCCAAGTGGGAGTGGATTAAACTCCAAGTTTGTGGTGCTCTGGCCAGTAGACTACGTTATCAGGAGTCATCAGGCTTCATGGGGCAGAGGGTAGCTAGGATAGCAGGTGAGAAGTGAAGGGCACCACCCATCATAATGCCAGAACGTTGTACCCGCCATTTTTGCATGAACAGAGCCGTCCTTTGATTATGTCCCTGAAAGATGTGGCAGCGACAGAGGAACATTTGGAAGCTTTAGATAAGGAATTGGGCTGTGGGATTAAAGCTGTGGATTTCACTTCTAGCTCTCACACATCACAGCCCCACACAGACTCCAGGTGGAAAGAAATTTCACTCTTCAGGATGCAAGGAAAATATTTATTCTTCTCTCAATAATGAAATCTTAATAGTCACGCTTCTGATCCTACCTGTTCTATCTCAGCATCACCGAGCCTGAGTCCCGTGATAAAAAAAAAAAAGGGACCCGTTGTGAAGTCTGAAACAAACATGAATATGTCTGAAGCTGAAACTCTCCGGTCATTTTGATATTCCCTTTCTGAACAGACTTTAAGAAAACAAGTCATAAAACACTTTCTCTGGATAATTTGCTGGTTTATATGTGGTTTCATTGCTTTTTTTTTTATAGCTACCACACATATGCTTTATGTTTCCCTCGAGGTTGATATTTAGAGCTTGCAAAGGATGGAGAGACGGGCCGGAGACTTGGATAGCCCACTGCTATTTTGTTCCCAGGCTTTTTCATCCTTCACTTTGTTGCTGCTAGTCACCCTAGCCATTGTGAGTAATTTCCAAGACCATGGACATGCTCAGTCCAAATTCACCCACCGGGATCCCTGCTGGGGTCATTCTGAATGACTTACAGTCGAGTCCCGATTCCTTATATCTGGCATTTTCTCAAATGTTCTCCCTTGTGGGAATGATTTCTCAACTCATAAGACATTCAATTAATCAATCAGTCAATCATTCAGTGGTATTTATTGAAATTTAAGTGTTTGGGGAGCGCAGTAAAATAGAGTTGGTAGAGTTGATAATGTATTGTCTTATGCTGTCAAGTGGTCTGACCCAGAGGGACTCCATGGACACATCTCTCCTAGAATGCCTCACCTCCGTCTGCAATGGTTTTATTAGTGTATCCATAGAGTTTTCTTGGTAAAAATATGGAAGTGGTTTACCACTGCCTTCTTCTGTGTAGTAAACTTGAGACTCCACCCTTGACTTTCTCCCGTGCCACTGCTGCCCAGCACAGATGAGTTTTGACTTATAGCAGATTGCTTTCCACTCGCTAGCCACTGCCCAAGCTAGGAATGGAATGGGTAGGCCTCTGCTTTACTCTCCCTCCTGTAGCCAAGTCTGGTAGACACTATCAAAACTATCCAGGCATGATCCTGAGAGGGGCAAGTTGATGTTATTATCATTATTATTATTGTATTTGCTCAGTGTTAATTATGTGCCATGTGCTGTTCTAAGCACTAGGTAGATACAAGTTAGTCATGATGGGCAAAATCCCTGTCCCACAAGGGGCTCAACTCTTAGTGAATATGATTTAATCCCCATTTTACAGAGGAGGTAACTGAGGCACAGACAAGTGAAGTGACTTGCTCAAGATCACACAGCAGGCATGTGGAAGAGCCTGAATTAGAACCCATGTCCTTTGATTCCCTGTGCCCTTTCTGCTAAGCCAGGCTGCTTCTCTAATGGTAGTTCTTTCCCTTGTATTCTATAAATCGGGAAGCTTAGACCTTTGGTGTGGAATCCTTCCAAGAGCACTTGGTTTTCCTTTGATGTGAACTTCCAGTATTTCTGGAGCAGTGGGGAGCAAACTGAGTCAGGAGGCAGCTGATGAGTGATCATGATCTTTGACTCTCCACATGGGGATATATCTTTTAAGGGATATAGTAAATCAAAGCCTCAGACAATATCAACAGAAAACTAGACATCAACTAGAGAAGCAGTGTCGCCTACTGGCAAAAGCACAGGCCTGGGAGCCAGAGGACACGTGTTCTGTCACAGTTCTGTCACTTGCCTGTTCTGTGACCTAGGACAAGTCACTTTACTTCTTTGTGCCTTAGCTTCCTCACCTGTAAAATGGGGATTCAATACCTGTTCCCCCTCCTACTTAGACTCTGAACCTTACGTGGGACAAGGACTGTGTCCAAAGTGATTGACTTTTATCTATCCCAGTGTTTAGAACACTGCTGGATAGCATTTAACAAATGCCACTATTCTTATCATCTGCCATATGTAGACTGGTTTGGGATTCTGTAATCAAGAAAGGAACAGCTGTATTTGAGCAGAAGCTTTTTCAAAAGGAGCATAAATAATGCCAGACTCAGCAAACATTGAATATGATGTTCTAGGGACAGGCTTCATGCTTGCACTGAATGATCAGGACTGTGGGTCCCACATGGACTTTTCATTCACACGTATACCCATGACTGGCATCTCTTTCAAGTATGAAGGACAAATATGTATGTATCATTAAAGATACATAGAGATAATTGTCTAATACATTTGTAATTCGTTTTATCACAGCAACAGGAAACATACTCTGTTGGAGAGAGCTCTCGGGCCTACTATTCTGAAAGACGGTGGGGAGGACAGAGAAGGAACATAATCCACATTCCAAGTTAAACAGAATTCCTTTCCAAATAGATGTTGAAGCTAGTTGAATCCAGAGGGATTTTGTTCTGTGGATCAGGCCAGCCTGACAGTGATATGATTTGGGGAGCATCGATGTGGTTCATTCTGGGAGAGCACAGGGGCAGATGGAAACATCTGTGTTCTTTGACCTATCATGCAGTGATATGAGTTTGTGTTTGGGTCAATTATCTGCAAAGCAGTTGGTAAATATGCAAATGGGGAACACTTCTAGTAATGGGATAGCTGTTCTGATCACCTGACCTGTGCCGACCTTGGCTGTTCTACAGGATTCTAGAGAAACAGCGTAGCTTAGCGGAAAGAGCACGGGCCTGGGAACCAGAGGACCTGGGTTCTAATCCCAGCTCAGCCACTTGTCTGTTGGATGACCTTGGGCAAATCACTACTCCGGACCTCAGTTTCCTCATCTGTAAAATGGAGATTCAATATCTGTCCTTCTTACCATTTAGACTATAAGCCCCATGTGGGGCAGGGACTGTGTCCCTCCTAATTATTTTGTATTTTTATATGGCATTTCTTAAGTACTTATTATGCACCAGGCCTTGTACCAAGTGCTGAGATAGATGCAAGCAAATCAGGTTGGACACAGTCCATGTCCTACTTGAGGCTCACAGCCTTAATCTGCATTTTACAGATGAGATAACTGAGACAAGAGAAGTTAAGTGACTTGCCCATGGTCCCACAGCAGACAATTGGTGAAGCCAGGATTAAAACCCAGGTCCTCTGATTTCCAGGCCTATGCTTTAACCATTAGGCTATGCTGTTTATCAATGATCTAATGTCTACCACAGTGCTTGTACCCCGATAAGTGCTTAACAAACACCACTATCATTATTGTTATTTTTGTGTTTCACATTCCCATTCATGGGTAATAAAAAGTAGAGAAGACCCAGGAGGAAACTGGAGGGAGCTACCGCTTGGCATCTGTAAATCACCACGTAAATCACCGTGGACCCTCCCAGCATGGGACGACGGGAACAAGTATCACAGAGTAAAGTCGAAAAGGCATGGAGCCCTCCAAAGCCTCCCTTTTGAAGATTCACTCAAGCCCGGCACAAAGAACCCCAGCCACTAACGGTTCAGGTGAGAGATAATGATTCGTTTGATTTCTTCAGAATACATTCAAAGCCCAGGCCAGAATGGAAAAGGTCACGGATCTCTTAAAAATACTCCAACAACATTTAAAAAGAAAAAAAATTATGTTATCATTTTCTCTCTTCGGAGATAGGGTTTCTATTTATTGGCGATGATTAAATGCTGCTGAAATCTTTAGACTGATTGTCTCTGACCTTTTCTTTATTGGCTGCTAATGAAATGAAGGAATGTTTGGTGGAAATGGAAGATGAAGATTATGGAAGGTACAAGAGAGTTACGTTTTGACAGGGGCTGGGGGAGGGAATTGGAGTTTGGATAGTAGATGGGAGAACAAAGAGAAGCTTAAACTTGTTCTTTGGGAAGTCTCAGCATTAGGAGGGAGAAAGTAGAGATGGAATGACATCAAAAGACAGAGGAGAACAGTCCAATAGCCCCGCTGAAGGGCACTAACATCTGTGCTTGTCTTTCTAGAGAGTCAGGGCTAAAGAGTGACCATAGCCTTCCAAAGGCTGGATCACTGTAGCAGCCTCCCTCCTGGCTTCCCTGCCTCTAGCCTCTCCTTCAAAACCTCCCTCGTAAAACCTTGATCGGAACACCTCACTCCTCTTCTCATAAAACAGTTAAAGAGTGATATTTATTGAGCCGCTACCCCAGACAGAACACTGTTCTAAATGCTTGGCAGAGCAGGTCATCAGCAAAAGACAGAGATCCCTCACCCTTAAGTGGCTTCAATCTAAACGGCTCTAAAGAGTTACTTATTTCTCTTCACATGAATCTAAACTTCCTTGCCATTGACTTCAAGGCTCTCCACTGGCATCCTCCCACTTACTTAGCTATTGTCCAACAATATCCCTGATTTTTTCTTTGTTCCTCTCAAGCTGACCTTGCACCCATCTCTGCCTCATTGTTGCACACGACTCCCTCTCCATTACCAATCTTCCAAATCATATCCCTCCTCAGCTTCAAAGGCATCCTGAAAAGTTATTCCTAAGTAATTGGAAGGGGGGAGGAGAGAAGAAGGAGAAGAAGGAGAATTATATGTCTTTCTTATGCAGCCAATCCCAACACTTATTTTTATTTTACACACTTTGGAGAACAATTTACACCTTGTAACTAGGCCCCCAGTGACTGGGGTTATCTTTGACACAGGAGACACTAAACAGATTTCCAAAACTCCTTTATTTGCCAAGTCCACAGCAGGTCTGCAACATTTCTAATGAGAAGCAGCGTGGCTCAGTGGAAAGAGCCCAGGCTTGGGAGACAGAGGTCATGGGTTCAAATCCCAGCTCTGCCCCTTGTCAGCTGTGTGACTGTGGGCAAGTCACTTCACTTCTCTGTGCCTCAGTTCCCTCATCTGTAAAATGGGGATGAAGACTGTGAGCCTCACGTGGGACAACCTGATGACCCTGTATCTACCCCAGCGCTTAGAACAGTGCTCTGCACATAGTAAGCGCTTTACAAATACCAACGTTATTAATCCCATCTATGTCCCATGGGGTTGTTTGGTTTTTTTTAATGGTATTTGTTAAGCACTTACTATGAGTCAGGCACTGTATTAAGTGCTGAGATAGATACTAAATTATCAGGTTGGATACAGTCCCTGTTCCACATGAGGCTAACAGTCTTTATTCCCCATTTTACAGATAAGGTAACTGAGGGACTGATAACTTAGGTGGCTTGTTCAAGATCATACAGCAGATGAGTGATGGAGCTGGATTTAGAACCCAGGTCCTCCTGACTCCCAGGCCTATGCTAGGCCACGCTGCTTTTCATGTTGGACAACCTTCTCATGTTGATTCTCATGCTCTTCTTCGATGGAGTTCTAGGGAAGAATCTTCCCTCCATGTTCCCAAAAGAGGCCCCCCAAACCCCCCAATCCATGGTGGTTCTCCACATGCCACCTGCCCAGCCTAGTGCGGGCTGAACTGTCTAGAGAATCTCCATTAGTTGCTCCCATGAGAAATTGCTAATCCTCAATTAATAATTGATGACTCAATTGACTACTGCATTGCTTATGGGGCTACTAGTTTGTTGGACCCCAGGGCAGAAATATCCTTAGGGCTGCTACAGCTCCAACAGGATCAGCTCTCTTACAGCCTAGTGTTTCCAAGGCAGGGGAAGGAGAGGAGGGGACAGATGTTGGGGAGTGATACTCCCCCCCTTCCACTTCTCTCTCTGCTGGCCCCGGGGGCTCTCGCTCCCTCCCCGACTTGCCGAGGCTGAGTCGGCTAGGCTGTGATTTTTGTTGCTGCACATCTGGGGTCTGCAGCTTCCTCACACCACCAAAACTACGTTCCCTGCAGCAGGCCAGAGCTGCAGGGAGGAAAGGGAGTGCAGGCATGGGAAGGGGCCTGACCAGTGGGAAAATCCTGCTCCATCCAGTCTTGCTTGAAGGCAGCTTTCAGAGGGATAGGGAGTTGGAACTGTGGTGACTGCTGGGTGCACTTTGTGGGGTGGTCAGCATCCTTTCCCTTACCTGGGGCCCCATGAACCCCACCCTCTCTATCTCTATCCCTTCCCCAGAAGTCACGGTTACTTTTCCAAAGACTTCCAACCACTGAACCTGTGAATAATTTAGTCCTTGGCAGGGCTATGTTTGGAGAAGAATTCAAAATCACCCACTGGAGCTCGGTGCATGAAAATAATCCTCTAATGGCTCTTTGGGGCTTTCTGGAGATTATTAAATATTGGGGGAGTGGTAGGGAAAATGCCAAGAAATTTCCACTGGGCCCATCTAGGTAAAAAGAGAAAACTGGAAGGTCCCAGGACAGACGACCAGGGTACATCTGAAGCTTCTATTCATCATTGCATCCATTCAGTGAAATTGCTTCCCCTAAATGTTGAAGTGAGACAGAAACTGGAGCGTGTTTCTCATTTAGAAACGAAGTCTAGGCACCGCGGGTACCCATCTGTTTGTCTGAATAAGCTTTCCGTGTAGCCGTTGTAACAAAATTAATGAAGCAAATAGCTCAAAAGTTCCCAAAATGGAATACCGCTTCTCAAGGCTCATTTAAATATTTTGAATCAAAAAACCAGAATTGACTATTAAATTTCCCCTCCTGGATTTGGCTCTTTTCAATGAAAATACATGTACAAGCATGTTCCATGGAATTCTGATTAGGAAAGAATTTCACATATTGGTTGGCTCAAGAAGTGGATTTTTTTTCTCATTACCTTTCTATTGCACAGAGATTCATTAACCACTGAGGATTCCCTTGGTAGGGTCGGTTGTCTTGTGACAGGAAGACCTGTCGAGACATCAGGGTTTATCTATCTCAGAGCTCTGCGGGAACGTGAGTAGCGTGAGAATGGAAGCCCATTAACCATTGTTGGGTCAGGCCACTGGTCTGTCCAACCCAGCCGGTTGTGTCCAACAGAGCACCGGGATACTTAGAGGAATCTCCTCATCTTCACACCTTCCTAAAATCCCTCTCCTCCAACAAAACTTCTCCCATTAAATCTCAACACCCCTCATCTTACCTACTCAACAGCCTGTTTCAGTTATTAAGATATTTAATAATAATGGCATTTGTTAAGTGTTTACTTTGCTCCAGGCACTGTACTAGGCACTGGGGTAGATAAAAGATACATAGTTTTCGTCTCATGTATGGATCCCAGTCTAAGGCGGAGGAAGAACAGATACTGCAGCCCTATTTTGCAAATGAGGCCCAGGGAAGCAAAGTGACTTGCCCAAGGTCACACAGCAGGCACGTGGCAGAAGCGAGATTAGAATCCAGGTCCTCTGACTCTCAGGCCCTTGCTCTTTCAACCTCTCTAGACTGTAAGCTTGTTGTGGGCAGGGACTGTGTCTGTTATATTGTGCTCTCCTAAGCACTTAGTAGAGTGCTCTGCACAGTAGGGGCTTAATAAATATGATTAACTGACTGTTTTTCCAGTAGGCCATGCTGCTCTACATCCTTAATACGTGGCTAATATAAAATCCATTGTACATGCAATTATTTATTCTCATTCCACTAGTTGTAAATGATTTTATGTCTGTCTTGCAGTCAGTAGCTCAAGTTCTTTGTGGTCAGGAAATGTGTCTCATGTTTCTGTTTGTACTTTCCCCGGAGCCTAGTACAGCACATTGCATGTGATGGGTGCTCAATACCCTCACTACCCACCCTCACAGGGGGCCATACAATGTCCCTGAACTTTTCCCTCTACATCCCAAACAATCCCTTTAGTAACCCAAGATGAGCTGCTTTGGCCCGTATCCCCAAAATCCTCCTGAAAGGAGGGAAGCAAAACCTGAAAAAAGATCTGAGAGAAGCAAGGAAAGCCAAAGCTCTTCAGAGCAGTGGCTACTCCCTTTCTCGTGGATCCTTTTCTGGCTTTTTCCTGACAAGTCAACAACATGTGTAATGTCTCTTTCGTGGCCTCCAGCTGTGCACTTCTGGCAGAGCGGCTGGGCACATCTGTTTCGCAGGTATTTACTTCTGAACTTCGGAGGCCAAGCTTTAATGTGCCTTCATTATCTGTCTGTTATGAATCATGCCAGGTCTAAGGGAGTTCCTGGGGAGCCATTTGATAAATAAGTGAGAGCTTAGAGAATAAGCAACATCTTCCACACCCTCAACGGTCACATATGGGAAAGGGAGTGGGGAGCAGCTTTGCAGCTGCTGGGGCAGGGCATGGTCTCCTCATCTCTGGAAAACCTTTCACTTCGTTCCTCACAGGCTCCAGTCCACCATTTTTGAGGTGGAGATATTGGCCCACTGAGGTACAGCCTAATGGAAAGAGCCCAGGACTGGGAAGCAGGAGACATGGGTCCTAACCCCGGCTCCTCCACTTGCCTGCAGTGTGACCTTGAGCAAGTCACTGAACTTGAATGTGTTTCAGTCTCCTAAACTTTAAAAATGGAGATAATATCTTCTCTCCCTCCCCCTGAGACTATGAACCCAATGTGGGACTGGGTCCAATCTTCTTATAGTGATTCTTCCCCAACTTAGTAGTGAGAGCATTTATTAAGCATTTTCTGTGTGCAGAGCACCATATTAACGATTGAGAAAGAATACACAGGTGGGAATGAGATTCCATCCTCGTTCCTTAGTGCTTGGTACATAGTAAGTGATCTTCATGAGCAGGGAACGTGTCTACCGACTCTGTTGTAATGTTCTCTCCCAAACATTTAGTACTGTGCTCCACACACAAGTGCTCAACAGACACCACTGATCAATTGATTAACAAGTACCAAGGTGTCAACTGGCCAATCAATCGCATCTATTGAGCACTTACTGTGTGCAGAGGGCTGTACTAAGCACTTGGGAGAAAGCAATATAACAATAAACAGACACATTTTTTTTTGGTATTTGTTAAGCGCTTACTATGTGCCGAGCACTGTTCTAAGCGCTGGGGTAGACATAGGGGAATCAAGTTGTCCCACGTGGGGCTCACAGTCTTAATCCCCATTTTACAGATGAGGGAACTGAGGCACAGAGAAGTTAAGTGACTCGCCCACAGTCACACAGCCGACAAGTGGCAGAGCTGGGATTCGAACTCATGAGCCCTGACTCCAAAGCCCGTGCTCTTTCCACTGAGCCACACTGCTTCTCATTCTGCACTAATTCTGTCTTAGTGTATTCTTCCAAGTGCTTAGTACAGTGCTCTGCATAGAATAAGCACTCAGTAAATACTATTGATTGACATTGGAGGAGTCTTGAACTCAACCCTACAGCACAGCACTCCTCAATGGGCAGGAAAGAGCACTGAGAATCATCTACAGAATGGTGGATCATGTGTTCAGTCCCTAATCCTGCTTCCAGGAGCTCAGCATCAGGAAAATGCGAAAATCCACTCCTCTACACTTCCAGGAGGTGAGAAGATTTGGGAGACAGGTGGCAGGAGCATGTTGGATAGCTTTTTGTCTAGCCCTTGAGAGATAGAAGGCACAGACATAATGCAAAGACTTGAGCACTGAGGAGGTTAAAAACATGATTTCCTTCTCTCTGTCTCCTTTTCTCCTTTCTCCTTTCCCAATCTCCCAGTTTGGCTTCTTCCAGCACCCTGCCCAACCCAGACTTGAACTATGAATTTGACAGCGGGAGCTGGGAGAGGCTGGGGAGGATAGGGGATGGGAAAAGCAACCCCAGGCCAGACACCCTGTAGAGCAGTGGGCTGGTGGGGCACTTTCTTAACAGTTTTCAGGACTGACATCAAGCAAAGGAGCCCCCTCCCTGCCCTCCGCTCGGCCTCCCCATCCCGCTCGGAAACATCCCTCAATCCGCTGGCAACATCATTTGTCCAGCTTGTCCTGCCACAGACCCTACTCTTGTTTGGGGACAGTAACCCAGCTGATTTGCCAAGAAAAACAAAACATCAAAACCTAACCTCTGAGCTTGGATTTTCTGAGGGACCTTGTAAACCGTGGAGTGTGCAGTCAAGCGTGGGGAAATTTAAACAAAGACCCTGGAGAGGAATGGAAGGGGACATGCCTTGAATCTAAAAACATCTGCAGGTAGCACTTCTGACAAGCCCCATCTAAGGGTCACACCTGGAGAGTTCCGGTACTCTACCAGCCTCAACTACAGGAAGGAGAGTCAAGCAGAGGCATATCCATTCCATTCCAAACTTGGGCAATGGCTAGCAAGTGCTCGGCAAAACTTCCCTGTGCTCGGCAACAGCTGCATGGGAGAGAGTCGAGGGTGGAGACTCGAGTTTACTGCACAGAAGAAGACGATGGTAAACCACTTCCATATTTTTACCAGGAAAATCCTATGAATACTCTACCAGAAGGATTGCAGTTGGAGGTGGGGTGTCCTGGGAGAGATGACAAATGGGTCGTCACTATGGGTGACCTGTCACTATGGGTCAGAGATGACATGACACTGTCCTAAATGCTTGGAGAGTCCAATGTAACAATCAACAGACACATTTCCTGCCCAAGATGAGCTTAAAGTCTAAAGGCAGGGGGCCCAGGCCGCGTGGGTGGGGTCCGGAAGTCCCTGTCCCCCTGGTGGCTCAGAGCAGGTGTCCCTAGGCTAGCAACTATGGACATACTCCAGACAGGCATAATAATAATAATGATGGCCTTTGTTAAGTGCTTATTATGAGAAAAAGCACTGTTCTAAGCCCTGGGAAGGATACAAGGTGATCAGATTGTCCCACATGAGGCTCACAGTCTTAATGCCGATTTTACAGATGAGGTAACTGAGGCACGGAGGAGTGAAATGACTTGCCCAAAGTCACACAGCGGATAAGCGGCGGAGCTGGGACTTGAACCCACGATCTCTGACTCCCCAGCCCGTGCTCTTTCCACTGAGCCATGCTGCTTCTCTAAGGCATGTCAGGCAGACCTTCAGTCTTCTGTACTCACGGTACCATACTATACATGAATCAGTGGGAAAGTGTCCAGACAACACAAGGGCTACCTCCACACCATGTTCCATATTTTCAACATCGGCAACCAATGGGTAAAAGGAGCAAGCTTACTCCATAGGCAGTGTAGCCTCATGCAAAGAGCATGGGCTTGGGAGTCAGAGGTCATGAGTTCGAATCCCAGCTCTGCAACTTGTCAGCTGTGTGACTGTGGGCAAGTCACTTCACTTCTCTGTGCCTCAGTTACCTCATCTGTAAAATGGGGATTAAGACTGTGAGCCCCACGTGGGACAACCTGATTCCCCTGTGTCTACCCCCAGCGCTTAGAACAGTGCTCTGCACATAGTAAGTGCTTAACAACTACCAACGTTATTATAACCTGGGTTGTAGTCCCCTGGTTTTGCCTCTAGTCCTGTGTGATCTTGGGCAAGTCCCTTAACTTCTCTGTGCCTCAGCTTGCAAATCTGTAAAATGGGAATTCAATATATATTTGCCTTCCTCCTTTGACTGTGAACCCCATGACAGAGACTGGGTTCGAGCTGACTATCTAGTGTCTACCCCAAGGCTTAGCACAGTGGTTGAGACTCCTTAACGACTGCTTAAGGAGTCATTATTATTTTCATGTGTTGAACACATAGCAAATGCTTAACTAATACTTTAATTATTGCTAAGCCAGAAGGCAAATGCCCATATGACCTCTGGAGAAACCCAATCTTGCCTATTCTCTTGCCTTACCTTGCAGATAAGCACAGAAAACTTGCCAGCCTCCATCACACTGTGTCACCTCTTCTGTTCTCTGTTCCTGAACCTGTTCTCTACTCCAAGCCCACATCTCAGGCTACTATGTCAGATCAGAGAAGCAGTGTGGCCTAGTGGAAAGAGCACAGGTCTGAAACTCAGAGGACCTGAGTTGTAATCCTAGCTCCACCACTAGTGTGCTGTGTGATCATGAGCAAATCACTTAATTTCTCTGTGTCTCAGTCCTCTCATCTGTAAACTGGGGGTTAAAACTGTGAGCCCCACATGGGACAGGGACTGTGTCCATCTATCTTACATCTACCCCAGTATAGAGAAGCAGCGTGGCTCAGTGGAAAGAGCACGGGCTTGGGAGTCAGAGGTCATGGGTTCTAATCCCGGCTCTGCCACTTGTCAGCTGTGTGACCTTAGGCAAGTCACTCACAACTTCTCTGTGTCTCAGTTCCCTCATCTGTACAATGGGGATGAAGACTGTGAGCCCTACGTGGGACAACCTGATTATCCCGTATCTGCCCCAGCACTTAGAACAGTGCTTGGCACATAGTAAGTGCTTAACAAGTACCAACATTATTATTATAGTTCCTCGCACATAGTAAGTGCTTAAGAAATACCATTAAAAAAAGAAAACTAAACTGCACAAGAAATATAAAATTTCAATATCCTTCACCTCTACACTATCTTAAAATCATCACAAAAGCATCCCATCTGAAAGTCTGCCATCATGCCCAACCAAACAGGATTGCTAGATAAATTGCAAAACTGGAAATTGCCTAAAATATCGACATGGGTGAATAAATCACCAGTTTAAATTTAATCAGCCAGACTCATTGTTTCCCGTTGAGTGAATTAAAGGGTTTTCGGCCGGGTGCCTAAACGGAAAGTTAAACCTGGAACTGATATAGCGTGGTGTGCAACTTTAATTCAGTTCTACACATTTTAATCGAGTTATTTTATTCCAACCGCAATCACTGTAAGCAGTCACAGAAACGGAACGATTTGTGGAGATGACATAGTTGGCCATCTCAAACTGTGACCCTGGCCCCAACTTTCTTCCAGAGTTCACTCTACTCACCGTAACACTTTGATAATGTCTTTTTTATTCACTATTTGATAGACTTTGACTTTGTCTCTTTCATTTAGCCTCAAATCCTGGGTGCTTTCCTTGAAGTCAAATGGCTCCGTGTCATTTCTCGGCCTACCGCATTCAGGGGGAATAATTCAGACATCTCAAGTTGCAAACTGCTCAAAGACAGAGGCTCTGGTGTATTCTCCTGGGTGGTTAGTAATCAATCGTATATATTAAGCCCTTATTGTGTGCAAAGCACTATACTAGCGCTTGGGTTAACAGAGTTGTTAGACACATTCCTTGTCCTCAATGTATTTACAGTGTAAAGAGGGGACAGACATTAATATTAACAAATAGTTTTAATTCATTAATATAATAAATAGCACAGTGTCGACTATTCAGCAGGTGCTCGGTAAATATTCTTAATTGATATTAAGGTACAGGCTGAGCCCTTGAGTTCTAATGCCACCTCAGGCCATCTTTGCAAGGCAGAAAAGATGTTTTTGCTCTGAAGCACTTAGTACAGTGCTCTGCACTTATTAAGTGCTCAATCAATACCATCATTTGATTGATCAATTTGGGCCTCTAAGTGCAGGATCAGACCAGCAGGAGGCTGTGTGCTGTGGCAGAAGGAGCATGGGATTTCAGAGGAACAGGAGGATTCTAGCCATGCCCCTCCAAATGCTCACAGTGGAACCTCACCCAGGATTATGGGTCTAGCAGTGTGGTCTAGTGGATGGAAGCGGATTGGGAAGGGGATTCAGAAAAACTGGGTTCTCATCCCAGCTCTGTTAGATGGACTCTACTTACAAATCTGTTGCGTGACCTCACGCAAGTCATTTAACCTCTCTCTGCCTCCATATCCTCATCTGAAAATGCAGTTAAAAACGTCTGCTCTCCTTACTTTCTAGGTTGAGAGGCCCATATGGGATGGGAACCATGTTCAATCTGCCTATCTTGAAACTATAACAACAAAGTTTAGCACAGTGCTTATCACACACATAATCACTTAATAAATACCATAGAAGTCTAACTAGCATGGTTCCAATCTTCTTTCAGATAGCCTCAGTTTTCCCATCTACAAAATGGGCAAAGCTCAATCTTGCCTTCTTGTGTCACAGTGCTGCTAGGTGATACTGAAGCAATAACTTGGAAATACTCTGAGCACCCTGGATCAAAGGGGGAGGCATTATTTTGACCTGAGTAAAGTGCTCTGAAAAGTATCCAAGGCTAGAAAAAGGGTGTCACTGACAGTGCGCTTTAATCTGAGGGTGGGAATGAGGCTGGGAAGACTAATCTTTTCCTCAGCACGTACACAGAGAGATCAGCCCTAAGAGTTTAATACAAGCTCTGCACGCAGTAAACATTCAATAAATATCACTGATGGATTGTTCTGTTCACAGTCCCAGGAGACCTGTGGCTAATTTTGTTTCCCTCTCATAGCCTTAAGATCTTCTAGAAGCCTAGGCTCTGAGAGAGTAGCCCCCATTTCTAGTTGCTGTACACCTGGCTGACCTGCCTGAACTGCTGCTCATTTGGCAGATGGAGTCAAGTGTTTTTCATAAATTGGTTGACACATGCACTCAACTCACCTGTGAGCACCTGCCCTTTACGCTTCCATCCAACAGGAGGGGAGGAGAAGCGAACAAACTGAGTCCCGCCATTCACCACTGCCAGGGGATGGTTCTCCGAGCCTACAGACCAGCAGAGAATTCAAGCAATGACCAGGGAAATTGAGATAAGAGAAAAGAAAAAAAACCTCATGTCAATTAAAACACCCAGGCAACAAAAGCCCCGAGTGCTGTCCTTTAGTCAGTCATGTGGATAAATTCTCCAGATCACAGTAGCTGGGGCCGTGAGGGAATGGAAAAGGTGAATGTGGATCAGAAGATATGGGATTACTTCTCCTTCACCATTCAGCCCATCCTCTCGGAGTCAGAAGGGACTGGATTCTAATCTCAGCGCTGCCACTTGTATGCTATGAGACCTCGGACAAATCACTTAATTTACCTCATCTGCAAAATGGGGATTAAGACTGTGAGCCCCATATAGGACAGGGTCTATGTTCAACCTGATTATATCTACTCCAGGGTTTAGAACTGTTCCTGGCACATAGTAAGCGCTTAACAAATACAATAAAAAATACTTATTGATTTATGCTTCTCTCTGGGACTGGACTCTTGTCAATCATCTAGTAAATGATGACTTGAAGGAGGATGGGAAGGGACAAAAGCCTTTTATTCATTCACTCATTCAATCGTATTTATTGAGCGCTTACTGTGTGCAGAGCACTGTACCAAGCACTTGGAATATACAATTTGGCAACAGAGACAATCCCTACCCAACAACGGGCTCACTTTTATTCCCTTTGCCACTGCACTGCAGCACAGCTTTGGATGGAGTGCTAAGCCACTCACTCAATGGCATTTATTGAGCATATACTGTGTGCTGAGCACTATACTAAGCACTTGGGAAAGTACAATATATCTACAGACACATTCCCTGACCACAACGAGCTCATGGATACTGGGGAAGTTGTTTTTGCTGGTGATGCTGATGACATTAGTAGTAGTAATAATAATAATGATGATGATGGTATTTATTAAGCACTCACTTTGTTCCAGGCAATGCACTAAATACTGGGGTAGATACAAGCAAATTCATTCAGTCGTATTTATTGAGCACATACTGTTTGCAGAGCACTGAACTAAGCGCTTAGCACTGCACTATCAAGTCGGACACGGTCCCTGCCCCACATGGGGCTCACAGTCTCAATCCTCATTTTACAGACATGGTAACTGAAGCACAGAGAAGCGAAGTGACTGGCCCAAGGTCACACAGCAGACAAGTGGCAGAGCGGGGATGAGAACTTGTGACCTTCAGACTCCCAGGCCTGTGCTCTATCACTATGCCATGCCACTTTTAAAGCAAAGGAGGCATCTGAATTTTCAGAGGGCCAACATAGTGAGGTCTTCTTGAAGGACTTGCAGAGATTGCTGTGATGGTCAATTGGAAAATGTTTTGTTGGGCGATTTTTAACGGGCTTTAGGGGAGGGGATTAACGGTCAGGAAAGCTCTACTGGTTGGTCGGCAGCTGTTGGCGCAACATCAGCGTTAAGCAAGCACCGCCTGCTGATCTGGAGCGGGCCTGCACCGGAAGAATCAATGCTCTGTCTTGGAGTTCGCAATCCAGAAATCAAATCCCATCACAAATAGAGTGTAGCGAGACTATTGATTTCTGCTGCAACTTTTCATGGAAAGTGTTTGCGGAGTAATTAAAAAGAAATCAACAGCTGCTGCTGGAACAAATGCAATGGTACAGCCAGGGAAAGGTCCCAAAGTCTGAAATGAGCTGGAGAAGGACAAACGTTCTACTGGAGGGATAAAAGAAGAAGCCCAGGGAATGAACAACACGCTCTCGGCTAGCCACCCAGGCAGTTAGTATGTGATGAGATGGATTCGTCCGGGAAGCTCCGGGTAAAAAGGAAATAAAAGACTTTTGTCCTAAATTCTTTTTGTGAAAAATGCTTTTCTTTGTCGACGTTTTCTCCGATTTGGATTTGATGCTGAACCTCCTCTGCCAAGTTAGCTGCCGGTAATGAGAATTTGATCCAGAAACCCAGGGAGGGTCTAAGCATGAGTAAAGCTGTTTGCTAACTGTTGTTAGGGTAAGTGGGAAGCTTTCCAGCATATCAACATGCCTGAGACAGACTGGAGGTTCCCTAATGAACTGAGAAGAGGGAAAGAATAAAATTTTGTTAATATGAACTATAATCCTTTATCAGAGGAAACCATCAGTTTCCATCCATCAGAAACTTAAGAGGCAGAATATAATTTGAAAAATCTAATTGCTCGAGGTTTTGGTTTGGCATTAGCAAGGTTCTAATGGGTAAATGTCAGAAAGCTGGAAATGCACCCCGATCCTCTGTGCAGCGTTCGTGAGCCCTGCCCTGGCAGCTGGGCAGGGACCAATATGAGCCACAGAGACCCAACCTAGTGCCCGGGGATTGGGAGTGAAAGAAGGTGGCACACCTTCATCAGTTGTGCCTTCCCGTTTCAGTTCCCAGAAGGAGCCAGTGAGTCTTCCACAGAATGGAGCTCATGGAGGGCCAGAACCTCCGTCAGGCAAAAATAGGGCTAGAAATATGCCACCCTGTTTGGTTTCTCCTAAAGTTCAATCACATCAGAAAGACCCAAAGAACAGCCTTCTCTCTCCATCATGCTGAAAGAACCCCAAGAGACTCAAGGGCAGGGAGAAGAGCACAGGCCTAGGAGTCAAGAAGGACCTCGGTTCTCATCCCATCTCCACCACTTGTCTTTTGTGTGACCTTGGGCAAGTCGCTTCACTTTTCTGTACCTCAGTTTCCTCATCTAGAAAATGAGGATTAAGACTTTGAGCCCCATGTGGGACGGGATTGTGTCCGACTCGATTAGTTTGTATCTACTCCAGCACTTAGAACAGTGCTTGACCCATAGTAAGCGTTTAACAAATACCTTCATGATTATCTTTTTTTTTTATTAAGAGGAAGGACAGAAACCAACAGAGTCAAGGCCATACCCCTGGGGAAGTGAATCTGGAGAAAATGAACAGGAAATAACCTCAACCATGCAAGTGGCACGAATAAATCAAGCAAGGGTAACTTACTGAGTGCAGAGCACTGTATTAAGTTCTTGGGAGAGTACAACACACCAAAGTTGTGAGACAGGTTCCCTGCCTGCGACAAGCTTAAAATCTAGGGAGAGTCATCTGGGATTTTTTTTCATCCCAGCTGGGTTTTAATGTTAGTCAAAATTCTAAATCCTCTGGAGGATAATTCAGTGGCAAAAAGATCAATCAAAATGTCACACCAATCCCAACAGTTCTTCTCCAACAAGATCGTTCATGGTGAAAATCAGGACAGTGGAACCATCCCAAGCTTGAGTGTCCCCATCTTCTCCCTTGATCACCGTGAGAATGGAGAAGGATGGAAAGATTTTGGAAGGGAGTGTAGGGCATTAAAATTCCACATGGTTCTGGGATTCCAGAATAGTGTAAAGACTAATCTAGCCATTACTCCAGAGTGGTTGAGGAAATTCAGGCACTTAAACTAGGCAGGAGTAGCTAGAAGTTGCTTATTCAGGACTATCCTAATTCTGGATTCACATTTTTTTTTTAGTTGCCTTGGACAAACTGCAGAAATCCAGGACTGCATTGCCTACATAGGGATGTACGGTCAGCCTACCTATAAGGCTGTTCAACGTGACCAGTCTACTTTCTGGAAGAAGAATCTGTTTTCTCAGAAAGCTCTGGGAAAACCCTCTGAGAAACAGTGTGGCCTGGTAGATAGAGCATGAGTCTGCGAGTCAGAAAGACCTGAGTTCCAATTCCGGCTCCACCACTAGTCAGCTGTTTGACTTTGGGCAAGTCACTTAACTTCTCTGTGCCTGAATTACCTCACCTGTAAATTGGGGACTAAGACTTTAAGCCCCATGTGGGACAGCGACTGTGTCCAACCTGATTAGCTTGTATCTACACCAGCACTTAGTACAGTGCATGGCAATTAGTAAGGACTTAGCAAATACCATAAGTATGTTGGGGACAACCCCGGCAGGTAGGGAGTTTACAGTCCAACGGGTCTAGACAAACTCAGAAAAACAAACAGTTAATCATTAAAGTAAGCCCTTGCTCCTCCCTGCCTAATTCCCAGACGACAAAGAGAATGGACTTCAATTTTCAAAACATTTCCAAACATTTCAACCCTGCTTTCCTACACGGGCCCTAGTGGGAAGGGACATGGGTTGGCACGGAGTCAATGAATCAATTTATTTATTGAGATTTTTTTATGGTACGTGTTAAACACTTTCTGTGTGCCAGGCATTGTTCTAAGCCGTTTGCTGTGTGCAGAATACTGGGGCACTATTAGGAGAGAAGAACGGAGGCCTCTTCCCCAAAACAGTCAGTTACAGAAGGATGATAACGTTCATTCATTCATTCAAGCATATTTATTGAGCCCTTACTATGTGCAGAGCACCATACTAAATGCTTGGGAGAGTACAATACAACAACAGACACATTCCCTGTCCACAACAAATAACAATTACTTGGGAAGCAATGTGGCCTAGTGGAAAAAGCAGAGGCCTGGAATTCAGAGGACCTGCGTTCTATCCATGTTCTGCCACCTGCTTGCTGTGTGACATTGGGCAAGTCACTTAAATCCTCTGTCCCTCAGTTTCCTTAACTGTAAAATGAGCGTTCGATATCTGTTATTGCTCCTACTTAGAATGAGAGCCCCAGGTGGGACAGGAGCTATATCCGACCTGATTAACTTGTAGCAAAGTGGTTGGCAAATACCACTAATTGCCGTTACAGTTATTTATAAAGCACTTACAATGGGCCTAAGCACTGTGCTGATCACTGGGGTAGATACAGGATAATCATATTGGACACAGTCTGCCCTAAAAACTATTCCCGGTCTAAGAGGAAGAGAGAATGGGTATTTTCTCCCCACTTTACAGATGAGGAGCCTGAGGTCCAGAGCTGTTAAGTGACTTACTCAAAGTCACCCAGTAGAACTGTGGCAGAGATAGGACTAGAACCCAAGTCTCCTCACAGTCCCATTCTTCTTCCAGTAGGTCTTACTGCCTCTTTGAGAAGGGTGAGGAATCCAACGATGCTGTCTGATGATCTTCCTTCTGACATCAAGTGAGATTATCTGAGGCTCCAGTCACACCTTATGTTGCTTTCACATTGCTCCGCGTGTGTGGAACGAAGAGAGACCCTGGGCATCTGATCACGAGTGTGGAGCCACATGGCACAAGATGAACTAAAGCTAATAGCACTAAACCACGTCCAAGAAAACAGCAGGCTACTTTGACGACCCTTAATGCATTGGAGTTACATGGGAATCCATCACCTTGGTGGTAATTACGTGGCGGAGATAATATTGATTAACACATTAATAAATAACTTAGCAATTAAAATGCAGTCGGCAGCGGCTGGAGGAAATAATTGCCTGTTGATAGGTGTGGGTATGGATTAATCCCATTCTGACTCTCTCTTGACACCAGGCATGTTGGGATGGAGCAGAAATGGTCCCATCTGCTGTGATCCTAGCTCGTTCCCCCATTAAGCTGAAATTCCTCTGGTTTTACACTGAACAGTGCAGTTTCAGTCAGCCTGTCCCTTGTCAAATATGGCTACGTCATTAGAAGCCATTAGGCCTTTTTGGGTTTTTTTTTTTGCCGCGGCCAGCTCTCTCTGCCACAGTTTCAACCAGAAAGTCCCGTGACTCAGTAGCAGAGTCTGGGTTCAGAGGGTTCTAGAAGCAGAATGCAATGGCTCTGGAGGAATTTGGTGGCAAGGAGGGTAGAGGTCCCCTTAGAGAAGGATCTAAGATAGAGCAGAATCGAAAAGCAGCATGGCCTAGTGAAAAGAGCAACAGACCTGTGAGAAAGGGGAGCTGAGTTCTAATCCCAGCTCAGCCACTTGCCTGTTGTGTGACCTTGGACAAGTCAATGGACTTCTCTGTGCCTCAGTTTCCTCATCTGGAAAATGGAAATCCAACACCCTCTCTTCCTCCAACTTAGACGGCGAACCCAACGTGGGGCAGAGATTGGGTCTGACTTGTTTATCCTGTATATACCCCAGCACCTAGTACAGTGCTTGGCACTTGGTTAGCATTTAACAAATACCGCGACTGTCATTGCTAGTCGTCCAGAAGACTTACATTGGAGAAGCAGCGTGGCTCAAGGGAAGCAGCGTGGCTCAGTGGAAAGAGCACAGTCTTGGGAGTCGGAGGTCAAGGGTTCTAATCCCAGCTCCGCCGCTAGTCACCTGTGCGACCTTGGGCAAGTCACTTAACTTCCTCAGTTACCTCATCTGTCAAATGAGGATTAAAACTGTGAGCCCCACGTGGGACACCCTGATCACCTTGTATCCCCCAGCGCTTAGAACAGTGCTTTCCACATAGTAAGCGTTTAACAAATACCATATTTTTTTTTTCCATCGAGTGTCGCAAAGGATATTGTTGCATTACTCTATGAGCCGGTAAGATACCCCAACATTCTGTTTGCTTTGACATCTGGGTATGACTGTCAGTGGCTAACCCATCCTTGCTAGCAGAAGGAAGCTCCTCGGTAGCCAACTTCCCTTCCCGGCAAGCACCGTCAACCCTGAGAAACAGCATGGGCTAGTGGATAGGGCACGGTCCTGGAAGCCAGAGGAGCTGAATTCTACTCTCAGCTCTGCCAATTGCTTTCTCTGTGACCTTGGGCAAATCACTTAACTTCCCCATGCCTCACTTCTCCTGTTGTCCCTTCTATGAGAAGCGGTACTGCAGAGTGGATAGAGCTCAAGGCTGGGAGTCAGAAAGACAAGGGTTCTAATCCCAGCTCTGCTCCTTGTCTGCTGTGTGGCTTTGATCAAGTCACTTCACTTCTCAGTGCCTCTCATACTTCATCTGTAAAATGAGGATTGAGACTGTGAGCCCCACGTGGGTCAGGGGCTGTATGCAAACCGATTTACTTTTATTCACCCCAACGCTTAGTAGAGTGTCTGGTACATAGTAAGCGCTTAACAAATGCCAGTTATTATTATTTAGACTGCCAGACCCATGCGAGACGGGAACTGTATCCAATTTAGTTAACTTGTGTCTACCCCAGAACTTAGAACAGTGTTTGACACATAGTGTTTAAAAAATACCATTTAAACAAAAAAACCTTCAACTCTCCTCTGGTCAGTTCCCATCCACAAAAACTGATTGGGCTCCATCGCCTCCACCGCGTTCCAAGTGATACACAGTAAGGCTGCCTGCCAGACCACTGATTTAATTACACTTTCCCTGACCTGCCAATTACAGAATTAGCACCGTTTCCCTGATAAACCACTTAAAACAGAAAAACTGCCTGACGCAGTGAAAGGTTATTAAAATGCACGTAACGCCGCCTTGTAAAAAACGCCAATGGACTGCTGGAACCTGAGTTCTGCATTTTAAGTTAAATCATGCTGCGTTAAGTAAGTCACTATCACCCTTGAAGTCTGACAGCACAACTAATATTTGCAATTTAAATGGGAGCTCTCGGCTTGTGGAGCATGAAATGGATATTCTACTGATAAACAAAATCCCACGCTTTGAGTTCCTCGCTTTTCTGATTTCTTTGTGGCAAAGGGGGATTCTCCAATGACATGCTCCAGGAGGGAGCCTGGCAGCTGGGGGAAGACCCAGCAGGGCGATGAAAGGATCTGTGCAAATGGAAATGGCATCCCCCTAATGTCCAGCGTATCGGCAGCCTTTTCGCCTGTGTCTTTGGTTTAATCACACTAAACACACATTGTTTCATTTCATCTAGCTTCTGAACACACTCAGAATTTACTCCATAAAATTGTCAAGCAAAAGCCATTACAGTGTTTCTACAGGAAGTTTGGTGTCTGTCAGAGATGTTGAACTAGAGATTTTGAAGCCGCTTGGCCAAGTGGAAAACACCTGGCCCTGGAAGCCAGGGGACCTGAGTTCTAATCCTTGTTCTGCCATGGCTTCTGTGTGACCTTGAGTAAGTCACTTGACTTCTCTGTGCCTCAGTTCTCTCATCTGCAAAATAGGGATTCACTTCCCATTTCCCCCCTTACTTAGATTATGAACCCCATATAGGACCTGATGATCTTGTATCTATCCCAGGCTTAGTACAATATATGGTACATAGTAAGTGCTTAACAAAAACCACAGTTATTATTGTGATTACTGTTATCCATTTCTACATCACCATCATGTACAATGTTCACTAAGCTATATTGAATGCAGAGCACTGTACTGTGTGTCTACTGTGCATCAAGCGCTGTACTGAGCATCTACTGAATGCAGAGCATAGTACTGGGTGCTTCCTGTGAGCAGATCACTGGACTGAGCATCTCCTGCAGACAGAGCACTGTACTGGCTGCCTACTGTGAGCCAATCCCTGAACTGGACATCTACTGAATGCAGAGCACTGTACTGGCTGCTTATTATGAGCAGAAAACCTTTCGAAGGCAAAGCACTTTACTAGGCACTTGGGGAATATACACTAGAAGTAGAAAAGCAGCGTGGCTTAGTGGAAAGAGCACAGGTTTGGGAGTCAGAGGACCTGGGTTCTAATCCCGCCTCTGCCACTTGTCTGCTGTGTGACCTTGGGCAAGTCACTTAACTTCTCTGTGCCTCAGTTACCTCATCTATAAAATGGGGAAAAAATGTGAGCCCCACGTGGGCCAATCTGATTACCTTGTATCTAGCCAGCACTTACAATAGTGCTTAGCACGTTGTAAGTGCTTAACAAACACCATAATTGCTATTATTATTATTAAAAGACAGGGGTCCTGCCCTTGAGGACTTTAGAGTTGAGTTAGCAAGAAGAGTGGACAGAAGAGGAAGCAGCAAGACCTAGTAAAAAGAGCCTAAGCCTGGGAGTCTGAGAAAAGTTGTGGCAGAAATCAAGACTCACTAAATTCTATCTGTGATGGGAGAAGCAGCATGGCTCATGGACAGAGCCCGGGCTTGGGAGTCCGAGGTCATGGGTTCGAATCCCAGCTCTGCCACTTGTCAGCTGTGTGACTGTGGGCAAGTCACTTAACTTCTCGGTGCCTCAGTTACCTCATCTGTAAAATGGGGATTGAGACTGTGAGCCTCACGTGGGACAACCTGATTACCCTGGATCTACCTCAGCGCTTAGAACAGTGCTCTGCACATAGTAAGCGCTTAACAAATACAAACATTATTATTATTATTTGGATCCTGGATTCTGGATTATGAACTCTCCTCAAGATAAAGGCATCGATTCTTCCCAGGCAGGTCAGCTCCAAACCAGCAAGGGGCAGTTACTTAACATTAGAGGGTTGCGGAGCAGCTGCAGACCAATCAAGGGAACCTTCATGACCTTTAACCTTTATATCCCTAATTAAAAATCATTTTCTGATTCACATCATCACGGCAAGGTTGGTTAATATTTCCAGGAGAAGGGTCTGTCCCACAGGGTCGAAGGCAGCTGAGAGGTCGAAGAGGATTAAGAAGGAGAAGAGGCCATTTGATATGGCAAAAAGGAGATCTTTGGTGACTTTTGAGAGGGTGGTTATGGTGGAGTGGAGAGAGCAGAAGCCAGATTAGAGAGGATCAAGGAGAGAATTGGAGGAGAGGATCAAGGAGAGAATTGGAGGAGAGGAAGAAGAGACAGTGGGAGCAAACAACTTGTTCAAAGAGTTTGGAGAGGAATGGTAGGAGGGAGATGGTGGATAACTGGAGGGAGTCATAGGGTCAAGGGAGGGTATTTTAAAATAAGGGACCCATGAGAATGATTGAAAACAGTGGGGAAGAACCTACTGGAGAATGAACAGCTGGAGCTGCTTGTCAGGGAGGGAATAAGGGAGCAGGGAAGCTCTATGATAAGTTGTGAAAGGATTAGGATTGGACACACACAGGTAGAGAGGGTGAATTTATAAAAGAGGCAGGAGATCTTCTCTTGAGATAATGCTCATAAAGGTAGAAGAAGGGGCAGGAGGAGCAAAGGACTGGAGAGGAGCAGGGGAGGTTTTAGGGAGATCACGCCCCATGGTTTCAATTTAAATAGTAAAATATGTGGCTAGGTCATTAGGGATAAGAGATGGGGGAGGTGGGGGGACATGAGGTTTGAGGAGGGAGTTTAGCATCTGAAACAGCTGGTAAGGGCATTGAGCATGGGAGTCAACAAGGATGGAAAAATAATGTTGCTGGGCAAAGGAAAGGACAAAGGAAACAGGTGAGGATGGTTTTCAGATGGATTTGAGATTTTAGTAAGCACCTAAATATTATTATTATTGCTATTACTATTAACACTGCTGCTCTATGTCTTCTGATTCCTACCCCATGGTCTTTCCACCAGACCTCCTTGTTTCACCCTTTTTGTGCCTTTTTCCAAGCACCTAGTACACACCATCTCTGAACAAAGACTGCCAGTTCTGTCTCTCTTAAACTCCCTCCCTACCTGGTTTGGACTTTTTTGCATTACTGCATGGATGTGTTCTTCATTCCTGTAATTTATTTATATTTATGTCTGTCTCTTCTTCTAGACTGGGTCGCCTGCTTAAAATATCTCTGGGAAGCATTGGAGACCCCATTCCATTCCTCCATCCCTCCAGATGCCCATGATTGGACACGAAACTGCAATCACAAAATCACATGACCATAAGACAGTCTCCATCAGTGACCTTCTAAATCGAGAAGCAGCGTGGCTTAGTGGAGAGAGCACGGGCCTGGAAATCAGGTTCTAATCCCGACTCTACCATGTACCTGCTGTATAACCTTGGGGAAGGCACTCAACTTCTATGTGCCTCAATTACCTCATAAGTAAAAATTGGGGATTAAAAGTGTGAGCCCAATGCGGTACAGCGACTCTGTCCAACCTGATTACCTTGTAATTACCCCAGCACTAAGAAAGTATCTGGGACATAGTAAGCACTTTAACAAGTTAAAGTTTAGACTGTAAGCCTCGATTAGACTGTAAGCCCGTCAATGGGCAGGGACTGTATCTGTTGCCGATTTGTACATTCCAAGTGCTCAGTACGGTGGTCTGCACATAGTAAGCGCTCAATAAATACTAGTGAATGAAATACTATTGAATGAATGAACAAGCACCATAATTGCTATTATTATTATTATTACTTTTATTATGGGCAGAGTCAGCTCAGATTTCGAGGAATCTAGAGAGACACATCACCAGATTCCACTGAGTTTTTGGTCAGGCCTCTCCTCTGCACGCTTTACGGGAAAGCTAAGACCACAAGTGCAATTCATGCTTTTCTAAGGCCCAAGACAAAGGACTGAGGACTCAGCTAATCAATTTCACTCTTCAGCCATCTCCTGCTGGCCAGGCCTTCCCCCGGCACCTTATAATTCAATTATAAGTACCTCCTGGAACCTTATAATCACACATTAGAACTCCTTCATCCTGTCCAGCCACAGAGCCGGAGGGGACTTCAAAAATCCTTTTCAACGGCTTTTGACGAGGAACAATTGCTGAAACCAAAATGTTCTCTGCAGACTGGAGCAAAGCCATTTAAACTCCGGGGAGGAAAAATACCCAGGTGTGGAATTTTAATCACTCTCTTGCCATTTTACATACTTATAAGGAGGCCAACTTAATGTCAGCTCAATTCTAATGAATCTTAGCTGGAATTCTACTTAAGCCATTCATGGTCTGAATTCTGGACTCTCCCTGGGATATGGGCTTTAACCAGGACAGGGTTCAGCTTGCCGATGGCCTCTGGGGGGTGGGGAGAAGGAGAATGGAAAATTCCCCTGACTGAATGGAGGGCGGTAACAGCGGGGGCAGGGCTCAACTCCGGGCCTCTAACTATGGGAAGCATCATGGTATAGGGGATAGAGCACAAGCCTGGGAGTCAGAAGGTCATGTGTTCTAGGCCTGGCTCCACCACTTCTCTGCAGTGTGACCGTGGGCAAGTTAATTCACTTTTCTGGGCCTCAGTTACCTCATCTGGAAAATAGGGATTAAGACTGTGAGCCCCATGTGCCAGAGAGACTGTATCTAACCCAATTTGCTTGTATCCACCCCAGCACTTAGTACAGTGCCTGGCACATAATAAGCACTTAATAAATACCAGCATTATTACAGTCAGAGGACTTCCCAGACTAAGCCCTACTTTTCCTCATCTCCAACTCCCTTCTGTGTCACCCAGACTTTCTCTCTTTGCTCTTCCCTCCCCACTCAGGCCCACAGAACCTATGTATATATCTGTAATTTTATTTGTATTGTTGTCTATTTATTTGTATTGATGTCTATATAGCCCCCTCTAGACTATGAGCTAAGGCAAGGGTTGTCACTCTTTATTGCTGTATTGTACTTTCCCAAGTGCTTAGTAGTAGAGTGCTCTGCACACAGTAAGCCCTTAATAAATACAATTGAATGAATGAATTTAGCCTAAACCAAATACTTTCAATATCCAAAATTCAATATGCCTCTGAAACCAATACTTACCTCTAAATCAGTTCTATTCATCCATCCAACCATTCCCTATCATTCATCCATCCATCCAACCACCCACCCATGATGGATTTCCCTGAATTCCAATTAAAACCCAGCCCACACACTTCACTCTTCCAATGCCAACCTAAATACTTTACCTTGATCTCATCTACCTCATTGCCAACTCTTCACGTATGTCCTGCCTCTGTCCTGGAATGCTCTCTTTCTTTATACCCTTCAGATATTCACTCTCCCCACCTTAAAGCCCTGTTAAAAACACACCTCTTCCAAGAGGCCTTCCCTAAGCCCTCATTTCCTCTTCCATCACTCCCTTCTTCATCGCAACGTGTCTCAGCTTCCTCATCTGTAAAATGAGGATTAAGACTGTGAGCCCCATGTGGGAAAGGGACTGAATCCAGCCTGATTAGCTTGTAATAATAATTAATAACAATTGTAACAATCATATTCATTCATAGAATCATATACATTCACTCATCCTATACTGCCTGGATAACTGCATCAGCCTCCTTGCTGACCTTCCAGCCTCCTCTGTCTCCTCACTGCAGTCCATACTTCACTCTGCTGCCTGGGTCATTTTTCTGCAAAAATGTTCCAGATATGTCACCCCACTCCTCAAAAGCTCCAGTCATCTCATACATCCATACATCTCCATGTCAAACAAAAACTCCTCACCATTAACTTCTTTAAAGCAGACCACCACCTTGTCCCCACCTACCTCACCTCACCTCACCTCTTATCTAGAGAAGCAGCGTGGCTCAGTGGAAAGAGCACGGGCTTTGGAGTCAGAGGTCATGGGTTCGAATCCCAGCTCTGCCACTTGTCAGCTGTGTGACTGTGGGCAAATCACTTAACTTCTCTGTGCCTCAGTTACCTCATCTGGGAAATGGGGATTAAGACTGTGAGCCCCACATGGGACAACCTGATTCTCCTGTGTCTACCCCAGCGCTTAGAACAGTGCTCTGCACATAGTAAGCGCTTAACAAATACCAACATTATTATTATTATTATTCTCTATGCTTCGGTTCTCCTGTTCTCCCTGCTACTTAGCCAGTATCCCCATGCGGGACAGGGACTGGGTCCAAATTAATTCATCTGTATCTACCCCAGGACTTAGAACAGTGTTCAACACATAGTAAGCATTTAACAAATACCATATAAAGAAAAAAAAAGAGAGCTGGGTGAATGATTGAATGAATGGTCTCATTTTCTAGCAACTTAGGGATTTCCACATCCTTTAGCTACCTTAAATAAGAGATTTAGCATTCAGTCCAGAGGTTATCAATCTACTCTCCCTTAGGGAGTAATTAGAGAAAGCACTGGGTGCTAAAGAGAAATTTGTGGAGAAGACCAATTCCTCTTTCCTGAATTCTGATAGAGAAATCTAAAAAGGGGAGGGGGGAGGGAGTAAGAGAGAGAGAGAGGAGAAAAGAAGAAAAAACTATGGAAGAAAGAGAAAAAGAGGAACAGGGGAAGGGAGAGAAAAAGAGAGAGGGAGAGAGGAAAAGAGAGAGAGGGAGAGAGAATGAAAATATATTAATTCAACCCCACTGGGATAGTATTGACCTAAACCTGCCTCCAGATATTCACTGGGGGGCTTCAGATTTTACTGCAGTTATTTTCAATGTAAATCCCAAGAGCCTGCAGGGTTGTAGTAAAAACTGCGTTAGGCCTCTGAAAGGGTCTGTATGCTTAACAACTGACAGAAGGCAGACTATGGAAATTAATGCCACTCAGTGGGCAAATTTATGGGGCAATGAAAGAACATCCATGAAAATGGAGATCAAAGATTGTAAAAAAATAAACACTAAGAAAACTTCTAGGCTCATTTCAGAGATGAAATCATTTTCAAAATCTTGGTGATGAAATACAGAGTAATGTCATTTAAGGAGACTTGTACTTTTGGATTTTTGGATTTGTTAAATGCTTACTATGTGCCAGGCACTGTACTAAGCACTGAGGTAGATACAAGTTAATCAGGATGGACACAGTCCCTGCCCCACATGGGGCTCTCACACCTAATCCTCATTTTACAGATGAGGGAACTGAGGCACAAAGAAGTTAAGTGACTTTCCCAAGGTCATACAGTAGGTGAGTGGCAGAGCTAGGATTAGAACCTAGGTCCTTCTGACTCCCAGGCTAGTGCTCTATTCATTAGGCCAAGATGCTTTCCAAGTGTTTCCCATGTACTAAATGCTTGGATGAGTGAAACAGAAACAAAACACATGGGTCCCACCCACAGTGGAATTACAATCTAATGGGTCTCAGGGAATTTGCGCCTCTAAGTCTCTCTGAAAATAAATCAATCAGTGATGTTTATCATGGCTCTTACTGTGTGCAGAGCTTCTAATTAAGCTCTTGGGAGAGTACAATACAGTAGAGTTGGTAGACATGATCCCTGTCTACAAGGAGCTTACAGTCTGGAGGAGGAGAAGGACATTAATGGAAGGTCCCACCATCTCAAGGAACCTGTGAAGCAAGGTATGGTGGTCACTCTCAGCTATCTCACACCTGGCATTATGAAGTCACTCACATCTATTACCTTCTCCAAAAGAGAAAATTCATGAGCACAAGGTATCAGCCAATTACTTGTTGTCCTCCTTCACCCCTCAGGACTACAACCAATCACATGGGTAAAGGAATTGAGGCTGAAAAGTTGGGGCAGAATCACAGCCATTTTAGAGTTATCTGGAATCAAGCAATCATAAGAATTATCTGGAAATCCTGAGGGAAGGACTCAGCAGCAACAAAACTGAAAATGGCTGTATTCAGCAGGGGAAAATAACAAACTAAAACCTCCAAAATCCCAGCAAGAAAGTAAGAGGAGTGGGAGGAGCGGAAGTTTCTCATTTTTGCAAATATATCAGATTAGGGACAGACATTTGATATTAGATTTCTAATATATTGCCTAACTGTTCTAATTGTCCTGTCTCTATCCTGGGACTCCTTCCTTCTTCTTATCCGAAGGACAGTCAGTTTCCCCACTTTCAAAGTCTTATTAAAATCATATCTTCACCAGGCCTTCCCCGACTAAGCCCTCATTTCACCTTTTCCCTCTCCCTTCTGGGTCACCTTTGCACTTGGATCTGTACCCTCATTTCACCCCAACTTCATAGCTACAATACTTATATATCTACCTATAATTTATTTTGTCTGTCTTCCCTTATAGATTATAAGCTTCAGGTGGGCAGGGGACATGTCTATCAACTCTGTTGATATTTTTCTCTCCCAAGTGCTTAGTGTCCTCCCAGGGTCACACCTGGAGAGTTTCCAGTACTCTACCAGTCTCGGCTATAGGAGGGAGAGTCACCAGAGGCATATCCATTCCATTCCTAGCTTGGGCAGTGGCTAGCAAATGGAAGGCAGTCTCCTACAAGTAAAAACTCACCTGTGCTGGGCAGCAGCGGCATGGGAGAAAGTCAAGGGTGGACACTTGGGTTTTCTGCGTGGAAGGAGGCAATGGTAAACCGCTTCCATATTTTGACCAAGAAAACTCTAAGAATACACTACCAGAGTGATTGCAGATGGAGGTTGGACATTCTGGGAGAGATGTGTCCAAGGCGTCCCTATGGGTCGGACACAACTCGGCAGTATAAAACAGCAGCAACAAATGCTTAGTACAGTACTCTGTACACATTGAGCACTCAATAAATACAATTGATTGACAATGTACTGTTATTCAAATATTCTATTTTTGGTTATTTCTATGCTGAAAACAAAGGGTTATTAGGTCTCATTTGGATACTTTCCTGAAGGAAGTTAAACCATCTCACTTGGTGATCCATTTGTTAAACTACATCTGGTTGCAAAGTGATTAAGCTCAATAGGCCGTAGAATTTATATGAGGAGAGCGTGAAAGACTTGTATACTTCAGGAATGCATAACTGTGAGGCAGACCTGAGGAAGGGAAAGAAAAACAAGTCCAAGAGTCTATCAAATAGCCCTTTGAAAGTGAGCCTGGCCAACTGACTCTGAGTTTCTAACATGGGCTGACAATCAAGGAAGTCCAGGGTTTGGGGGAAGCAGAAGCCTTATAAGGGGTGAAATTTGCAGGTGCACTTTTGCATACTTCAAAAAACATTCCTTAGCTTGGCAGGAAGTAGCCAAGTTCTCTGAGATCTTTTAGGGGTTCAATCTCTCATCTACGTGACTCCGAGGTTATTTGGACTAAGAAAAAGGCTAAAGTGAGCCCTGAATTTCCATACGAGGAAAAGAGGTTGGTTTGCTTCCTAGCACTCTAGATGGACAGTCAAGGCCCTGACCATTCTATGGAATAGCCAGGAACTCGTTCGATTCCTTTAATGGCAACACTAATAACGAATAATAATAGTTAAGGGTCTTGTTAGGCATGTCCTATATGTCAAGCACTGTTCTAAATGCTGGAGTGGATATGAGATAATCAGGTTAGACAAAGTTCCCATCCCACATGGGGCTCACAGTCTAAGTAGGAGGGGGAAAAGGTGTTGAATCTCAATTATACAGTTGAGGAAACTGAGGCACAGAAAAGTGAAGTGACTTGCCCAAGGACACACAGAACACAAGTGTTTGAACCTATATTAGAACCCCAGTCCTCTGACTCCCATGTCCATGCTCTTTCCACTAGACCATACTGCTCCCTCACTACTACTCTTATTCATTCAATTGTATTTATTGAGCGCTTACTGTGTGCAGAGCACTGTACTAAGAGCTTGGAAAGTACAATTTGGCAACAGATAGAGACAATCCCTACCCAACAATAGGGTCACAGTCTGGAAGGGGGAGACAGACAACAAAACAAGTAGACAGGCATCAATAGCATCAAAATAAATAGAATTATAGATATATACCTCATTCATAAAATAAATAGAATAATATGTACAAATATACACAAGTGCTGTGAGGAGGGGAAGGGGGTAGAGCAGGAGGAGGTAGTAGGGGCGATGGGGAGGGGGAGGAGGAGCAGAGGAGAAAGGGGGCTCAGTCTGGGAAGGCCTCCTGGAGGAGGTGAACTCTCATTAGGGCTTTGAAGGGGGGAAGAGAGCTAGTTTGGCAGATGTGAGGAGGGAAGGACATTCCAGACCAGAGGTAGAATATGGTCCAGGGATCGACGGCAGGACAGGCAAAAATGAGGCACAGTGAGGAGGTTAGCCGCAAAGGAGCCGAGTGTGTGGGCTGGACTGTAGAAGGAGAGAAGGGAGGTAGGTGATGGAGAGCTCTGAAGCCAGTAGTGAGGAGTTTTTGCTTCATGCGAAGGTTAATAGGCAACCACTGGAGATTTTTGAGGAGAAGGATGACATGCCGAGAGCATTTCTGTAGAAAGATAATCCGGGCAGCAGAGCGAAATATAGACTGAAGTGGGAGAGACAAGAGGTTGGGAGATCAGAAAGGATGCTGATGCAGTAATCCAGCTGGGATATGATGAGAGATTGTACCAACAAGGTTGCAGTTTGGATGGAGAGGAAAGGGTGGATCTTGGTGATGTTGTGAAGGTGAGACCAGCAGGTTTTGGTGACAAATTGGATGTGTGTGGTGAATGAGAGAGCGGAGTCAAGGATGAGACCAAAATTGCGGGCTTGTGAGACGGGAAGGATGGTAGTGCCATCCACAATAATGGGAAAGTCAGGGAGAGGACAGGGTTTGGGAGGGAGGATAATGAGCTCAGTAATAGACATGTTGAGTTTTAGGAAAAATATGGAACACTTCACAGATTTGCATTATTAAACATCAAGGACGCATTCAAACATTCGATGATATTTTGCAGAACACCAACTGCATGGTTGAGCACCAAGAGCATGGTGACTACAACAGAACCAAATAACATGGCCCTTGCCTTCAAAAAGCTCAGACTCTTCATTGGGAGACAAGAAGACAAGAATCAGGAGGAAGAACTAAGGATAGAAAGGGTGTAGCAAAAATATGTCAGGATGAACTAGCTTAATAAATCACTGACTATGAAGCTACATATAAATGCCAAGGGGAGTTGTTGAGTTGATGTGACTGGAGTGTTGGGAATTAATCAGGGAAGGCTTCCTGGAGAAGTGATTTATGAAGGCTCTCAAGGTCGGGAGAGTTGTGGTCCGGCAGTCTGGGGTGGGAGGATGGAGTTCTGGGCTGGAAGGCCAGCATGAGCAAGGAATCCGAATCAAGGGTGAAGCACGGTTAGAAGGTAAATTTGGTAGGAGGAAAGAGAGTTAGTTAGGGGTTATTGGATGAACAGAGGTGATAATATAACGCGGGGAGAGATGGCAGAGACTCTTGAAGACGTTGGTTCATTAAGCTCCCAAATCATGCTATGCCTGGGTATCGAAGCCACACTATCATAGACCTTGTCTAATAAATACCCCGGAACTCGTCTCTCTCAGTAGACAAAGAGTTAAGGCGAATAGTGTAAAATAAGTTCTGCCAGGGGAGTTCAGTCCCTGCCTTATCTAATTTTATAACCTGAGGCTGATTAATTTAAACTCTAAAATAAAATAAACATCAGCTTTAAATAAGGATTAAATACTCAGCAGGGTCCTTAATTGAGCAAACTGACATTGTAGGTTTTATGGTATGGACGGAGGTAACCATTAGCAAAGAGGCGGCTGGGAATAAAGGCAGGGACATTAATCCTAATGCCATGAGCGGGGTTTAGAACTGGCGCTGGGATCACTTCTTATCAGTCACCTGGCATTGACTAACCATTTCGAAAAACTTTCAAATTCAGGTTTCTTGCCCCGTAAGGCAAGCGCCCTTCTGAAGGGATGAGTGATAGCCTCTGTTGCTGAAATTGTACTTCTCATCTTTCCTACCAAACTCTCTCTTCCCCATAACTTTCCCAACCCTAAAAACAGCACCACTGTTCTAGCCCAAAATAGGAATAGTAATAATAATAATTGTAGTGTTCAAAAGTGCTTATTAGGTGCCAGGAAATGTACCATTAAAAAAAACCCACCAACATTTATATTATGTCAACCTCAACCACTCTCAACCCTATGTACATACACATGTTTATTGGCAAATCCAATTATGTATTTAGTGATTTCATTTTTTTATGGCATTTGTTAAGCACCTGTCTTTTCTTATGCCGTCGAGTTGTCTCCGACCCATAGCGACGCCATGGACACCCCTCTCCCAGAACGCCTCACTTTCATCTGCAAATGTTCTGGTAGTGTATCCTAGAGTTATCTTAGTAAAAATATGGAAGTGGTTTAGCACTGCCTCCTGATCAGTGAACCTGAGTCTCTGCCTTCGACTCTCTCCCTTGCCTCTGCTGCCCAGCGCAGGTAAGTTTTGCCTTGTAGGAGATTGCCTTCCACTCGCTAGCCACTGCCCAAGCTAGGAATGGAATGGATATGCCTCGGCTTGACTCTCCCTCCTTAAGAGAAGCAGTGTGGCTCAGTGGAAAGAGCCTGGGCTTGGGAGTCAGAGGTGGTGGGTTCGAATCCCAGCTCTGCCACTTGTCAGCTGTGTGACTGTGGGCAAGTCACTTAACTTCTCTGTGCCTCAGTTACCTCAACTGTAAAATGGGGATTAACTGTGAGCCTCACGTGGGACAATCTGATTACCCTGTATCTACCCCAGCGCTGCACATAGTAAGCGCTTAACAAATACCAACATTATTATTATTATTATTAAGTTGAGACTGGTAGAGTACTGGAAACTCTCCAGGTGCGACCCTGTGAGGACTCTAAGGACTTGGGAGAGAAAAATATAATCAGAGTTGGTAGGCCCTGAAAGGGAAGTTAAGCACTTATTATGTGTCATACGCTGTTCTAAGCACTGGGGTAGATATAGGTCAAGCAGGTTGGATACGGTCCCTGTCTCTCCTGGGGCTCGCAGCCTAAGTAGGAGGAAGAACAAGAGAACTGAAGCACAGAGAAGTTAAATGACTTGCCCAAGGTCACATAGCAAGCAATTGGCAGAGTTGGAATTAGAAACCAAGTCTTCTGATTCCCAAGCCCATGCTCTTTTGTCTAGGCCATGGCACTTCATTCGGATGTTTACGCTACTACTTGTGACGTTGTACATAGAGCTTGGGCTTGAGAGTCAGGTCATGGGTTCTAATCCTGACTCCACCACCTGTCTGCTGTATGGCCTTGAGCAAGTCATTTCATTTCTCTGTGCCTCACTTACCTCATCTGAAAAAAGGGGATTGACACTGTAAACACCATGTGGGACAGAGACTATGTCCAACCCGATTTGCTTATATCCACACCAGCGCTTAGTGCAGTGTCTGGCACATAGTAAGTTCTTAACAAATAGCACAATTATTATTATTATCATTACCTCCTGCTCCCCCTAGGTGTAAATTATTTTTATTTCTCTCAGGTTGCTAGCAACCTGAGGGCAGAGATCTTGTGTCTTGCTTCAGATGCTCTCTCTGAGGTGCTTAGTCCAGAACTTGGTACTCAGTAGATGCTCAGTGTCATTGTTGAGAATGATGTCATCTCACCTACTCTCAAGGAAGCAGACGGTTAGTATTCATCCCAAGGTAAAAAAGCACATACTCTAAATTCGTTGATGTCATTAAATGGAAGGTTGGTGTCATTCTCAATCTGGGTTTTTTTCTCCAAGTGAGATTCTCTCCATTCCTAGGAGAGACACTCTCCATCTAATTCCTGGTGAACTACCTATCCTCATGGGCCACTTATCCAGTGGAGTTGGCAAGATGGAGTGGACGACCACCTCCCTCCTCTCAGTTTCTTTCTGATCTGTTTTTGAGTCCTCTTCTTCCTGATCTTCTGTTGGATAAAAAATTCTGAACAATTCTAGGACTATAGCAGTCTGCTCTGGAGGTAAAAAATAAAATATTCTAATGGCTGTGAATAAATTTTCATGTCAAGTGCAAGTGGAACATTGTCAAAGTAAAAGATATATGAGTCTTCAGGGATCTTAATTGGCCATATTTCCAAAGTGGGTGAAAATAACCCATTTTTAACCACAATGGGCAGGGAATATGGATGAATGAGGTGAGAAGAGATCTGCTGGGGCAGTTGTTGCCCGGTTTTACTGACCACAGCCCACTGGATGGGAGACTGATATTTAGTCAGGGCAGTTAACCATGGCCACTCACCAAGGCTGATACTTAATCAGTCACCAGCTGAGGATCCACCAGTAAATGACAATCTTGTTGATCAAAATCTGGCGACAAGATTTTTCATCCCATAAATCTGACTTGCAAATGACGACTCATCCAGGGTAAGGAAAAATTGAT
The DNA here is from genome assembly GCF_004115215.2 of Ornithorhynchus anatinus. NCBI lineage: Eukaryota > Metazoa > Chordata > Mammalia > Monotremata > Ornithorhynchidae > Ornithorhynchus > Ornithorhynchus anatinus. Next base: position 73,221,130 of record NC_041732.1, on the reverse strand, counting down.
GTCTAGTGAGTAGAAAAGAATGTTAATCATCCAAAGCTGGTCAGAATAACATGGGCTGGTAGTTTGTTGCCCCTATTTGCAAGGCTGAGATAATTTCCTAATGACACCACCAGGTTTGTAAAATCAGCTGGTGTAGGCCGCCTTTTGAAAAAAGACTTGCATTCTTCAAACAGTGTCTCCAGTAGAGCCTCTTGTCAAGCGGACTTGTGCTTCCTGAAGTAACATGATCCCTTTGTGCATCTCTCATTCTTCTTCGTATCATCCCTCGTAATCATCATCATCATCCTCATCATCGCTACGGCATTTATCGTGTTCACTTCGTGCTAAGGGCAGGGATAGCTATAAGGACCCCCTTCAGGTTCGCACCTGAGAATTTCCAGTACTGTACCAGTCTCGACTGTGGGAGGGAGAGTTAAGCAGAGGCATATCCATTCCATTCCTAGCTTGGGCAGTTGTTAGCAAGTGGAAGCAATCTGCTACAAGTCAAAACTTACCTGTGCTGGGCAGCAACGGCAAGGCAGAGAGTTGAGGGTGAAGACTCGGGTTTACTGCACGGAAGGAGGCAATGGTAAACCATTTCTGTATTTTTACCAAGAAAACTCTATAGCTACACTAACCAGAATGATTGCAGATGGAGGTGGGGTGTTCTGAGAGAGATGTGTCTTTGGGAGAGATGTGTCCATGGTGTCACTATGGGTCAGAAATGACTCAACAGCATATGACAAGGCAAGCTACAAGGAAATGAGATTGGACACAATCTGATCTTGGAACAAACCTGATTCCAACTTTATCTCGTAGCTACTTCAGTGCTTTCGTACAGTGCTTGGCATATAGTAAGCACTTAACAAATAGCGTAGTTATCTGGATTTAGGAAGGGATTTGGGTATCGTCAAACCTATTCTTCCTAGGAACCGGTCCCATCCTCCTGCAAAGATCCACAATCTAGGACAGGATCATTTGGGGAGATATGTTCATTCATTCATTCAATCATATTTATTGAACATTTACTGTGTGCAGAGCACTGTACTAAGCACTTGGAAAGTACAATTCAGCAATAAAGAGAGAAAATCCCTGCCTACATATGTTAAGGCCAAGGAGCAATCCATTTCCTGGAGACGACTCATCCGGCTATTTTCCCTCCACTTTGGATATCTGCCGTGATCTAGGAAGCACCCTGCGTCTTCCAATTCCATTTGGTGTCCTTAAAAGCCTTTTCCCTTCCTTGAAATATGAGATCTTGTTTGAAGATCCCATGTGGCTTTTCAACCACAACTTAGTTGCAAGAGTAGGAAGGTAGGCTATCATTTCTTGCATCTCCGCCCTGTGGCAACATGGTAAGATGGTTTGGAAGGATGATTATGCTGTTTGCTCAAAGTGTATTACTGTTATTTTTTTCATTTTGGGTTTGATGTTTGTGGTTTGCTGCCCAAGTTCTGGGTTGATTCTCCGAGCCGTAGGTTCCCTAAGCAGTAGAAAGCTCGCTTTTCAAGTCTCATCTCATTATCTATTTTTCTACAGATTGCATATTTTAAGAGCCGGTAATAGAGCTGCCTACAGTGATATGTATTGCGCCCCAAGAAATTGAGACTATAACATTCCTCCCCCCACCCCCAACCCATCTTTTCCTGGTGTGAAAAAAAAATGAAAGATTTTTATTTCTAAGCATCTAAGCCTGGGGGGAAAACATTATGCAATTGTATGGATGCGACAGCTTCAAAATTTTCAGTAGCTAGGGAAAGAAATTTGGCAGGTAGACACAGAGAACAGACCATCTTGAGTTCATTAGTAGGATAGAAATCTGAGGCTTCTGACAGGCTAGACATCTATAATACCAAGGCCCAGAGGTTTCTCTCTAAGAGACAAAATGGTGACATCAAAAGGAAACTATCTCCCCAGAGAAGGCCCCCACCCACATGTGAACCGTGTGGGAGGCAGTGTGGCCTAATGGAAGGACCGTGGGCCTCAGAGTCAGGGAACCCAGGACATAGTCCCAGCTCTGCTCTTGGCCTCCTTGGGTGACAGGGAACAAATCACTGCAACTCTCTGGGTCTCGGTTTCCATCTTCTGTAAAATGGGCAGAAGATACTGTCCTCCCTCACCCTTGAACAATGAGCCCCAGTTGGAACAGGAACGGTGAATGATCTGATTGTATGGTATCTACCCCACTGTATAGCACAGAACTTGGTGTGTAGTTATTTGTTGTTAATTCCTAACACAATTATTGGCAATACACAAAAAAAAATCCTTTAAGTGGAACAGTGAGCAAGCATATGGGGGGTGGTAAGAGAGGATGGTGACAAGCAAGAGACTGCAGGGATATACTCTAGGCGAGGGGCTGGGTGGGCATCGGACTCACTAAGTGGGTGGGGATGTCACAACTACTCAAGGACTGGAGCGGCAGCACAACGCCTGCCCCCACCACACTCAAGTAATAAAAAATAAAGCATGGGTGCGAAGGCCACACAGCAAGTGAAGACTGTGAGCCCCTTGTGGGACGGGGGCTATGTCCAACCTAATTCATTCGTATCAACCCAGAGCTTTGAATAATGTTTGACACACAGTAAGTCAGTCAATAGTATTTATTGAGCACTTACTGGGTGCAGAGCACTGTGCTAAGCGCTTGGGAGAGTACAGAATAAAATACAGACACATTCCCTCTCCCCAGAGAGTTTGCAGTCTAAGGGGTTAGTAAAAGCTTATTGAGGGCTTAGCAAATACCATTAAAAAAAAAAGAGTCACATGTAATAATAATAACTGGTGCATGCTAAGCACTTACCATGTGCCAAGCCCTCTTCTATGACCTAGAGTAGAACCAAGATAATCAGACACATTCCTATTTCACAAAGGGCTTGCGGTCTAAGAGGGAGGGGGAACAGTTATTGAATCCCCATTTTACAGATGAAAAAACTAAGGCCCAGAGAAGTTAAGGGACTTGCCAAGGGACACATAGCAGTCAAGTGGCAAAGCTGGAATTAGAACCCAGGTCCTGTGACTCTTAGAGTCATGCCCTTTTCCCTGGGCCATGCTGAGGCTCACGACCCACGGTCTGGCAACCCTCTGAGTATTAGATCCTTCTGCCCAGCAGGGAGGAATCCCCACAAGAACCAGAAACCATCCAACCTCCACTTCTTCAAACCCTACACCCGCCCACACCCACTGGAGACCCCGAGGAAATGAGGCAATTAGTTCTCAGTAATAAAAGAATGCATGGACGTCAGCTCAACTGCCAGAGGAATTTATGAACTTCACAGAAGCTTGTAATGTTATAAAATAGATCATTGGGGGACCATTTTCCAGGTAAGGAGAAAAAAACTTCTCATCAATCACTGTCACACTTTCCCCATGGCCAATTATTCAGGCATTTCGGTATGAAATCCAAACACCCACGAGTCACAGTTGTCAGGGGAAGAGGTGTCCTCCAAGACTCATCCAGGCTACAGCCAGTAACTTTGCTCCTGCTGCTCAGCCATCCAATAGTAACAAGATGCTCATTCCACCTCCTGCCCCTTCCAAGTTTGCTTTCTTTAAAGCATCCATTATGGAGATCGATCTTAAAGTTTTAAAAGCATCTTGTCCTGTCTCACATAATTATACCGCTTTGGCCTCAGCCCCTGAAGGAATGTAATTGCTTTCTTCTCAGGGCTTTTTTTTAAAAAAAAATAACTCAATACGGTCCGGTCCAACTTGCCCTGTAAGTAAAATCCACTCACTCCAGCTAGGTTGATTCCCACTCCTCAGAAGGACAAAAGGCCCCTCAATTCTACCCTCTCCTAAATGCTCGACTCCATCCTTTGAAGCAGGCTCTTTCTGCCTGCGTTCCATATACAAACAGGTCCCGGATCCTTTGAAAGGGTCTGCTTTCCCTAATATGTCCCCTGTACAAGTGGAGTTAAACTAATGGTCTGTAATTTATTGCCGAGTCCCTTATGCCACCGGTTAAACGATGGCAGCAGGATGGCCCTTTCCAGCTGGAGGAGAAACGACCAGAATGAAATGAGACTTGGCGAATGGGAGCAATGGTAGCTCTTGAACCGATGCTCCGATGCCAGAGCCTCAGTGCTCTGGGACCGGGGGTTGGCTGAACCTTAGTCAGGAGTTAGGCTGGAATGTGTGGACATCAGCTCTATTGAGGGAGGAATTCACAAACCTCACAGAAGCTTATAATGTCTTATGAGCTCAGCCCAAGGGAAAGTCCACTGCTATTCCTAGAACATCAGGTTTTAATCTTGGCTAGCATAGGTGGGCAGTCCCTCTCTTTGTGGGCATGAAAGTTCTCATTAGAGCAATTCCTCCCTACTCAAAGAAGACACCAAAAATGGTGCAATTCAACTATGGGGAGAGGGAGAGGGTGAGATGGGGGAGGGGGGGAGAGATGTGTGGGCATGTGGGTGTGTGTGTCTGAACACAGTCTTCTAGACTGAAAGCTCCTCCTCTGAAATGTAAGCTCTTTTTGGGCAGGGATCATGTCTACCAACTCTATTGTATTGAACTCTCAGTACAGTGCTCTGGACACAGTAAGTGCTCAATAAAAACCTTTGACTGATTGATTGCGGCCTTCCCCAACTAAGCCTCCATTTCCCCTATGTCCTCTCCCTTCTGTGTCACCTTTGTACTTGGATTTGTTCTCTTTATTCACCCCACTCTTAGCTCCACATCACTTCTGTACATATCTAGATTGTAAGCTCCCGTGAGCAGGGAACATGTTTACAAACTCTGTTCTATTGTACTCTGTATATCATACAATGCTCTGTACCAAGTAAGCATGCAATAAATACTATTGATTGATCGAGTAATAATCATAATAATTATGGTAATTTGTTAAGCGCTTACTATGTGCCTGGCACTGTACTAAGTGCTGGGGTGGATACAAGCAATTTGGTTCAGACGCAATTCTTGTCCCACGTGGGGCTCAGAGTGTCACTCCCCATTTTTCAGAGGAGGTGACTGAAGCACCTAGAAGTTAAGTGACTTGGCCGAGATCACACAGCAGACAAGTGGCAGAGCCAGGATTAGAACCCATGACCTCCTGACTCCCAGACCCGTGCTCTACGCCATGCTGCTTCTAAGCATTTGGGAGAAGACAACAGAAGTAAGAACATGTCTACTAACTCTGTTAAACTGTCCTGTCCCAAGTGCTTAGTATAAAGTGCTCTGCACACAGTAAGCACTCAATAAATATGATTGACTGCCTGATTGAAGAAATACACTCCTTATCTCTGAGGAGCTTACAATCTGATGGAGAAGAAAGCATTAGCTTTGAAAACAGCATGGAAACCTTAGTAATTACCCACTGCACTTTTCCTGTATCTGTGGTGCTGCTGGGCCCATTTCAAATATTTCATCCTAAAGTTATCCAAACTATTTTGAACTCACTCCTGTTTTCAGCCTACCCAGCACATCCGGTGAGAATGAATTCCTTATGCTTATCCCCAGCTGGTTGAAGAAGGGTGGCCCTCAACTTGTTCTGAAGTAACCTCCTTCCACTAGTAGTACTAGAATTTATTGAGCACCCACTGAGTGTAATATACTGTTCTAAGTGTCTTAGAAAGTGCTACAGAAGCAGAAGAAATATGCTGGCCCTTGGACTTTTGAATTCCTGGATCTTATGTAGATGCCAAACCTTTATCAACAGGCACCTGGTCTCAGTTGGATGGATTATTTCCAGGACTATCTGACACTCAAGTTCCTTTCTACCTAGCCTCCTACACTTTAATCCTACCCATCATGGGACCTGCCTAGAAGCAGCACGGCATAGTGGATAGAGCATGGGCCTGAGAGTCAGAAGGTCATGCATTCTATTCCCAGCTCTGCCATTTGTCTGCTGTGTGGCCTTAGGCAAGTCAATTCACTTCTCTGGACTTTTCTGCCTCATCTGTAAAAAGGAGAATAAGATTGTGAGTCTCCGTGGGACAGGGACTGTGTCAGACCTGATTTGTGTGTATCCACCCCAGTAGTAAGTACAGTGCCCGGCACACAGTAAGCGCTTAATGAATATCACAATTATCATTATGCACTGAGACCCCAGTGGTATTTATTGGGCATAATTCCCTTTACAGAGAAAATAGAAAAGCCACCCACTTTGAGCTTAAACCCAAGAGGAGACAAACCAAAGGGGGAGACAGCACTGTTCAGTTCCTTCACCGTCAGCCCTTGCCGAACTCCCAGAAAAGCAGATCTTGTTACGTAGCACAGACCCGTTGTTGGGCAGGGATTGTCTCTATCTGCTGCCGAATTGTACGCTCCAAGCACTTAGTACAGTGCTCTGCACACAGTAAGTACTCAGTAAGTACAATTGAATGAATAAATGAGTGCCACTTTCCAAGTTGACAATTTCTGCTCCCTCCTCAATCTTCTTCCTCATTGGAAGGAACCAGACGTCGGTTTGGCAAGCAATGTTCTCAGCCCACCTGCTTCATGAGTGCCAGTTATCCATCTGTCTGGGTTAAAGATTTTGAGCATCTTCTAAGTCATGGGCAACCTCCTGGACCACTTCTTTCTTTTTCTGACAGTGTCATGTCGCCAGCTTCCTCAAGAGCCACAGCAAAAAATGGCATTTGATTCCTCTTAAATAGCAGAAAGCAGGTAAATGTAAGCAATGACTGCAGAATTAGTTTTGTCCCCCTGTCCTCAGGCATCTCCCAGGATAATTTGACTGCAGCTCATTGAAGTCCCAACCCAGAAAGTCACCAAGGGAAGGAGAGGTCCGTGACACCATCTACTATCCCTTCTCCTGGAAACCCGATCTAACCTTGGCTTCATCGACACTGTCCTCTCCTGGTTCTCCTTTTCGCTCTCTTACCATTTCTTCTCAGTCTCTTTTTCCAGATCCTCCTCTTCCTCCCAACTCCTAACTGTGACATCACTGGGAGTTCTCAGCCATACATTCAGATCGAAAGTAAATGGGGAGCCCCCTCTCTGACTTTCTGGGGCAGACCAACTAACCCTCTGTTCACCAGGTCCCATTGGAGTAGTGTGGGGAGAAAAGGAGCAGGGTTTGGGGGTCTTGGTAGGATAGCAGCATCTATCCCAGCAGAGTGTTAGTTTAGTGCTTGCTGCCTGAGACATGCTTGTGAGGGGGACCCTGGGCACTTGGTAGCAGAGACCCAGCGTGACCAGTCCTCACGTGCCCCACCAGGAGTGAATGTTGATGGCGACGTCCACTGATCAGCTGAGGGAACTAACAGCCCAGCGACCAGTGGAAGGCATGAAGGATTTGTGCCACCATGACTGTTTAGGGGAGGGACTGGGTAAATGGACAAAAGCTATAAAAGATTAGACTTGCAGGCAACATGTACCCAGCAGCTGAAGCTGCAGTCATGTACTGGAACCTCTCGGAAGGAAGTGGGAAGAAAGGTGCTTGGACTGGAATTGGCTGGTGTTCGGTTGTTTTTAACATTACCCTTGGAGAAGCAGCATGGCTTAGTAGATAGGACACAGGCCTGGGAGCCAGAAAGGTCATGGGTTCTAATCCCGGCTCCGCCACGTCTGCGGTGTATCTTTGGGCTTCACTTCTCTGGGCCTCGGTTACCTCATCTGTAAAATGAGGATTAAGACTGTGAGTCCTATGTGGAAAGGGTCTGTGTCCAACTTAACTACCTTGTATCTACTCCAGTGCTTAGAACAGTGCTTGGGACATAGTGAGGGCTTAACAAGTACCGTAATCATTATTATAATTAGCAAGAACAAAAGGGGAAGAGAAAGAGAGAGCTCACAGGAGACTGTTTCTTAATATGATCCTTCATTTATTGCTAAAACTAATATTAAATTAGGGATGTTTAGTTGTACTTATAGATTTGAGAAAGTACCCAGGACAATCAGAGATCAAAACCCTAATATGCTTCAGACCGTCCCTTTAGCCATTCCCTGAGCATTGACTGGTCCCTTGTATCAGCTGAATCCTCCCTGTGCCAGCCAGTCCAAACTACCCAGTGCTATTTCCCTCTTCCGAAATTCCCCAGCCGTCTCCCTGAACTCCCTGGCCCACCAATGGAAAGCCTGAGAGGAAATGTTCCCACTCAATTAAGAGACTGTGGGCCCAATGATGCCTGAGTCCTTCCAGCCATTCTTCTTCAGAACTAGATACTTAGGCAGGATTGAGGACTGGGACAGTGACCAGGAAGCAGTCAGAAAGGCCCATTTTTTCTGTGTGTGAGTGTGTGCTATCCATCTACTTAGACTGCATACAGAGAGCCGTGCATGAAAGAACATTAGATGCATTATCCCCCTTGAAAGGGAAAAGCAGAACACGAATGTAACTTTTTCATGTGCATATTAAGATGACAGGACTGCAATGCTGCCAGAGAGCTAAAGATTACCTGGTTCTCTGATCTTTAGTCAGTCTTGTTTGCTGCCAAAGAGCTTGGGGTGGTCGAGAAGACACCAGAATGCCAGATTAGACAAGATGCGCAAACTTTGATGTTTCTGATGTCTGGCCCCCAGCAACTTTCCACACCAAGGGGGAGTCCGTATTGCCCGGAGCCAAACCACTGGCCATGCAGTACAATCGATCAATAGTACCTATTGTGTGCTTATTGTAAGCACAGGACTGTACTAAGAGCTTGTGAAAGCTCAACATAAAAGACTTTGGCTGACTGTTCCCTACCCACAAGGATCTGACAGTCTACAGTGAGAGATAGACATTAATATAAAAACATTATGGATATGTACATATGAAATGTGCGCTGAGGGAAGGGGGAATAAAGGATGCAAATCCAAGTGTAAGAGTGAGTTGTGCAGCTGTGACACAACTCTTTTGATCTTATTAACCTGCCCCAACCATTCTGGGAAAGTGCTCCCAGCCAATTAGTGAGAAGTCAGCTTTCTGCCTTTGGCTAATACGTTGAGTGTTTGCCCAGAATCCCAGAAACCAGGGTGCCAAGAAAGGTCAAGAGCATCTTTTAGGGAGCAGGAACATCTGCAGACCTCATGCAAATTCTGGCAAGTTTTCATGAGCTCACATTCTCAGGCTATTACTTTGCTCTTGCATTTAGGGTTTTTGAAGGGCTGTAGGTTAACACCTTAGTCAGAGCCCGCTTCCAGGGGGCAATATGGGGAAACTGAGTCTCAGAGTAATCCAGACACTCCCACAAGGAAAAACAACATGTAGCCGCAGATTAATCCCACCTCTTCTGGACCAAGCCACTGCACTTCTGCAAAGTCAACAGAACCATGCTAGCCATGGGTCAATGATATTTTGCAACCACAATGGCCAAGTGATGGCTTCTCCTCCATCCCCCATTTGTATGTGGGACCACACAGGGTCATTAAGTTGTCTCATGGCATCAACCTCTGCAGACACCAGCCACGAGGACTGAATCAGATGATTACTTTATAAAAGTAGTAATAATAGTAATAATGTACTTGAGTGCAACTCGCTGCACAGAGAGGACTTTACAAAGTACCACAAAAGCACATGTGCCTGTCCCATAAGAAGCTTACCCTCTAATGGGGGAGACGGACACAAAAATATTGGCAAATAGTGGGAGCAGTATGAAGAACAAAGATCTGATCACAAGGAGAGGACTCCGCCAGGATGGAATTTCAGAATTCATTATTAAATGTACAACTGAATTTATATACATACACAACCACTGTGAGGGCTAGAGGCAGTTTTATACCAATCAGTCAGTGGCATTTACTGAGCACTTACTGTGTGCATAACACTGTACTGAGCACTTTCTAGAGTACAAGACAACAGAGTTCGTAGACAAGTTCCCTGCCTAGTGAGCTTATAGTCCAGAGGTTATAGGATGAAAGGGATGTGGCAGGGAAAGGCATTCTGTGTTATAAGAAAGAGTCTCGTGTTTCACTGGACTTAGCTGCTCTGGTCTCTTTACTGGGGCAGGAGTGGGGCCAATGCAGAAGGGAGTGGGTGGAGAGGAGAGGAAGGCTTAGTCAGGGAAGACCTCTAGGAGGAGATGTGCCTTCTATAAGGCTTTGAAGGCGGAGAGAGTCACTGTCTGTCAGATATGAGGGAGGGTGATCCAGTCCAGAAACAGGATATGGTTGAGAGGTCAACAATGAGATAAAAAGAAATCAAGGTACAGTGAGGTTAGCATTTGAGGAGCAAAGTGTGGTACAGAACAATGTATCAAGTGTTTGACAGAGTTCAACACATATTCCTTCTAGACTGTGAGCCCGTTGTTGGGTAGGGATTGTCTCTGTTGCCGAATTGTACTTCCCAAGTGCTTAGTACAGTGCTCGGCATACAGTAAGTGCTCAATAAATACAATTGAATGAATTCTTTGTCGTCATGAAGCTTAATGTTGGTATTTGTTAAGCGCTTACTATGTGCAGAGCACTGTTCTAAGCGCTGGGGGAGATACAGGGTAATCAGATCGTCCCACGTGAGGCTCACAGTTAATCCCCATTTTACAGATGAGGTAACTGAGGCACAGAGAAGTGAAGCGACTTACGCACAGTCACACAGCTGACAAGTGGCAGAGCCGGGAGTCGAACCCATGACCCCTTACTCCGAAGTCCAGGCTGTTGCCACTGAGCCACGCTGCTAACCAGTAAGTGGAGGTCACTGCCCACCCTGCTAGTGGGGAGACAAGCAGACATAGACGATTCACACAACAGCAAGAGAAAGAAAAAGGATATAATAGGTTACAATAAGAATGGCTTTAGTTTGCACAGTCTCAGGCTCCATCGCTTCAGTCAATTTACTTATTAATGCTATTTGTTCATATTAATTTCTGTCTCCCCCTTTATAATGAAAGCTCATTTTGGGCAGAGAATATGTCATCTAATTCTCCTGTACTGCACTCTCCCCAGTGCTTGGTACAGAGCTCTGCACATAGTAAGTGCTCAGTAAATATGATTGATTTACTGAACTCTGACTGTGTGTAGAGCACTGCAATTCAGTCCCCTTGTCCTGAATTGGAACACAACAAATCCACACCTCCAATGGCTTCCTTCAAGGTAGATTCTAATTGGTCCAGCTGTATCAAGAAGGAAACATTACCACCTAGGGTATCCCCTTTCACCATGAAAAACAGAAGCAGCCTGGCCTAGTGGAAAGAGCACAGGCCTGGGAGTCAGAAGGACCTGGATTCTAATCCCTCAGTCATTTGTCTGCTGTGTCAACTTGGGTAAGTCACTTCACTTCTCTGGGCCTCAATTACTTTGTCTGTAAAATGCTGATCAAGACTGTGAGCCTCATGTGGAACATGGACTATGTCAAAATTGCTTAGCTTGTATCTACCCCAGCGCTTAAAACAGTGTCTGGCACATAGTAAGCACTCTACAGATACCATTAAGAAAAAAAAAACAAATGAACAAACAGAAACTACCAAGTGGACTCTGTGGGATGTATTTTCCCATAACACTATTGAATTTCCTCCACGCTGGCTCAGTCGACACCTCTGAGTTTAAGAACCAGCTATTCCTGTGGGATGAATTTAAGGATTCTTTGTCAAAGAATCAGAATACCAGCATGAGCTCTGTCTTCCAAGTTTCTTTCAGGGATGAAAGAACCACATTAGAAAGTGGGGGCAAGGTATTCACCTCAAATTTGGGATGATGGATAATTCCTTCCATTAAACAAGAAGTGACTCTCTGCTGGAGGAAGGTCAGGGAAGCTAGAAGAGTAGTGAATAGGGTTGAGGGGTGAGCAACGGCAGTAAACTGACACCATGAGGGAGGAAATATTCGGAGGTACCTTAATGGTATTTTGGTTGCCCTGTGGGTGTTTGGAAGTTCTGTCGGAAAGCAGCCTGCCTCCCCTTTGGTTACTATGGTAACCATGAGGCGCTCTGGGAGATTTCTGGCTTTTTCCAACTTTTTCTTGAATAGTGCAGCTGAAACACACACATCATCATTGTTTTGTTTTCCAAGAGGAGATTGCTCATCCAGCACCAGAAGAAAGCCCTCCCGAAGGCTCCTCCCAATAGGGTGGCCAAAAACCAGGCCCTGAGACACACGTAAAGTCAGCCCCGCCACACCAGCATGATGGGATGACCGGCATGATGGGATGATGCTATCCAGCTACTGGGTTTGGTGAGGTTGAGACCCAAATGCAGAACGGGTCTGTGGAGTATCCCAACCCTCCCCCTGGTCTAGAGCCTTTGCATTCTCCTCCAAGGTCCTTGGGAACTTGGGTGCCACTTCTGAGCTGTGGAACTCAACAACAGGAGACGTGGTGGAGGGGAAATGTGCACTGAAAAAAAGCAGCGTGGCTCAGTGGAAAGAGCACGGGCTTTGGAGTCAGAGGTCATAGGTTCTAATCCTGGCTCCGCCACATATCAGGTGTGTGACTTTGGGCAAGTCACTTAACTTCTCTGTGCCTCAGTTCCCTCATCTGGAAAATGGAGATTAAAAATGAGCCCCACATGGGACAACCTGATTACCTTCTATCTACCCCAGTCCTTAGATCACTGCTTGGCACATAGTAAGCACTTAACAAATACCAAAATTATTATTATTATTATTATTATTATTAAAGGGTCTTTTACCAAATCTGGACTATGCTACCATCTCTACTCTGATGATTTGATTCCCAAATCTACACATTCAGCCCCAACTTCTCCCTGTTTCTGCAACCTTGCATTTCTCTCATCTTTCCCACAAATTCTCTCTCCCCCAATAACTTTTCCATCACTGTAGACAATGCCACCATCTTCCCTAACTCATATGTTTGTAACCTTAGCATCATCCTTTACTTACCTCTTTCATTCAACTCACGTATTCAGCCTGTCACCAAATCCTAATGGGTCTATCTCCATAACAACTCCAGAATTTACATTTCCTCTCCATCCAAACAGCTAGCACACTGACCTAAGCACTTGTCTTATCCCATCTCAGTTACTGCATCAGTCGCTTAGCTCTTCCCTCTCCAATCCATTCTTCACTCTACTGCCCAAGTCACTTTTCTCAAAAAATTGTTCTACACATGTCTTTCCACTCCAAAATATCCAATGGTTGCCCATCCATTTCCTCAGTAAACAGAAACTCTTCACCAGTGGATTTAAGGCACACCCGATCAACTTTCTCCCCACTGTGTATCCTTGCTTTTCTCCCACTACAAACCGGCCTGCACGCTTTTCTCCTTTAATGCCACCCTACAATCATCTCTCTCACCGCTGACCCCTTGCTCATGCTCTCCGTCTTGCCCGGAACTCCTTCTAACTTAATACCCAACAGACCATTTCTCTTCCTATCTTCAAAGCCCTACTAAAATCACATCTCCTTCAGGAAGCTCTCTCTGATTAACCTCTCAACCTCCCACCCTATTTTCCCTCTCTACTGCATCACCTGTGCACATAGCCTGTAGAGAAGAACATGGCCTACCCAAAAGAGCCCAGGCCTAAGAGTCAGAGGACCTGACTCCTAATCCCAGCTCCACCATGTGCGAGTTGTGTAACTTTGGGCAAGTCGCTTGCCTTCTCTGGGCCTCAGTTTCCTCAACTGTAAAATGGGGATTCAATCCATCTTCTCCCTCCTACTTAGACTTTGAACCCCATGTGGGACAGGGACTGTATCCAATCTGATTTACTTTTCTCTACTCCAGTGCTTTAAAAAGGGCTTAACAATAGTAAAGACTCAACAAATATTATTATTACTCTTATTAACCCCAACTCCTAAGAACTTAGGTATTCACCCCACCCCCATAGCTCATATGTCCATATCCCTAAACAGTTGCTTCCCTTACTTGTATTTTATTTTAATGGCTGCCTCCCCATGTAAATCACAGGCTTCTTGAAGGGAGGGTTTGTGTCTATCCACACCATTGTATTGCACTTTCCCAATTACAGAATGATCGTTGAATAATAGTATTATCCAGATAATAATAGTATTGAACACCACTGGAAAGCAGACTGCCCTGATGCAAAACTGGACAAATTGCCATTCTATTGCCCACCTTCACTGCTGCCATTCTGCCAGCCACTGAGAATTATTTTTACGAACAGTTAGGAAAAACTTGCTGACTTTCAAACTTAACTGATATAATTTTCTGATGGTAATTGAGCATCAGTGTTTAAGACAGTTGATATTTTTGAATAGTCATTTAACCCATCACAATGCACTAACCATTTAGAATTAGGGTTCTCCTGGTTAGGGTCCACCTGGCCTAAATGCCTAGATTTTTCTGAGATCCTACAGCAAACAGCAATTAACTATGGCCCTTTAAAAACTGACGTGCCCCAAAGTCTGTTGTTTGATGGAAATGGTTGAAAGGCTACATTTACAGGATAAAACAAGAATTTTGCAAAATTAAGTACTTAATGTTTGGTCTGACACAAGCAAGATATTCACAGTTCTGCCTTTTGGAGATTCAGAAGAGGATTCAACAGACGCTTGATTCGTGGTTGGAGTGGGTTCAACACTCCTTGTCTCAAACGGTGGGAGGGCTAGCGTGGGGCTTTGGCAGGCTGAACATTTGGGAAACGGATCATTTGCGGATTAAAAATAGAATTAAGGACATCTTTGTTCCAGATAATAGGACAATTGCACTTGACCATTATAGTTTTCCTTTCATTGGAATTTTCCGAAGTGTTTGGGTCCTTTGTAGAATTACAAACTCCTCAGTAGAAAAAGAATAGCTGCTTCCAGGGACTCCAAGAAGTGGATGAAATTTGTCTCTGCATTAGGAGAAGGAACTGCATTTCTAAATCTGAGAGGACATCTCGGTGAAATTGAGCCCAAGTGCCAGTCTAGGATTTTTTAAAGGGTGAACATTTGCTCTTTTTTATAATTATTTGTTAAGTGCTTACTATGTGCCAAACACTGTTCTAAGTGCTGGTGTAGAAACAGGTTAATTAGGTCAGATCAAGTCCCTGCCCCACATGGGGCTCACAGTCTTGTTCATTAGGGGACATAGATTACATCTACCCCAGCACTTAGTACAGTGCCTGGCATACAGAAAGTGCTTAACAAATTCCATAAAATAGAAATACCATTACTACTGCCACTACTTTTATTATTACATTATTACTACTACTGACAGTAAGGACCACTTTGATTAAAGAGAAATCCTACCTGGTAGCCTAAGTACTTAATGCAGTATCCTGCACTCCGTGGGTGCCTAATAAATGCCAAAAGCTACTACTGCTACTATGATAACTAATCAGTCATATTTATTGAGCTCTGCACGAAGTGCTTGGGAAAGTACAATACAACAATAAGCAGATGCATTCCCTGCCCACAACAAGCTTGCGGTCTAGAGGACATGCTTACGGTCCAGAAGATGATCTTTCAGTCTAGAGTACTGTTACTACTCGGAGGAGCAGTGTGGTTTATTGGAAAGGGCACGGGCTTGGGAGTCAGAGAACATAGGTTCTAATCCCGACTCTGCCACCTATCTGCTGTGTGACCTTGGGCAAATCACTTCACTTCTCTGGCCCTCAGTTACCTCATCTGTAAAATGGGGTTTCAAAGTGTGAGCCCCACATGGGATACCCTGATTACGCTGTATCTACCCAGGGCTTAGATCAGTGTTTGGCACATAGTAAGTGCTTAAAAATACCATCATTATTGTTATAATTATTACTACTACTAATTCTATTTATTCATAATGATGCTACTGATGCCTGTTTTCTTGTTTTGATGTCTGTATCCCCCCCTTCTAGACTGTGAGCCTGTTGTGGGCAGGGATTATCTCTATTTTTTGCTGAATTGTGCTTCCCAAGCACTTAGTACAGTGCTCTGCAAACAGTAAGCACTCAATAAATATGATTGAATGAAGGAATGAATACTATTACTCCTAGAAGAAGCGTGGTTTAGTGGATAGAGCATGGAGAGAGCATGACTTGGTGGATAGAGTCAGAAGGACCTGAGTTCTAATCCTGGCTCTGTCACTTTTCTGCTGGGTAATCTTGGGCAAGTCACTTCATTCCCCTATGCCTCAGTTACCTCATCTGTAAAATGGGGATTGAGACTGTGAACCCCATGTGGGACATGGAGTGTGTGCAACTTGATTAACTTGTATCTACTCTAGTGCTTAGAACAGTGCTTGGCACAAAGTAAGCCCTTAACAATTACCATATAATTATTCATTTTTATTACTACTACTACTAATTCCCTGACTAAACCCTCATTTCCCCTCTCCATACTCTCCTCTGCATTGACTATCCACTTGGTTGGGTACCCCTTAAGCACTCTGATACTATCAGTCGAGAAGCAGCGTGGCTCAGTAGAAAGAGCCCAGACTTGGGAGTCAGAGGTCATGGGCCCTAATCCCGGCTCCGCCACTTGTTGGCTGTGTGACTTTGGGCAAGTCACTTCACATCTCTTAGTCTCAGTTCCCTCATCTGTAAAATGGGGATGAAGATTGTGAGCCTCACGAGGGACATCCTGATGATCCTGTATCTACCCTGGCGCTTAGAACATTGCTCTGCACATAGTAAGCGCTTAACAAATAAAAATACCAATGTTACAGCACTTAGGTGCATATCCTCTTACTGTACTGCTTCCCCTATCTGTTATTTATATTAATATCTGCTTCCATCTGTCAGTTCCTTGCGCATGGGGATCATGTCTACTGACTCAATCGTATTGTGCCTTCCCAAACATTTAGAACAGTGTTCTGCACATAGTAAATGCTCAGTAAATACCACTGATTGACTGATGGACAGTAAGGATCATTTTTACCTCAGACTGATCCTGCTACCACCCTCTTTTCCCCAGTGGTGGCCATTCATGACCAAAGAATTACATTAGAAAGAAAAAATACCTCAACCCCAGCAAGAGATCATTTTGGAAGTATCCCCAAATTAATATGAAATAGACAAATTTCAAACTAGTTCAGATAAGCATCCATTCATTCATTCAAACATATTTATTGAATGCCTACCATGTGCAGAACACTGTGCTAATCACTTGGAAAATACATTACAAAAATGCACAGATACATTCCCTGCCCATAAAGAGCTTAAAGTCTAGAGGGAGGAGACAGACATCAATACAAATAAATAAATTACAGGTATGTACATAAGTGTTGTGGGGCTGGAATGGGGGAAGGACAAAGGGAGCAAATCAGGACAATGTAGAAGAGAGTGGGAAAAGAGGAAAGGAGGGCCTAGACTAGGAAGGTGTTTTGGAGGACACATGCTTTCAATAAGGCTTTGAAACGGAGGAGAATAATTGTCTGTCAGATTTAAGGAGGGAGGGGGTTCCAGGCCAGAGGCAGGACGTGGGCCAGGGATCGGCAGAGAAACAGGCAAGACCGAGGCACAGTGAGAAGGTTAGCACTAGAGGAGCCAAGTGTGCAGGCTGGGTTGTAGAAGGAGAGTAGCAAGGTGAGGTAGGAGGGGGCAAGGTGGTGGACTACTTTAAAACCATTAGTGAGGAGCTTTTTTTGACCCAGAGGTGGATGCGCAACCACTGGAGCTTTTTCAGGTTGGGGTTGACATATTCTAAACATTTTTGTAGAGAAATGATCCAGGCAGCAGAATGAAGTATGGACTGGAGTAGGGAGAGACAGGAGGCTGGGAGGTCAGCTAGGAGGTTGATACAATAGTCCAGGTGAGATAGGATGAGTGATTGTATTAACATGGTAGCAGTTTGGATGGAGAGGGAAGGGTGGATTTTAGCTAAATTGTGAAGGTGGGATTAACAGGATTTAGTGATGGATTGAATTGTAGGTTGAATAAGAGAGAGGAGTCAAGGATAATGTCAAGGTTATGGGCTTGTAAGGAAGGATGGTGGTGCTATCTACAGTGATGGGAAAGTCAAGGGGAGGACAGGTTTTGGGTGGGAAGATAAGGAGCTCTGTTTTGGACATGTTAAGCTTGAGGCAATAGGAGGACATCCAAGTAGAGATGTCTTGAAGGCAGGAGGAAATGCAAGAGAGGGAGAGAGATCAGGGCCGGAGATGTAGATTTGGGTATCATCTGCATAGAAGTGGTAAGTAAAGCCAGGGGAGCAAATGGGCTTTCCAAGGGAGTTGGTGTAGATGGAGAATAGAGGGGTCCCAGAACTGAACCTTGAGGGACCCCCAAAGTTAGGAGGTGGGAGGCAGAGGAGGAGCCCTTGAAAGAGACTGAGAATGAATGGCTAGAGAGAGAAGAGGAGAACCAGAAGAAGGCAGAGTCAGTCAAGCCAACGTTGGATAACGTTTCCAGGAGACGGGGGTGGTTCACAGTGTCGAAGGCAGCTGAGAGGTTGAGGAGAATTAGGATGGAGTAGAGGCCATTGAATTTGAAAAGAGGAAGATCATTGGTAACCTTAGAGAGGGTGGTTTCTGTGGAGTGAAGGGGATGGAAGCCAGATTGGGGCAGGGGCGGTCAAGGAGAGAGTTGGAAAAGAATTTGAGAAAGCAGGTGTAGACTACTCATTCAAGGAGTTTGGAGAGAAATTATTTAATTAATTATGGTATTTGTTAAGTGTTTACTATATGCCAAGCAATGTTCAAAGTGCTGGGATAGATACAAGGAAATCAGGTTGTCCCATGTGGGGCTCACAGTCTTAATCCCCATTTTACCAATGAAGTAACTGAGGCCCAGAGAAGTTAAGTGACTTGTCCAGAGTCACACAGCTGATAGGTGGCGGAGCCGGGATTAGAACTCATGACCTCTGACTCCCAAGCCAGTGTCCTTTCCACTAAGCCATGCTGCTTTAGGGAAATGGGGGCAATAACTGGAGGGAGCCTTGGAATCAAGGGAGGGTTTTTTAGGATAGGGGAGACATGGCAAGTTTGAAAGCAATGGGGAAGAAGGCACTGGAGAGCGAACAGTCAAAGACGACTGTTAGGGTCGGAAGAAGGGAGGAGACGAGAGTTTTGATAAGGTATGAAGGAATAGGATCAAATGAGCAGGAGGAGGGGGAGGATTTTGAGAGGAGACCTGAGATCACTAGAGATGCTGCTAGGAAGGATGGGAGAGTTGAAGAGGGGGCTGGAAGGGGAGGGACAATTGCACCAAGTATATGGTCCTTGAGGGAATAAATTGTGTCTATCAACTCCACTGTAACTGGACTGCTCGGAACACTAAGTGCTGAGTAAGTAATAATAATAATAATTGTGGTATTTGTTATGCTCTTACTATGTGCCAGCCATTACACTAAGAGCTAGAGTAGATACAAGGAGACTGGGTTGAACACATTCCCTTGTCCCATGTAGGGTTCACAATCTCAATCCCCATTTTCCAGATGAAGTATCTGAGGCACAGAGAAGTGAAATGAGTTGCCCAAGGTCACACAGCAGTGATGGAGCTGGGACTAGACCCCATGACCTTCTGACTATGCTCTATCCACTGCGCATTGGTTGACTGGCAGCAGGGAGATGAGGTCCTTTGATCTACCCAAGCACTGAAAGGAAAAATCCCAGAGTCAGTAGAGCTGGGAAAACGGCTCAGTCAAGAACAGGGCTTGCCCACAGCATGAGAAAAGATCATAAGGAAGACAAGCTGACCTCTAGTAAGAAGTCTAGTAAAAGGTCTAATTTCCTTTGTGGATAACTTACTTGCCCATAATTCAGGATTTACTGGGTTTTTTTTTTGAGAAACTTGCAGAAATTCTTTCAATCAATAGTATTTACTGAGCACCTGCTATGTGCAGAGCACTTGTGCTAAGCGCTCAGGAAAATACGACACAACAGAATTAGCACACACATTCCCTGCCCAGAATGTAGAGGTCAGACAGACATTAATATGAATAAATAATTCATAATATATAATTTAAAGATTTATCATTTAAAGATATGCACGTAAATGCTGTGGGACCTGGCTGGGAGTGGGTGAATATCAAATATCCAAAGGTCACAGATCTAAATGCACAGACAAAGCAGAAGGGAGAGCGAGCCAGGGAAAAGAGAGTTTAATCAGGGAAGGCCTTAGGAAGAGATGTGACCTTAATAATGCTTTGAAGGTGGACAAAGTAGTGATCTGGGATATATAGAAGGGGAGGGAGTTCTAGGCTAGGAGAGGGATGTGGGAAAGGGGGCGGTGGTGAGATAGACGAGATCGGGGCACAATTGCGTAAGCACTGCAATATTAGGACATCTATTTGGTGTCAATGCCAGATAATCACCATTATCAAAAGCAATGTATTTATCAAAGCATTTTTCGCAGCATTAAGCCTTTTGGGAGAGGATAACACAAGCAAGATCCCTTTTACCTGCCCTCTGGGAGCTTACAATCCGATGGGGCAAGCAGACAGACAAAAGAAAGTTCTTTACAACTGATGGGTGAAGGAGGAAGAACAGGGATGTAACAGAATCCTGAGGTCCCATTTTATACTGCATATTGGCATTTTTTTTTCAGTTCACCAAGACTTTGTACAAATGTGTTATCCATCAAGGTGAAAGCCAGATAAATAAAAATGGACAAAAGTATAAATTGAATCGGATCGCTTTGGGCAGGGAGATAATATCCTGACACTCAAAAAGCTGTATTAACAATTTAATTGAGCCCCAGGGAGCTCGGACCCAAGTAGGTCTTACTTTACAGAAAGTAAATTATTGGATAGCTATCTCCAACATGAACAGAGACCAACCAAATGGTATACTTCTGTAGCAGACTAGAAATGTTTCATAAAAGATCCTATCCAGAGGCTGATCATACTGAGAACTGCCAAAAGACTTCACTGTTATTCTAAAACCAATTTCCTGGACTCCCTCCCAAAATCCTCCAGCTCTGGATGTAGCCCTGTCATGGAGGCTTGAGGAATCTCTCACCTGATATTCCCAAGTTTAACCCGGCCAAAATGGTTGCTGGACCTTCAAAAAGTGCTCTGAACAACTAACAATAATAATAATTACTATTATGGCATTTCTTAAGTGCTTACAGTGCCGAGCACTGTTCTAAGGCTGGGGTAGATACAAGGTAATCAGGTTGGACACAGTCCCTGTCCCACATGGGGCTCACGCTCTAAATCCCCATTTTACAGATGAGGTAACTGAGGCACAGAGAAGTGAAGTGACTTGCCCAAGGTTACACAGCAGACACGCGGCAGAGCCGGGATTGGAAAACCCAGTCCTCTGACGCCCAGGCCCATGTGCTTTCCACTAGGCCACACTGCTTCCCACAATAGGGCTAACTAATAAAAGTGAGAAGCAGTGTGGCCTAGTGGGTCTGGGAGTCAAAAGGTTGTGGGTTTATGGGCAGAGAACATGTCTGCTAATTCTCTTGCACTTTACTCTCCCAAGAGCTTAATACAGTACTCTGCACATAGTTAAGTGCTCAAAAAATATTAAGTGCTCAATAAACACCACTGATTGACTGATGCTAATCCTGGCACTGCCACTTTTCTGCTGTGTGATCTTGGGCAAGTCGCCTAACTTCTCTGGGCCTCATTTACCTCATCTGTAAAATGGGGATTAAAATTGTGAGCCCCAAATTGGACAAGGATGGTGTCCCAAGGTGAACCTGGGGTACCGACCATCTCAAGGTCAAATGCTATCTCGTGACCTCCTGAGCCAGCAAGCGGAACTTGGAAGTGAGGGTGGGACACCGCCCCCACAACCCAAACTGCCAGATTGACAATCTAAACTGGGAATATAGAACGGGCCACTTGCCCCCGTGCCAATCAAATTAGGAATGGAGGATGGGGGAGGGCAGAGATTGCATAAACTGAGGCCAGAAGCTGGAATGGCCTAAGAGCACAGGTGATAAATACCTGCCGCCTCTAACCTTCTGTGCAGAGGAATGGGACTTGCAGCAGCCGGCTGCAGGTCGACTCTCTCCAGAGCGTGAGAAGGCCTCTCTGCCTGCACCAAGTGAAGAGCCGTGGGACGGGTGAGTGTCCCGTCCTGCTAAACGCTCGTGAGGTTGGAAGCCAGATGCTTCGCCATGGGTATGTAACGTTTAAGTGGATTTGATGCCTAAGTGAGTGCCTCCCGAGTGGGACGTGAACAGGGTGGGAGCTAGCTGCCTCACCAAGTGCGAGTAACACATAAGTGGGTAATGCATAACTGGGTTTAACGCATAAGTGTATGTAACTCATAAGTGTATGTATCTCATAAGTGTATGTAACTCATTAGTGTTTAATGCGTAAGTGTATTTAATGCATAAGTGTATTTAACGCAAAGATGGATTCCTCCTGGGTGGAGTGCGCACATGGTGGGAGTCAGCCGCCTCACCACGTTGTAAGTCATAAGTGAGTTCCACCTGGGTGGACCTGGGTGTCCGGCCACACGCAAGTAACATACCAGTGTATTCCTCCCGTTAGGGAAGCTCTAACACCATAATCCTCCCAAAAGAGAAGGCCGATTTTTCACATCTAAATAACAAATTCAATTTGCCCCACAGAATAAAGTTTATACAAAACTCAGGTTTCCATCCCCGGTCTCTCTCTCTCCCTCTCGCCAATTCCAAAAGAACCTGTCCCCAGCGACGGGTGACAGAGGTGTCCAACCTGATTAGCTTCTTCCTACCCCAGCACTTAAAACAATGGCTGGTACATAGTAAATGCTTAACAAATACCATTTACAAATAAAAGTGATTGCTGTGTGGCCAATCCAGGTTTCAGCTGTTCGTCCTTTACCTACTGTGGATAGAGCACTAGACACCTAATAATAATAATCATGATAATGGCACTTACTAAGCAGTCACTATGTATCAAGCATTGTGCTAAGCTCTGGGTAAGACACAGATAATCAGTGCAGTCAGAGTCCATGTCCCACATGGGCTCATAGTCTAGGAGGGGGAAAAAGACCGGGTAATTAATTTCCATTTTATGGCTGAAGTAACTGAGGCACAGAGAAGCAGCATGGCCTGGAGAAGTCATGAGCTTAATAGAAAAAGCATGGGCCTGGGAGTCAGAAGGATCTGGATTCGATTCTAGTCCCAGCTCTGCCCTTTGTCTGCTTTGTGACATTGGGCAAATCACTTAACTTCTCTGTGCCTCAGTTACCTTAGGTGTAAAATGGGGATTAAGGTTGAGAGCTCCATGTCGAACAAAGACTTTGTCAAACTAGGTTACCTTGTATATACCCCACCACTTAGAACATTGTCTGATACATACTAAGTACTTAACAGGTACCATTAAAAAAAAAGAGAGAGAGAGCGGTTTAGTGACTTGCTCAGGGTCACACAACAGGCAAGTGGTGAAGTCAGAATTAGACCCCAGATTTCCCATCTTCCAGGCCTGAACTCTTACCATCAAACCACTCTACATCCAGAATTTGTATTTTCAGTGGTTGATCAGCTTCCCTTCGCCTCACCTGCCCTGACTCCTTGGCTCAGGAGTGGCTCCCATGTCCAGAGGACCTGTAGGGGGAAAGCAAATTGGGCATGATCAGAAGTCCCTCAGCAGAAAAAACACAGGGTGGCCTTGAACACCCTGACTCAAAATGGGGCCCAAGACACCATTACATAATGCCATGAGCCTGACATCCACATGTGATCAATCAATGGTATTTATTAATAATAATTATTATTATGCCATTTTTAAGCACTTACTATGTGCCAGACACTGTACTAAGGGCGGGGGCAAATACAAGCAAATCTGGTCAGACATCGTCCCCTGTCCCACATAGGGCTTACAGTCTTAAACCCGATTTTACAGATTATGTAACTGAGGCACAGAAGTGAAGTGACTCGCCCAAAGTCACCCAGCAGACAAGTGGTGGAGCCAGGACTGGAGCCCATGTCCTTCTGACTCCGAGGCCCCAGACCATGGTCAAGTGCTTAGTACAATGCTCTGCACACAGTAAGCCCTCAATAAAGATGACCGAATGAAAAGTCCATCCACTAACCACACTGCTTTGAGGACTTACTATGTGCAGAGCACTGTACTAAGCACTTAGAATGTCACCCACATCTGGGTTTCCATCTATATGGGCTGACAGTGGCCAGCTAAATGAATGATTTCCTGGACCTGGAGAAGAACTCTTTGGATTGGTGGCTTCCTGGGAGCTGCAGGCAACATTGGCTTTTAAGGACCTCATTCCTTCCTTGGCACATTTGGGGTCACTCTGACTCCAATGATCAGCTAACTAAACGTCATGTGAGTATCTCAGCTGTCTTCAGCAGGGCTGGGCTGTCCTTAGGCAGCTGCACTCCACTCCAGAACTAAGTCCAGCCATCACCAAACATTCTCAACCTCACCAGCTCTCTGTTCTCCCTTGGCCTGTGCTTATCAGTAAAGAAGAAAGGGAAAAGGAAGGACTCTGGAGTCACTGACACATTATTTTTTAATGGTATTTGTTAAGTGCTTATATGTGCCAGGCATAAGCTAATCTGGTTGAACACAATCCATGTCATTCATTCATTCATTCAATCGTATTTATTGATCTCGTATTTATGGATCATTATACTAAGTGCTTGGGAGAGTACGATACAAAAATAAACAGACACATTCCCTGCCCACAACGAGTTTACAGTCTAGAGAGGGAGACCGACATTAATATAAACAGCAGATACGGACATAAGTGCTGTGGGACTGGGAAGGGGGAGGAATAAAGGGAGCAAGTCAGGGCAACACAGAAGGGTGTGGGAGAAGAGGAAAGGAGGGCTTCGTCTGGGAAGGCCTCTTGGGGGTCATGTCCTACAGGGGCTCACAATCTATATCCCCATTTTACAGATGAGATAAATGAGTCACAGAGAAGTTACGCACTTTGCCCAAGGTTACACAGCAGACAAATGGCAGAGCCGGAATTAGAATCCAGGTCAGTTGACTCCCAGGCCCGGACTCTTTCTACTAGTCCACGGTGCTTTTGAAGTGATACAGTGAGGTTGCCAAAAAAAGGGTTCCCGGGCTACCAGAGCCCACTGCCTGGGCTGTCAGGGATGAAACTCATCAGAGGGTTTGTAGGGCTCTCATCCACATCTGGGAGGAGAGGGAAGAGGCTGTGTCCACTCCAGTGTTTCTCTCAGTCCACATGGGACCAGTCTCCGGGCCTGTGAGGTGTTTGGTGCAGCCTCTGAGTCTTAGTTTATAGATGTCCTGCTGACCAACGGATGCTTGAGCAGCAGAACTCCTCACCTTCCTCCTCTCACCCAGGCCTAGATGTCATATACCCCAGGGACACTTGCCTGAGGAGGGGAAGCCCCAGTCAGTCAATGGTGTTTACTGAGCACTTACCATGTGCAGAGCTCTATACTAAGCACTTGGGAAAGGACAATATAACAATAAAGAGACACATTCCCTACCCACAGTGAACTTACACTCTAGAGGCGGAGACAAACATTAACAGAAATAAATTACAGATATATACATATGTGTCGTGGGTCAGGGCAGGGGTTGAATAAAGGGAGCAAGTCAGAGTGATACAGAAGGGAGTAGGTGAAGAGGGAAGGAGTGCTTAGAGAAGGCCTCTTGGAGGTGATGTGCCTTCACCTCCAAGGAGGCTTTGAAGGAAAGGAATCATTGTCAGTGCAGAAGATCAGACCCCAACATGGAGTCAGCCATATTCTTCTCAGAATGAATGTTACAAGCCCAGAGCTTGGCAAAGGCCAAGGCTGAAGCCGCCTGATTTTGTCTTCCCTAGTTCTTCTGGGTTATCTGAAACAGTTCTATTGCAGTCATTCTTTGAAGATGGCTTAAATTGTCCCAAATCCAAAAGTTGCTACCCCACCACCCATTAAATCTTGTGCTTCAGAAACCTGGGGATTTCTTTTACTTTTATCCTAAATGATGTTTATTTGAATGAGCTTTTGATGTCCGCTATCAAACTTAGGCTTGGGCCCAAGATTAATAAAAAAAATATTTTAAACCTTAAAAGAGAAAGATCGAAACACACATCAGCTTCCAAGTCCAGGAGATCTGAGTTGTGTGAATAGGATTTCATTCTTCTACTCTGCCGAGAAATGGGCCAGAAGAGTTGAAAGGCGAGCAGTGACTGAATCAGGAAGTTTTTCTAAAGAACACATCACAGATCTTTGCAACCCGTTACCTATGGTCCTTGACCCTTCTCTTGCCCCTGACAGTGGTTTTAGGCTACTCTGAGCTATTTATTTGTAGTAATAGTATTTATTGGGCACATATGGAGTGCAATGGGCTTGGAAAAGTACAACAGAAATAATACAAGGCACGTTCCCTGCCCACAAAGTGCCTCCTTCTTCCCGGATGATGCCAGCTCCCTCTAAAAGGAGTCAGCCTCTTCACCCCATTTAGCAACAGCCATTTGTCACCCACTCCAACCAATAAATATCCCCGTTACCCGATGGCCGGGAGATTTATCGGGAAGATCTATAATGGCTAGATTCAAGGGACGTGACTGGGATTTGGAAACTTTTGTGAACAATGAATCACGGGCTGATCAACAGACCCAGAAAGGTTTAGTGGGAGGTTCGTCAGGCAGCTGGTGAGGTGTGCCCTCTCCTTCAGTGTGGCAGTGTGGGGGATGGTCTGCAGAAAGAGTTTCTGGGAAGCTCAACTGGATGAGGGAGCACCCACAGCCAACTTTGCAGGCTATTAACAACTGCAGGCAGAATGCAATCTTTCAG
Source organism: Ornithorhynchus anatinus (assembly GCF_004115215.2). Taxonomy (NCBI): domain Eukaryota; kingdom Metazoa; phylum Chordata; class Mammalia; order Monotremata; family Ornithorhynchidae; genus Ornithorhynchus; species Ornithorhynchus anatinus. The sequence continues at coordinate 73,194,806 of NC_041732.1, read as the reverse complement.
GAAGATAGACTCTCTCACCAGGGCCTTTATTAATAGAGCTCCCTTTTATTTTAATGGTATTTGTTCAATGCTTACTGTGTGCCAGGCACTGTACTAAGCACTGAAATAGATACAGCTTACCAGGTTGGACACAGTCCCTGTCCTACGTGGAACCCACAGTTTTATTCCCCATTTAACAGATGAGGTAACTGAGGCACAGAGAAGTGAAGTGACTGGCCTAAGCTCACACAGCAGACAAGTGACTGAGGCAGAATTGGAACCCAGGTCCTTCTGACTTTCAGGCCTCTACTCTATCCACTAGGCCAGACTGTTTCTCACAGTTCTCCATAGGTTAGGATGGACTGAGAAATTCACTCTCACCTTCCTCATCATTTTGAAATTGAATCTAAATGTCAATTATCAAAGATGTTAGGGATTTTTTTCTGTTGTTGTTGTTTTTTCTTTCAGTCTGATGTGGCTTTTGCTGAGGTTGGTCTCCAGCTCTTGGTTTCAGGAGAGAACCTGCAGGGAACAGGGCTAGGAGGAGAGGCACCCTCGGTCTTCTTCCAGGACCCTAATGGAAAGCAGGATTTCACTTCACTGAGGAACATGAAAGTTGGAGATCGAGATGGAATTTTCAGGGACCGGAGTCTGGTTGGAAATTTGGATGAATCCTGTGTGAGGAGGTTTTCAATGAATTTGGTCTGAAGACCTGGATTTGATTCCTGGCTGCCAGTGGCCAGTTGTGTGATCTCAGGAAACTAAATTAACCTCCCTGAGCTTGAGTTGTCTCCCTCTAACCTGCAAGTTCCTTGAGGGTGGAGATTGCATAATAATAATAACTGTGTTATTTGTTAAGCGCTTACTCTGTGCCAGGCACCGTATTAAGTACTGGGGTGGAAATAAGCAAATCGTATTGGATACAGTCCCTATCCTACACGGGCTCACAGTCTCAATCTCCATTTTACAGATGAAGTCACGGAGGCACTGAGAAGTGAAGTGACTTGCCCAAGGTCACAGCAGACAATTGGTAGAGGCAGGATTAGAACCCAGGACCATCTCACTTCCAGGTCTGTGCTCTGTCCACTACACCATGCTGCTTCTCAACCAACTGTATCTACCAACTCTGTTGTATTGTACTTTCCCAAGTGCATAGTACACTGCTCTGCGCATTATAAGCACAAAATAAACAACAATAATGATAATAATAGTAATTTTAAGCTTTTACATGTGTCAAGGACCGCTGTCTCTCCACCTTTCCCGTCTCATCCTGGCCCCGGTGACCTCTCTGAGCTAACTGGGCCCGATCAGAGTGGCACCCCTCTGCGGGCATGGATTGTCTCTCCTCCCTCCATCTCTGGAGTGGCCCCGGCCGGCCCCACCCACCTCGGACCGGCCGGCCGCGGGGTGGCTACCTTGGCCGTCAGCGAGGCATTCTTCTTGTCAAGGACTGTTCTAAGTGCTGGGGAAGATCTAGGATAATCAGGTCCCTGTCCCACACAAGGCTCACAATCTACATAGGATGGGGAAGAGGTAATGATTCCCCATTTTACAGATAAGGGAACTGAGGCCCAGAGAAGTGAAGTGACTTGTCTAAGGTCACATAGCAGACAAGTGGCAGAACTGGGATTAGAACACAGCTCCTTTGACTCCCAGGCCTGTATTCTATCAGGCCATGCTGTACCAATACAACTGATTGATTATCCTAGCTCTGTCATGGGGATAATAACCAGTACTCATCCTTACTTGGCAAATGATGTGAAGTCTGGTAAATCATTTTATCATCTCTTTTGGAGGGACAGTATCTATTTCCCCTACCCTAGGAGGAGGACTAATGGTATTTATAGAGTACACACTAGGTGAGATGCACTATATTAAGCACTTGGGGAAGCACAACAAAAACACAAGACACTGACCTTGCCCTCAAGGAACTCTCACCCAGGGGGATAAGGATCCCCTTTGTCTTTGCACTGAGAAACCCTCCTTTCCACTAAATAGTCAGCAGTGTACTAAGCGCTCGGGAGAGTACAATATAATAATACAATAATAAATAGACATATTTGATGCCCCCATTGAGCTTACAGTCTAGAGGGGGAGACAGGCATTAATTTAAATAAATTACAGTTAAATACTCCTACTCCTTGCACAACTGACCACCACAATGCCAGTATGCAGATGGATTTTAGTTCCCTGCTTGCTGAGAGTCAAATTTTCAGATCCCAATCAATTAATCCTTTTTATTGCACACTTACTATGTACAGAGCACTGTACTAAGCACTTGGGAGAGTGTAACAGAGTTGGTAGCCACATTCCCTGCCCACAAGGATCTTATGTCTGGAGACATTAATATAAATAAAATAAATTATGGAGATGTATCTAAGTGCTGTGAGATTGAGGGTGGGATGAATAAAGGGTGCAAATCCAAGTGCAAGGGTGACAGATGGGAGTGGAAGAAGAAATAAGAGTTTAGAGGGGAAGGCCTCTTGGAGGAGATCAATCAATCAATGATATTTATTGAGCACTTACTGTGTGCAGAGCTTTGCACTAAGCACTTGAGAGACTGCAACATCACAGAGTTGGTAGACACATTCCCTGCCCACAAGGAGCCCACAGTCCTTTGAAAGTGGAGAGAGTGATCGTCTGTCAAATCCCAACAGGTTTGTTCTTTCATTCATTCAGTAATTTATTGAGTGTGTATTTAGGCGCTTGGTTAACAAGGGGCTTTCAGAGGCTTTGAGGGAGCTGAAGCAGGCTAGAAGCCCGGAGGGAAATGGAGGTGGGAGTGGGGGCTAAGGCCCTCCAGTGAACAAGGTGGGAAGAGCCTCCCCAGAGTCATTCCCCTTCCAGCCGATAGGTCGTTGCAGTTCACAGAGCTTCCCGTAGATGTAGAGCACTGTATGAGGCTCTGTGGATGGGAGCAAGGATAAGGACAGACAGGTACAGACATAGTTTGATGGAGTGCAGGGAGGCCATGTAAATCCAACTCAAAGTGCACAAGCAGGTCAAGTGGACAAAAAGCACAGAACCCAGAGGCAGAGATCATAAAAGAGTCCTCAAGGCAACAAACGGAAATGCTTACACTTCATTTTATGATAATTGTTATGATTTACTACGTGCCAAGCGCTGGACTAAGCCCTAGATCAAATCAGATCAAACTAATCCAGGATGGTCACAGTCCCTGTCCCACATGGGGCTCACCGTCTTAATCCTCATTTACAGATGAGAGAACAGCCACCAGAGAAGTAAAGTGACTTGCCCAAGATCACACAGCAGACAGGTGGTGGATCAGGATTAGAATCCAGGTCATCTGCCCCCGAGGCCTGTGCTCTTTCCACCAAGCCATGGTGTTCCATTAACAGGGAGAGTTCTAAGGGCTAGCAAGGAGTCGGTGGGAGGCCAGGACTAAACTTAGAGGATGTCCTGCTGGAATTTTCAGCTTGTAGGTCTAATCAACCAATTAATTGTAGTTATTGAGTGCTTATTGTGTGCAGAGCACTATACTAAGAGCTTGGGAGAGTACAATATGAAGGCACATCCTTGCCTACAACGAGCTTATGGTCTAGAGGGGGAAACAGACATTAATAGAAATAAATTATGGTTATGTACCTAAGTGCTATGAGGCTGGAAGGGGGAATGAATAAAGGAAGTCAATGGAAGAAAAGGAATTTTTACTTGTATATTCAATCATTCATTCACCTATTTCATCCAAAAGAGCTGTAGTGCTCCTGTTATCACCATGTTTTTCCCATTATTCCCATCGTTTGTAAATCCTACCCTTCTCTCTTCCACTTTAGAATGTAAACTCTTTGGGGGCAGGGAACATACATTTTGCTTCTGTTGAACTTGGGCAGGGATCATATCTACTTACACAGTTGTACTCTCCCGAGTGCTTAGAACTGAGCTCTGCCTGCAGTAAGGGCTCAGTACATACCACTGGTTGATTGTTGGATCAATTATTTTCCCAAACATTTAGTGTAGCATTTTGCCCTCCATAGATACTCATTAAATACCATCAGTTGATTGCTTTTTTTTTTTTAATAGTATTTGTTAAATACTTATTATGTGTCAAACACTGTTCTACTGGCTTGGGTGGGTATGAATTAATTAGGTCGGACACAATCCCTGTCCCTCATGGAGCTCAAAAATCTAAGTAGGAAGGACAATATACTGCTTGTTTGGAAGGGAAGCACTGTAGCATAGAAAGAGCACAGATCTGGGAATCAGAGAGAATCCCAGCTCCTCCAATTTGCCTGTGACCTTGGGCAAGTTACTTAACTTCTCTGTGCTTCAGTCCCTCATCTGCAAAATGGGGATTCAATACCTTCATTCAGTTGTATTTACTGAGTGCTTATTGTGTGCAGAGCACTGTTCTAAGTGTTTGGAAAGTACAATACAGCAATATAGAGAGATGATTCCTGCCTACAACGGGCTTACAGTCTACAGACTGTGCTCCCTCCAATTAGAATGTGAACCCCATGCGGGACCTGATTATCATATCTATCTCAGTGCTTAGTACAGTGTTTGACACATAGTAAGCACTTAATATATATCATTAGTAGTAGTAGTAGTATGTGGAGAGGCTGTGCTAGAAAAGAGGAGAAAGGAAGGGTAATCCAAGTTTAGGCCTTTCTTAAGAGCCTAGTTTATGAGACTGAGCCCTCAGAAAAGCAGAGCCAGGGAAACCAAACAGAAAAAGCAGAGCTGCCTAGTGGAAAGAGCCTGGGCCTGGGAATCAGAGGACCTGGGTCATAATCTCACCTCTGTCACCTGCCTGCTATGTGACCTCAGGCAAGTCACTTAACTTCTCTGTGTTTCAGTTCCTTGATCTGTAAAATGGGGATTCGATACCTGTATTCCCTCCCCCTTAGATTGTGAGCCCTATTTGGGAGAGGGACTGTGTCTCTTCTGATTGTATTGCATTTACCCTAGTGCTTAGTACAATGCTTGGCACATAGTAAACTCTTAACATATGCCATTGAAAAAATTAAAATAAAAAGAGAATAATGAGTCTACAGTTCCAGGAACGATGTCCCATGGACTGATAATTCCCAGCCACACGACACATCGGGTGGTGATCCCAAACACATCCCTGTCTGTGGGAGCAGCAGCCAGCCAGAAAGAAAGCCGCTTCTGGCCTGACGGGGCTGTGCAGATACAACATGACAGATTTAATCACAACAATTAAAAAATAAGGACCTCCAAGGGGCAAGAAAATGAGAACATGCTGAAAAAAAAGTGATGGAGATTAAATTCCACCCAACAGGAAGTGGGAATGAATTTCTCTTCAAACCCAAAATGATCTGCTGTGGGCTTTTTCTGGTTTTCATTCGCACGGTGTTCAGAAAGGTCTGACTGAGCCCCCTAGGACAGAGGCTGCTCAGTGCCCCTGTGATTATTATAATAATAATTGTGATATTTGTTAAGGGCTTACTATGTGCCAGGAACTGGATGAAGAGCTGGGGTTGATACAAGTTAATCAGGCCAGACACAGTTCCTGCCACCAATGGGGCTCACAGTCTCAATAGGAGGGAGAATAAGTATTCAGTCCCCCGTCTGGTCTGAGCTTGGTGAGGCCCCTGGAGGCTAACAGTTCTGTTCCACCCTTCAACCCCAAGCAGGCCCCAGGGGGAAACTCGGCAGGGAATGCTGGGTCCAACTTGAGGGTCTACTTCTCGACAGATGCATTTCCCAAAATGGAAGTGGGTCAGGTGGCCGCTGACCACCCTCGCAAATACCAAACCAGGAGATTTGCTCCTCTGTTAGGCTGAGCACCCAGGGCCCGGTGATAATAATAATAATGTTGGTATTTGTTAAGCACTTACTATGTGCAGAGCATTGTTCTAAGTGCTGGGATAGATACAGGGTAATCAGGTTGGTCCACGTAAGGCTCACAGTCTTAATCCCCATTTTACAGATGAGGTAACTGAGGCACAGAGAAGTTAAGTGACTTGCCCACAGTCATACAGCTGACAAGTGGCAGAGTCGGCCTTTGAACCCATGACCTCTGACTCCCAAGCCCGTGCTCTTTCCACTGAGCCACGCTGCTTCGCATTTTGTCAAAATATGCCAAGTTTCACTGTTCCTGGAGTGTTTCTCCAGGGTCTCCTGCCCCTCTTCCCTCTCTCTTCCCCCCACCACATACAGACACATTCCCAGTTGAGAGCCATTGCACTCCCTTCCCAGGCCTGGTTGATCTTAGGTGCTCCATCCAAGTTGTAATAATAATAATAGTAATTGTGGTATTTGTTAAGTGCTTGCTACATGCCAAGCACTCTACTAAGTGATGGGGTGGATACCAGCAAATCAGGTTGGACACAGTCCCTATCCCACATGGGGGTCACATGTAAAATCTCCATTTTACAGGGTTAGGCAATTAAGGCACAGATAAGTGAAGTGACTTTCTCAATCTCCATTTTACAGGGTTAGGCAACTAAGGCACAGAGAAGTAAAGTGACTTGCCCAAGGTCACTCAGCTGATATTTGGCAGAGCCGGGAATAAACTTCATGACCTTCTGACTCCCAGGCCTGTGCTCTATCCAATTTGGAGGCAGGAGCCATTGAGGAGGAAGGCTGGCACTGAAAAGAAAAATAGCCGACGTAAAAATGTCCAGTACTGTAGCCCTATCAGACAAGTGGCAGACCGGCTGAAAACCAAACAAGCCTTTATAAACCCAAATAACTGACCACCCAAACAGAAACAGTATTTATTGAGCTCCCACTGGAAACAGTGCACTGACCTAAGTACTCAGGAAGTACAAAAGCATGAGTTACACAAGCCCTGCCCACACAGAGCTACTATCCTATTGGGGAGTCAGACAAAAAATCTCTACAATTATAGTCATCAGTGTAAAACAGGGATGGTGCATATGTTAGCAAATGCTGAGAATGGGAATAAATAGCAGAGAAATGCTGGAGATAACTCATGAGATGATGTTTCTTGGGATGATAGGAAATAATGAGAAGCAAGTTTGTCAGGCAGAAGGCAGCAGTGGTAAACCACTTCCATATTTTTACCAAGAAAACTCTAGGAATATACTACCAGAACGATTGCAGGTGGAGAGCAGGGCACTCTGCGAGAGATGTGCCCATGGTGACGCTACGGGTCGGAAACAACCTGACGACCTAAGACACGACAAGTTTGTCAGGGGTGGAATTTTAAGAGGGCTCTGAACATGGGAGTCTTAGTCTCAGATTACAGTCTCTAGGCTATAAACTCATTGTGGGCAGGGAATGTGTCTACCAACTCTGCTCTACTAAATTCTCCCAAGGGCTTAGTACACTGCTCTACACACAATAAAATACAACTGATTGATTGATCAATTGATTAGAGGGTGAGGGAGTTACTGGTCAAGGTCGGGAGGGGGGCAGTGAAAGTGAGAGGCAGCAGCAGAAAGTGGAGAGTTGTATAGTTGGAGGCTTTGCTTGGGAGGAGTGAAAAGAGTGAATTTGTGGAACATCGCCAATATGGGGAAGAGAAGCAATATGTACAGGGGGCCAGAATTGGTGGAGATGTGGGCAGTGAAAGCCTCTGCTTTGAGACCAGTTCTTGGGACCTCTTTGTTTGAGATCCTGGGTCCCCAGCAGTCGGTTTCCATCCAGAAGGAAAGGCTTGGGGAACTCCACTGAGACTGTACAGTTGGGGGAATTCCTGTGGAGCTCCACCCTTTCCTTCAGGGCTTTGGCTGTGGAGCTTCAATTCTCAGAGGGCCAAAGCACAACACCAAACAGCAAACTGAGCTTGGGCTTCAGCTGGAATATCAATTTGGGGTGGAAAGTCATCACAGGCCATCTGGCCTTGCTCAGCAGAGCCCCAGGATGGGTCACTAGGACCACCTGGTGGGACTGGCCAGGGAAGCAAATCTGGAACGAGTACATGACCGGGACTGATTAGAGTCTCTGGTTCTAGTGACAGCTCCACCTTCGGCCCACTATTTAACTTTGCTCTGGGCCTCGGTTTCTTCATCTGTAAAATGAGGGAAGTCACTGCCTCCTTGGAATGAGGCAAGTGATGTGAAAGTTCTGTGGGAAAATTCAAGCTCTAGTGATGATATTATTACTGTTATCATTACTATCATTCCACTACCACTGCTACAGTGCTCTGCACATATGAAGCGCTCAATAAATATGATGAGTGAATACTAGAGAATAACCAGCGTTTTCAGGAGGGAGTGAGAAGACTGGGAAGGCAGGGAGATACAGGCCAGAAATGAAGGGAATGTGGGATTTTTTCTGAGAATGAAGTTGGAGTTGCATCTTCACAGGATGGGTGAAGCAATCAACTGAGTGATGACCTAGTGAATTAACTCAGGGGAACAGCCCATCTGGAGAATCTGGGAAAGGGAAAAATTATGCTAAAGCCAGGGGCCAAGCCTGGATGGTTCAGATGAATCTCCTCTCCCCTTCTCTCTGCCCCGAAGACCAGACATTTCACTTAGCCATTCAAAGTTTGTCCCCAGGAAGAAGACGATTAATCCCATTCCTGTTTCAACTTCCCCATCACGCCATCACTTGAGTTATTAGGCACTCTTAGGCACTAGTCAATCCACTTGGCTTTCAGTCACTTCTCCGTTGTGGTTACTATTCATATCCTCTTTCCTCCTCTTTGTTATTGGGTACATGCTATTGTATCCTGATGACAGTGTAGGTCTGCGGTTTCCCCTAGTAGACCGTAAGCTCAGTGAGGGGAGAAATTGAACTTTAGATGTCTTCTGTCTGCTTAAATGTCTTCTGTCTGTCCCCCAAACACCTACTTCCTTGCTCTGCACACAGTAAGCACCCAATACCAAGCTCCACACACAGCCTTCAACCAGTACCAAGCTCTTCACACTGTAGACACCCAGGACCGAGCTGTTCTCACTGTAGACACCCACTACCAAGCGCTTTACACTGTAGACACCCAGGACTGAGCTCTGCGTACCGTAGACACCCAGGACCATGCTTGATCTATTTAACAATCAGTACAAAGCTCTGACCACAGTAGGCATCTAGCACAGAACTCTGCACACAGTAGAAACTTGGCACAGTGCTCTGTACCCAATAAGAGCCTGTTCCCAGTGCTCTACATAGAGTTGGGATCCAGTATAGTGATTGGTATGAAGTAGGTTCCAATCAATGCTGCTGCTAAGATGTGGGTTGATTAGGGGAGAGCAGGAAGAGTTGAGACAGTAGGGGATAATGTTGGGCTCTAATTCCTCCTCTCTCTGGTGGGAACCTACCCCCTTAATAATGAATATTTATGGTATTTAAGTGCTTACTATGTATCAAGCACAATTCTAAGCCCTGGGGAAGGCACAACTTAATCAGGTCAGAACCAGTCACTGTTCCACATAGGGTTCGCAGACTCCCCTTCTTAAACACCTCCAGTGGTTGCCTATCAACATCCGCTCCAAACAAAAACTCCTCATTCTAGGCTTCAAGGCTCTCCATTACCTTGCCCCTTCCTACCTCTCCTCCCTTCTCTCTTTCTACTGCCCACCCCGCACGCTCCGCTCCTCTGCCACCCACCTCCTCACCATCCCTCGGTCTCGCCTATCCCGCCCTCGACCCTTGGGCCACATCTTCCCGCGGTCCTGGAATGCCCTCCCTCCTCACCTCCGACAATCTAATTCTCTTCCCCTCTTCAAATCCCTACTTAAAGCTCACCTCCTCCAAGAGGCCTTCCCAGACTGAGCTCCCCCCTTTTTCCCTCTGCTCCCTCTACCCCCCTTCACCTCTCCGCAGCTAAACCCTCTTCTCCCCCCTTTCCTTCTCCCGTCCCACCCCTTCAGCACTGTACTTGTCCGCTCAACTGTATATATCTTTATCACCCTATTTATTTTGTTTATTTTGTTTAATAAGATGTACATCACCCTGATTCTATTTAGTTGCCATTGTTTTTATGAGATGTTCTTCCCCTTGACTCTATTTATTGCCATTGTTCTTGTCTGCCTGTCTCCCCCGATTAGACTGTAAGCCCGTCAAAGGGCAGGGACTGTCTCTATCTGTTGCCAACTTGTACATTCCAAGCGCTTAGTACAGTGCTCTGCACATAGTAAGCGCTCAATACTATTGAATGAATGAATGAATAAATCGGAGGCAGAACAGGTATTGAATCCCCATTTTATGCTTGAGGAAGCTGAGACACAGAGAAGTCAAGTGTCTTGCCCAAGGTCACCCAGCAGATAAGTGGTGGAGCTGGGATTAAAACCCATGTCCAGTGACCCCCAGACCTATGCTCATTCCACTAAGCAATGCTGCTTCCCTTACTCTCTCAAGCATTTAGTACAGTGCTCTGCACACAGTCAGCACTCAATAAATACAACTGATTGATTCTCTGAGAAGGAGAAGTTGGCACAGGTGAGGGACAGGCTGCTACTCTGGCTGTAGGGATCAAACAGGCTACCCCCAGAGGGATGGAAGGGGAGGCAGGACACAAAGGTATGTGGAGAAGTAGGAGTCAAGGAAAAAGCAGCCAAGGAGGAGAGAGAGGAGGGTAAAGGAAGCAGAGTCTAGATCTGAATTTAAGGGACCCCCCCCAAACCTTTTCATGTATATTTCACTGACATCTATTAATGTTGCAGGACCTTCCAAACGTCATAAAAGATTCAGCAGTTGTTTGAGTGAAGCCAAGATTTTTTAAAGTACTTGGAGGAAAAAAAACCATGCAAAGCCTCTTTTTAATCTAAATTATGTAGCGCTTTGGAAGATTAAGGAGTCTACATCTTAAAATGCTGAAGCCCCCAAGTTATCTGAGCCAGAGAACGAACAGTACCGCGCTATAAACATCTTAGAGCAGCAGTGGAAAGGTCCAATATTTCACTTTAATTTTGCATTTCAATCCAAGGGAGATTCCATTTCACCATGATAAAGGAAAAAAGCCTTTCAAAGAAAATCAGTCTTTCATACCATTTCTTAGAAAAACAGTGATCTCTCTCTCTTTCTCTCTCTGATAATTCACCTTCTCCTCTATTGGATCCAGTACATTAAAATGTTTCAAAGTCAAGTCTCAGAGGAAAACCTTCATTTACATTCTTCATTGTGAAATGCCCGCAGCTAGAGACACCTTGGCTTAGCAAAGTAATCATGGTACAGGGCCTGGAGACAGCAGGCTTGAGTGAAGAGCTATGGGCAAAATTAAAATCTCACCTCCTTCAGGAGACTTTCCATGGTTTCATTTTCTTCTCACAAGTTCCTATCCTTCCAACTTCCTCCTCGGACCCAATGTATCTCACAGCTACTCATTGTGCCTTGGAGCATATCAGCTCACGTTTGCTGCCGTATGAGTACCTATTCTTGCTCATGAGCAGCTTCCTATTCTCTTTTCCTTCCTTTATTATTAAGTGTAATTGAGTTGACAACTCCAGGGATATTCTTTCTCCAAAACGGCCTGTCCTCTGCCACAATCCACAATCTTTTCAACAGTTCTTCTGTTATTGTTATTATGGTCTCTATCCATCTGGCTGCTGGTCTGCCTCTTCCTCATTTTCCCTGGACTTTTCTTAGTATTAGTGTCTTCTCCAGAGAATTAGTCCTCCTGATTATGTGTCCAAAATATGCTCATCTAAGTCTGGTTATTTGGCCTTTCAAAGATTATTTTGGCTTAATTTGCTCTAAAACTCATCTGTTTGGATTTTTTGGCAGTCCATGGTACCTGTAATTATTTTGTGTCTGTGTCTCCCAATAGGCTGAGAGCTCCTTGAATCAGTGATCAAGTTTTATGGTTCAGTTGACTGTTTCCAAGTGCTTTGTACAGAGTAGGAGTGTGCTCAATATATCAATCATTGGTATTTGAGTGCTTACTAGGTGCTCAGCACTGTACTAAGCACTTAGGAGGGTACAATACAGGAGCTGGCTGACACATTCCCTGTCTGCAATGAGCTTACAGTCTAGGGGGGAGACAAACGTTAATATAAATAATTTATAATAAATAATTTAAAGATATGTGCATAAGTGCTGTGGGGTTGAAGATGGGGCAAATATCAAATACATACAAAGGATTGATTGTCTGATCAGTAAAAAGTTTCAATGGATTGGGAAGAGCTTTCCAAAGTGGGAGATTGTTGTTTCGGTCTCCTCATGGGCAACTCTCCCAAGTGCTTAGTACAATGCGCTGCACACAATAAGCACTCAAACAAACAATGGTATTTAAAGAGCACTTACTGTGTGCAGAGTACTGTACTAAGTGGTTGGGTGAGTACACCAGTCATATTTAGTGAGTGCTTAACTCTGTCATACCCTCCCAAGCACCAGAATCCCAAAAGGACATATCCCCCTCGGGAAGCCCAGAGGGTGCGCAAAGAGGTAACTGGGATGGGGCAAGACTGGTAAATGCCACAGGGTACATCCCTGACCCAAGCTAATCTACTAATGGCCCGACATGCAGGGGACAAGAGTGGAGTAGAGGCAGGGGGGTAAGGGGCAGGGGGAGAACCATGATGTTTGAAATTCTTCCCTCAAGTGAAAAAACATCTAGTGATGCCACAGCCAGGCCTCCCTTTCCATATTTCCTGGCTTTGCTGCCCAGTCAATCAATCAATCATTCAACAGTATTTTTTGAGTGTTGAGTGCAGAGGACCGTATTAAGCGATTGAGAGGGTACAATACAACAGAGTTGGTAACACATTGTAAGCTCCTTTTGAGCAGCGAGTCTAGAGGGGGGACAGACACTAAAATAAACTGACATATATACATAAGGGCTGTGGGGCTGCTGGTGGGCTGAACATCAAGGACATAAGGGGACAGATCCAAGTGCATAGATGATGCAGAAGGATGGTGATGATGATGGTATTTGTTAAACTTTCATTCATTCAATAGTATTTATTGAGCATTTACTATGTACAGAGCACTGTACTAAGCACTTGGAATGAACAAGTCGGCAACAGATAGAGACAGTCCCTGCCCTTTGACGGGCTTACAGTCTAATCGGGGGAGACAGACAGACGAGAACGATGGCGATAAATAGAGTCAAGGGGAAGAACATCTCGTAAAAACAACGGCAACTAAATAGAATCAAGGCGATGTACATTTCATTAACAAAATGAATAGGGTAATAAAAATATATACAGTTGAGCAGACAAGTACAGTGCTGAGGGGATGGGAAGGGAGAGGGGGAGGAGCAGAGGGAGATGGGGGGAAAAGAGGGTTAAGCTGCGGAGAGGTGAAGGGGGGGCGGTAGAGGGAGTAGAGGGAGAAGGGGAGCTCAGTTTGGGAAGGCCTCTTGGAGAAGATGAGTTTTAAGTAGGGTTTTGAAGAGGGGAAGAGAATCAGTTTGGCGGAGGTGAGGAGGGAGGGCGTTCCGGGACCGCGGGAGGATGTGGCCCAGGGGTCGACGGCGGGATAGGCGAGACCGAGGGACAGTGAGGAGGTGGGAGGCGGAGGAGCAGAGCGTGCGGGGTGGGCGGTAGAAAGAAGGGAGGAGAGGTAGGAAGGGGCAAGGTGATGGAGAGCCTCGAAGCCTAGAGTGAGGAGTTTTTGTTTGGAGCGGAGGTTGATAGGCAACCACTGGAGGTGTTTAAGAAGGAGAGTGACATGCCCAGATTGTTTCTGCAGGAAGATGAGCCGGGCAGCGGTGTGAAGAATAGACCGGAGCGGGGAGAGAGAGGAGGAAGGGAGATCAGAGAGAAGGCTGACACAGTAGTCTAGCCGGGATATAACGAGAGCCCGTAGCAGTAAGGTAGCCGTTTGGGTGGAGAGGAAAGGGCGGATCTTGGCGATATTAGGGCCAAGTTAAAAGTTTATGTGTCAGGTGCTGTTCTAAGCGCTGGGGTAGTTACAAGCTAATTAGTTTCAACACAGTCCGTGTCCTAAATGGATCTCACAATTTTAATCCCTGTTTTCCAGATGAAGAAAAAGAGGCACAGAGAAGTGAAGTAACTTGTCCAAGGTCCAACGATTAGAAACCAGGTCTCCCGAACTGACTAGCCATACTTACATCAAGGTTGAGGATCCACCTCCCATCCTCCATCATGATGCAGTTGTCCTTTCCTGACATGCTTAGCGGGACAGGTGCAAGAGTTGACCCGCAACCTAGGACAGAACACTTGCCACCACAGCAAAGCCGCTGTGCTAAATAATAATCATAATCACAGACAAAACTGTCATATTTGTTAAGTGCCACTGTGGTGGATACAAGCAAATCGGGTTGGACACAGTCCCTGTCCTACATAGAACTCACAGTCTTAATCTCCATTTAACAGATGAGGAAACTGAGGCATAGTGGAGTTAAGCGACTTGTTCAAGGTCACACAGCAGCCAAGTGGCAGAGCTGGGATTAGAACCCAGATCCTCTGCCTCCCAGGCCTGTGTTCTACCCACTAAGCCACGCTGTTTCTCACTCTGCTAATAATAATAATAATGTTGGTATTTGTTAAGTGTTTACTATGTGCAGAGCACGGTTCTAAGCACTGGGGTAGATACAGGGTAATCAGGTTGTCCCACCTGAGGCTCACAGTTAATCCCTATTTTACAGATGAGGGAACTGAGGCACAGAGAAGTTAAGTGATTTGCCCACAGCCACACAGCTGACAAGTGGCAGAGCTGTGATTCGAATCCATGAACTCTGACTCCCAAGCCCGGGCTCTTTCCACTGAGCCACGCTGCTTCTCTAAATCGAGTTACAAGTTTCCTGTTAACATGTGGCCTGTGCCGGGCCGCCCCAGGCACCTTGACATGCTGGAAGAAGCAACCCTCATTCTCACCCCTCGTTTCAGATGGGTGACTCCGTCACTTTTTAGATCTAGTCTCTCCTTCAGATCCATTAACTCCATTAGACTTGAAGGTCCCAGAGAGCAAGGACCACGCCCAACAACAATAATAATAATAATAGTAATTATGGTATTTAAGTACTTACTGTGTGCCAGGCACTGAATAAAGTGTTGGGGTGGATACAAGCAAATTGGGTAGGACCCTGTCCCTGTGGCACATGGGGCTCACAGTCCCCATTTTACAGTTGAGGTATATGAGGCACAGAGAAGTTGTGACATGCCCAGAGTTATACAGCAGCCTTATCCTGAGGCCCACCCGCCAAGCCCCCACGACAGTGCTCTGTGCACAGAAAGTGCTCAGTGGACATAGTGGGTGCTCATATAGATGCTGGCTTCCAGGAAGCTCTTCTTTCGGGTAGAAAGTGATGGAGAAAAACACCCTTTAAACAAGGCCTTAATCGTGCCCCCACCCTAGCCCTGCCAGGAGATTGATGCTTATTTAGATAAAACTTAATGCATCACTCACTGAGAGGGGCCCACCCACCCATCTGTCTTCTGCACTTGGTGGAATTAAAAGCGCCAGGCCCGATGTATTACACAGAAATCAATGAACTCTCTGAGCCAGGAAGAAATATGTCATCATTTCCTGGGGAGCTACCGTACGCTAGAGCGGATGAAACACTGCAGCCCTGAGTCTCCACGTTTTTATGTTGTCCATTTGTTATCCTTAATGAATAACACAGGGATCTGAACAGGGGTTCTATCTGGGCCGCTTTGGGACCACAGGAATCCAGTCACCCCAGGATCTAGTCTGCAGGGAGCAAAGAAGAATCTGGGATTTGTTCACCCGCTGGCCATCCCAACCCCTAGAGCCTTCACCCCGGCTACTGACTGCTCATCCTGTCCATTCCTCAAAACACCAAGCAGGAATGCCTGATCTAAAGTTCTCCATCAGCTCTCTCCCGCTTACTAAGCAGCTCCCTTCTCCTACTTCCCCACAGCTCACACTCTCTGCTCCTCCCATACTGGTCTTCTCACTGTCCCTCATTTTGATTCTCTGACTCTGTGCCCCACCCTTCCTCCTGACAGGGATTCTACCCCCCTTCATAACTGCCAGGCCACAGTTCTCCTCATCTTCAAAGCCCTCTTGAAATCCTGCTTCTTCCAGGAGGCCTTCCTTGATTAATTTTCTTCTCAAATCCAATCTTCCCACAGCTATCTGTGGCACCTATGTACATCAATTTACACTTTCCTAAGCACTTACACTTTACAATTTACCTTTCCATCTTCCCATTTTCCTTCTTCTCCAATCTGTAAATGATTCTCTATCTCTTCCTGTCAGATTGAAAAACAGGAATTGTGTCTTCTAATTCTACTGTACTCTCCCAAACACTTAGTACATTGCCCTGCAGACAGAAGGTGCTCAATAAATTAATCTATGTATACACGCACAATATAGCAATTCTCCTTCTGCACTATTTTCACAGAAAATAGTGGGTGTATGTAAGTTAGTCCCACCCACCTGTGTATCTTTGATTTTCCCCAGTTCAGCTGTTCAGTGAGAAGCAGCATGGCTTAGTGGATAAAGCAAGGGAGTCAGTAAGACCTGGGTTCTAATCCCGGCTCTGCCACATGTTTGCTGTGTGAATTTGAGCAAGTCCCTGAAATTCTCTGTGCTGCAGTTACCTCATCTGGAAAATGGGAATTAGGAGTGTGAGCCCCATGTGGAACAGGTGCTGTGTCCAACCTGATTAACTTGTATATCTGCCAGCTCTTGACACAAAGTAAGTGCTTAAAAAGTACCATAATTATTATGATCATTATGTTGGCTAGAGGCAGGAAACAGCTCTTAAACTAGCAAGTAGATGCTCCACCCAGGTTTCTTCTGATCACCACTGTGGCTGACTCGATTCTGGTCCAAAACCCCCCAGTTTTTTGAAAGTCACCATCATCCCAAATCCTCAACCCTCCTGCCCCACCTAACCCTGTTAGACTTTCAACAAATAGAGGTCAGGGCCCCTGTCTCGTAACCAATCCTACTCTGCTAAGTGCTTCAAAACAGAGTTCTGGGCACAGCAGAGCTCAATCCCTGCCACTGATCAATATGGCTTGACCCTGGTCCCAGGAGAGATGTGTGCCAGAGAACTAGAAGGTGGAGGCAGAGAGGATTGAAGGAGCATCCAAAGCATTCCTCTTTCCCTTAGTGGCAATGCAGAGAAGAGCCCTAGGAAGTGAGGTTGTCCAAACAGACATTCATTAGAGCACCAGGAACTACTTAACTGAATCAGTCAAAATCAAGGCCCATTGGAGATGGCAGACTCCTCTCTGAACACTTCCTCTGGAGCTGACAGCACACTCCAGGAGAAGGAGCAGCCGAAACTTCAAATCTGAAACAAACAGCCAACTTTCTCCAGCAAGGGGGCTGCTCCATATACACCCCCTACCAGAGGAGGCATCCAAATTCACCAGGTTGGTGAGCTGCTCTCTCAACTGGTGAATTTTGTGCACCAACCATATACACATTGAAGGAAAAAAGAAAAAAATCAAACCACAAAAAGACATTCTCGTCCTACCTTGGATGGAGGAGTATGATTTGGAAAGAAAAGATCAGGGTGCCTGGAGACCCTGAAAATAGTGCCCTGCCTCCTTTTCATGCCAACAGTGGTCAACTTGTCAGCCAAACCCACATAACTCCACCTGGGTCCTTGCCTAGGTGCCTTGGCAAGATCACCACACTTTCATTTCTCCTATATTTCGGAACAGAGTCATGGCTGGTCGAGGTCTAGCATTTGGTGTCGTGGCATGGAGTAGAAATAGTAGCAGTCTTATTATGGAATTTATCAAATGCTGCTTAAGGGCCAGGCACGGTTCTAAGCATTAGGGTAAGAACCAAAAAGTCAGATTGGACACAGTCCTGTCCCACACAATCTAAGGGTAGAGAAGGTAGTTATCATACAGAAGAGGTGGCTGAAGCTCAGAAAGGTTAAGAGATGTGGCCATTGTTATAGACAACAGGGAAATGGCAGAACTGCAGTTTGAATCTAGATCTCATGACTCCTAGGGCCAGGCTCTTTACTCTGGGAGGTGCTGCCTTCCTGATCAGAGCTGCCCAAAGAGGCTGGCGCACTTCCCCCTATAGTCAAGACCTGTGGGTAAGAGGGGATAGGAAGGCATTAAGAAGTTTGCTCATGCCAACCTGCTCCTGCCTCTTCCCTCCCCCAGTGGTCTCTTTCCCCACCAGTGCAGGGAGGGTGGACGGGCCAGTGGGTGTAATAGTAATAATAATAATGATAGTATTTAAGCACTTCATGCTAGGCACTGTTCCAACTGCTGTGGCAGATACAAGATAATCGGGTTAGACACAGTCTGTGTCCTACATAGAGCTCACAGTCTTAATCCCCATTTTACAGATGAGGTAACAGGCCCAGAGAAGTGAAGTGACTTTGCCCAACATCATAAAGCAGACTAGTAATGAAACCACCCATTGCGCCAAGACACAGTTTTCCTTACCCAGACTTGGCCACAGAACTGTGCCCATCGTCCCGTGGAAGGCTGGGTTCTCCTTCTCTCTCCCAGAAACATAAAAGTTCCTGAAGAAAGAAATACAGACGGGAGAGAGCAGCATGACCTAGTGGAGAGAACACGGACCTGGGAGTGAGAAAGACCTGGATTCTAATCCCATCTCTGCCACTTATCTGCTGTGTGATCTTTGGCAACTCACTTAACTTCTCTGTTCCTCAGTTATTTCATCTGTAAAATGGGGATGAAGACTGTGAGGTGCTGTGTTCAACCCGATTAGCTTGTATCCACTCCAGTGCTTAGTACAGTGGCTGGCACATAGTAAGTGCTTAACAAAAATCATTTTAAAAAAAGAAGTAATAACTGCTGCCAGAAGAACTTACTTACTTATGCCAGGTCTTCCCAGAGCCCAGACTCATCTAGCAGGGTATGAGGCAGAGTTCTGGGCCAGCATAGCCAGAGCTAACAAGTAATTAGGAAATAATTAACATTTGTAACATACAATGGGAAACATCTGGACCTAACAACCCATTAAAACCTAAAAGGCTGATTAATCAAGGAGGGAGTGAGCTGGAGAAGAGAGTGACTTGGGCCAGGTAAAACACTAGGCTTATTTGTGGTTGGGTGATTGTACAAATAACAATTGTGACACTTGCTAAGTGCTCATTATGTGCCAAGCACCAAAAGAAGGAACAAGATCATCAAGTTGGGCATAGTCCCTGATCCACATAGAGCTCTCTCTTTAAGAGGGAGGAAGAAGAGGTATTGAATCCCTATTGTGCAGATGAGGAAATTGATGTAGATAAATCATGACTTGCCCAAGGTCACCCAGCAGGGAATCGGTAGAGCCCTAATTAGAACTCAAATCCTCTGACCCCCACATCCACATTCTACCCACCTAATTACCTTGTATCTACCCAGTGCTTAGAACAGTGCTTGACATATAGTAAGCACTTAACAAACACCCAAATTATTAAATTATTATTATTATAAGGCCCCACTGCTTCTCACCTTTATAGTTGATTACCGAGGGCCCTTGGGAGCTCGCTTCAGCTCACTTCATTTCACTTTCATTTCCACATCACCCACTTACCTTTTTCATCCCCTGCACCTGATTGCTTTTTCTCCGGGCAAGGAGGAAACCAGCATCAGATGCCCCTTTTCAGCCATGCTGGTATGGTCTTCTTAGCTACCAACACTCTCTCACAGCCTCACCCATAAACAATAATAATAATGATGGCATCTGTTAAGCACTTATTATGTGCCAAGCGCTGTTCTAAGCACTGGGGTGGATACAGGATGATCAGGTTGTCCCACACGGGGCTCACGGTCTTAATCTCCATTTTACAGATGAGGTAAATGAGGCTCAGAGAAGTTAAATGACTTGCCCAAAGTCACACAACTGACAAGCAGCAGAGATGAGATTAGAACCCATGATCTCTGACTCCCAAGCCCATGCTCTTTCCACTGAGCCAGGCTGCTTCTCTAAATACCACATCGATTGGCCTAATTGCGAGTCAAAACTCTAGGCACTAACCATCTGATTTGTTTTTTCCTTCCACTGTCAGAAAAGCAACAAAATTGTCTCTAAAGACTGAGGAAACCTCAGCAGCCTCTCAGGTCAGGGCAATTCCAGAGGACAGAATCCCTGTGAGGTAGAAAGAAAGAAAAGTAGAAGCAGGCAGGAGGGAGGAAGATCCAGACAACTTCTGGTTAGTTTGAAAATGGGAAAAAAATCTCTGTCCTAGAGACCTGGGGAATGCCCTTCAGATTGAAGTATCCACCTCTACCAGACCCAAAGACCAGCTTTTCCTGAAGCACCCTGCTAATTCGCAGAAATGTAGCCCACCCAGTTAAGCATGCAGACTCTCTCAGGGCCATAGAGAGTGCTTTAAAAAGACCCTGATTGGTTATTTGGGCTACTTGGTGCCTGGGGGAAGGAAGGCCCTAAATATCACCATCCAGTTGTCATTACAAGGGCTAAGGGGAATTTTGTTGCATTTCAACATTAAATTAACTAATCATATGCAAGTAAGCTCTACTCTTTTGGAGTGGTAACTCTTTGTTACTGGACATATTCACCCTAGGGGGCTCTTTGATGTGAAACTATGACCAAAACAGAGATACAACACCCAGAGTTCCAAATAATGCCATTTTACGTGCCCTGCCGGTTTAAGGACTCAGGGGTGGCAGAGACACAGACTCACAGGATCAATATTCCAAGCAGATGTATTTAAGGATAATTACCCAAATGACATCTTTTCTGCCTTTAGGGGCCCTGGGGAATGTAGACGGACAGCAGCTTAACAATCATAGAGAAGCAGCATGGCCTAGTGGATAGAGCACGGGTCTGGGAGTCAGAAGGACCTGGTTTTAATCCCAGCACTGCCACTTCTCTGTCGTGTGAGCTTGGGCATGTCACTTAACTTCTCTGTGCCTCAGTTGCCTCATCTGTAAAATGGGGACCAAGACTGTGAGCGTCATGCGGGACAGGGACTGTGTCCAACCTGACAACCTTTTATCTACTCCAGCACTTAGTACAGTACCTGGCACAAAGTAAGAACTACATGAATACCACAATTATTATCAGTCAGGCCCCTTTACAGTCGGTCTAGATGAAGGTTCGATTTCTCTCACTTAACCTTTACCTTCTATCCGCTTACTAATGGCTCGATACTTACGTAGTCCCCTATTCTACCGGATGGATGGTGGAAAGAGGATGGGTATCTTTTTGGCACAAGCTCTTTCTGTATCCTTCCATGTGCAAGCGTAGTCCCTATCTGCTGGATCCGTTTGTTTCAGGGCCAAATGTGTGTTGTATGTGCAGATGTCATTCTTGGGAGCTCTGCTCCTTCCTGTGTGTTTATAATAATAACTATTAATAATAATTATGGTATTTGTTAAGCACTTACTATGTGCCAGGCACTGTATTAAGCACTGGGATGGATACAAGCAAATGGGGTTGGACACAGTCCCTGTCCCACATGGGGCTCAAAGCCTCAATCCCCGTTTTACAGATGAGGGAATGGAGGCACAGAGAAGTGAAGTGACTTGCACAAGGTCACACAGCAGACAAGTGGCAGAGCCAGAATTAGAGCCCATGACCTACTGACTCCCAGGTCCACGCTCTATCCAATACACCACGCTGTTTCTCCATACCATCAGTTATATTCCCATGATAGACTCAGGGAGTAGATTTGAGACATCTTCCATCTGTCCCTCCTTGAATACAAATGTTTTCCGGGCTCACTTCTCTCCAGTATATTATGGATAACTGTTTGGGCCTAGGCACCCTGAATTTTTAGAATACTTTTCTTTTCCATCAGGGATCTTGTTTTATTCTAAGAACATTTCTGGGAGTCAAAGGGAGGCAGGAATTCTATGCCCATTTTTCTGGTGAGGAAACTGAAGTCTAGAGAATTTAGGTGACTGGCCCAAGGTCACCCAGTAGTCCGGTGGCGAGCTGAGGACTAGAAGCCAGGTCTCCTGACTCGAGCAGGCCCGCGCTCTATCCACTACACCAAGCTAAACAACTGAAGAAAAAGGTGAGAAGCTGGGGACCCAAGGGCACCCGAACAGAAGGTTCTCTGACTCTGTCCTCCCTGTGATAATTCATGCCGTGGCTTTGTCTGACAAGGCCTCCAGGGAGAAGAGAGTCCAGAGCTCTGGGGTCTGAGACATCCTCTGATGGCCAATTAAGTCAATTTTTTTTTGATATTCATTAAGTGCTTACCATGTGCCAGGCACTCTTCTAAGGGCTCTGATAGACACAAGGTAACCTGGTTGGACACAGTCCATAGTCCCCATGGGGTTCACAGTCTTAATCCCCACTTTACAGATGAAGTAACTGAGGCACAGAGAAGCGAAATGACTTGGCCCAAGGCTACACAGCAGGCAAGTGTCAGAGCCGGGGCTAGAACCCAGGACTGCCAGGTCCGGACTCTAACCATTAAGCTACACTGCTTCAATCTGTTAGTATCACTCACTCTCAGTTCAGGAGGGACTCTTAACACTTTCATCTGGCGGGAGCCAGCTTTGTGTTTGAAAAAACATGACTGAATCTTGGATTTTCTCTAAATGTGACCTGGTTGGATTCCTTCAGGCGGTTTCTCTATGGGATAGGCTCATGTCAGCTGTGAGGAGGTGGGAGGGGGATTTTTTTTTTCTCAAAAGAATAAATGAAAAGCAAAGTCATGTTGTAATCCCCGGGGTTTTGCATGCTCAGTGGAAGGCGGTTTAGAAAGAGAAAGGTCAGTCAGAGAGGGAACGAGATTTCTTCAACCGGCCCTGGTGGGAAAGGCAGCTGCAGGGATTCCGTACCAATCATGTTCGGGGGAAGTTAAGACCCAGGCCCAGACCAGTCAGAAACTTTCAGCTCTGCTCTCTGGACCATCTCGAAGTTGCATATGGTGAAGACACTGTATCCACCGTCTCTTCTTCCAGACCCCAACGAAGGCTCGTGTGAATGGGGAGAGGTGGTCTCCCACCTTCAAGTGACTTTTCCTCAAACTCCCATTAGCTCAGGCATCTACAATAGGGGCTTTTGTGATGTCGTAGGATCAAAGCAGTCCCAAGCCAGGGCCTTCATTCCTGGAACAATAGAAGATTGATATCCATTTCTTCTTTCTATTTTTATCCATATTTCTTGAGATGGACACTGATCTTGGGAATGTTTGGAACTCGTGACCCTCCTAGACCTCTCCCCTGGGAATCCAGATTCACCCAATTAACTAGACCCAAGAGAAGGTAAGTGGTCTGGCCGAGTAGAAAGAGCACAGTCCTAAGAGTCATAGGACCTGGGTTCTAATCCTGCTCTGACAATTGCCAGCTGTGTGACCTTGGACAAATCACTTAACTTCTCTGTGCCTCAGTTTCCTCAACTATAAAATGGGGATTCAATAGCTGTTCTCCCTTCCACTTAAGATTGAGAGTCCTAAGCGGGACTGTGTCTGACCTAATTGACTCGTACCTACCCCACTGTTTAGAATAGTGTTTAACGTAGTAAGTGCTTAACGACTACCATAAAACAAACAAACAAGATGTCCTGATGGCCCAAAGAAGATTGACACTGGCTCCTTGAGCCTTCCAGTTGCTAATCCTGAAAGGTCATCATGTTGGTCTGTTCAGTGGAAAGAGCATGGGCTTTGGAGTCAGAGGTCATGAGTTTGAATCCCAGCTCTGCCACTTGTCAGCTGTGTGACTGTGGGCAAGTCACTTAACTTCTCTGTGCCTCAGTTACCTCATCTGTAAAATGGGGATTAAGACTGTGAGCCCCACGTGGGACATCCTGATTCCCCTGTGTCTACTCCAGCGCTTAGAACAGTGCTCGGCACACAATAAGCGCTTAACAAATACCAACATTATTATTATTATTCAAATGGGTGCTATTATGGAGGAGTTTCTGAACTGGCTGGGTGGGATGAGCATGACACAATCAAGACCAGTACCAGGCTGGGCACCAGGGAGTCAGTACCAATTCTGTTATATCATAAAATCAAGCACTTACTAAAATGCTCTGTACACAGGCACTCCATATATAAGAAGCAATGTGGCGCAGTAATAATAATAATAACAATAATTCGGGTACTTGTTAAGCCCTTACTATGTGCCAAGCACTGTTCTAAGTGCAGGGGGAAATCCAAGTTAATCAGGTTGGACACGGTCCCTGATCCACATGGTGCTCCCAGTTTCAATCCCCATTTTTCAGATGAGGTAACTAAGGCCCAGAGAAGAGAAGTGACTTACACAAGGTCACACAGCAGACAAGTGGCGGAGCCGGGATTAGAACCAATGACTTTGTGAGGCCCAGGCCCATGGTTTATCCACTCTGCCACAAGACTACAGGCCTGGTAGTCAGAAGGAAGCCATTTCTCTGCTGTGTGATCTTGGGCAAGTCACTTAACTTCTCTGTGCCTCAGTTCCCTACGCTGTAAAATAGGGATGAAGATTGTGAACCTCATGTGGGACCAGTACTTTGACCAACCTGATTACCTTGGATGTACTCCAGTACTTGGCACATAGTAAGCACTAATCAACACCACAGTTTTTTTATGATACATGTTAGGTCACTGGAAAAAGAGACAGGGATGGAGAGGGGAGAGTTGGTGATGTTGGATGGTCTCTGATGGGTCACTGGAGGGAGAGTCAGGGATGCAGAGGCGCAAAGGAAGGACCAACTATAATCCTTACCTGTAATAGATTTTGGTGTCTATCTCTCTCACTGATTTGTCAGGTCTTTGATGGCAGGGATCATTCATTCATTCATTCGATCATATTTATTGAGCGTTTACTGTGTACAGAACACTGTACTACGCACTTGGGAAAGTGCAATTCAACAATAAACAGTGATATTCCCTGCCCACAATGAGCTCACAGTCCAGAATGGGGGAGACAGACATCAATACATGTAAATAAAATTACAGATATGTGCATAAGTGCTTTGGGGCTAGGAGTGGGGAAGAGCAAAGGAATAAATAAAATTACAGATAGGAACATAAGTGCTTTGGGGCTGGGAGGGGGGAGAGCAAAGGGAGCAAGTCCGAGCGATGGAGAAGGGAGACGGGGATGAGAAAAAGTGGAGCTTACCCTAGGAAGGACCTTGGTTACCAACACTTATATACCGTACTCTTCCAAGAATTTAGGACAAATGCTCTGCATAGAATAAATACTCAAGAAATCAGTTTTCCTACTAGGCTGTGAATTCCAGGTGGGTCCTGCTTATCTTGTGTCTCCCCCAGCACTTAGTACAATGCTTGGTACACAATTAGCGCTTAACAAATGTCACAATTGTTACAATGATTTTTATTGTTTTTGCTAATAAAAATAATAGTAGTAATAAAGCTTACTACTCAATTAGCATGAATTTGAGTTGTTTTTGCAGGAGTGGCGAGGGTTTACCCTGAGTAATCCACACTCTCTCACCCGGTACGCCTATCTCCAGCAGCATACGGTCCAGTGAGATGACTGGTAGAGGGAACGGTGTCATCCTTGTTCAAAAGAACAGGATTCTTTGAGGCCTTGATGTCAGCAAACAACACCGCATCTTCACTCAGAGGACAATGGGACCAGAAAGCTCTGAGAAACAAAGACATGAAACCTCAGGAGAACTAATGAAGTCTCCCTCTTCTGCTGTACCAAGTGGGCTTTAAAGGTGCCATGCCAGTACCCAGGCCCCACGGGGGACTGACCACTGAGCCTGGCCTGGAGAAACAACTGCAACCCTACTATGGACTCGGCGGCGATGGAACTATTGACTGTCTCTGGGGCATTCTGGGTAATAAGTTCATCATTCCAAACTATAAAGTCAATTAGGCTTACAGTATAATGAACTGTAACTGACATCCCTAGCGGAAAAGGGAAAAATAAGAGAGGACCTCATCTTCTGGGAAAAGAAACCATTTGGTATGTAAAAATAAACAAAGACGGGGGAAAAAAGGGCAGCCATCATGACTGCTAATTAGGTTCTTAATCCCAGCATGACTGATCGGTCTGGGAGGTCGGGGTGGGTTACTAGTGGCTCTAGAAGGCAAGAGTCCTGCAGAACAGTCCTGGGCTGGCCACCTTTCTTTCCAGACCTCACTCTCTCTATCTGTAAATTGTGATGAACCCAGAGTTCACTCACTTGGGAAAGTGGAAGTGAGATCCTGCATGGAGGCAGAGGGATGGATGTTAACCTCTCCTACCTACTGGAACCCTGCCACCCTGTGCTGTGCACAAATGACAAGTGGGAAACAGAAGACCAGTGGAAAGAAGTGTCACCTTCTCTTGATGATTCTTGATTTCCTTTTCTGGGGTCCTGGGGTTACCACTGCCATCGTGGGGAGAGCAGAGATGTATCCGGTAACATGGGGAAGACAGAGGAACACTCAACATGACTACCCCTCACCTGGGGATTGGGGAAGGGGGAGTTGAGTTTTTAGGCAGGAACTAACACTTTTTAAATCTGCTTCTTAGTACTCTGTCTACCCACCTCCCTCAGCATCAAGTATAAAATCTTTAACATTGCCTTCAAGGCTCTCCACCAGCCATCTCCACCTTACATATCGGCTCTCCGAGACCATTACTCTCAAACCCACTCCCTTCATTTCTCCCAGGTTCACCTTCCAACTGTACTTCACTGTCCCCTCTCCTGCCTTTTACCCCTTGCTCACAGTGTTTCCCCAGCCCAATTTCTCTCAGCCCACAAAGCACCAAGTCACAGTTCTTTACCATCTTCAAAATCCTTCTAAAATCCGGCTCCTCTAAGAAGCCTTCCTTGATTCATTCACAAACACTTTAGTCATGGCAACCCACAGCCACCCTTAGCACATATGTATTTCCACTCCTCTTGGGCACTTATGTACATCTATGTTTCAAATTATTCAGTCATTTCATATCGACACATTTTTACTACTCCTTGTTGTACCCTTGTTCTTCCTCCTGCACCCTCAAGTTGCCGATCTTTTTTGAGGTGTCTCCTCAATTGTGAGTGCCAAATCCCAGCACCAGGATGGCCACAACAGCTCTTATTTCCTCCCAGCTGGAGCAGTGGTCAGGGCAGGCAGAGCCAGCCCCTGGAAGGGGCAGATGTCAGCATTAACACCCACCCTACATATGGGACTGAGGAGTTTAATTACCAGTGCACATGGGGAGAAGGATGCCTTCTTTAATACATCTTTGACACATCATCCACTGTTGGGCTTTTTAGTTTTTTGTTTTGGTGGGGTGGAGTGGGTTTATGATATTTATTAAGCACTTACTATATGTCAGGCACTGTACTAAGCTCTGGGATAGACACAAGCTAATCAGGCTGGACACAGTCTCTGTTCTACATGGGGCTCACAGCTGTGGTAACTGAGATACAGAGAAGTGAAGTACCTAGCCCATGGTCACCCAGCAGACAAATGACAGAGTCAGGATTAGAACCCAGATCCTTCTGACTCCCAGGTCCGTACTTTATCCACTAGGCCTATTTCCCTTTGGTCCACTATCCCTTTGGACAAGTGTGGATTGGAGTGGCTGAACAGGGCAATTTCATTCATTCATTAAATTTATTGAGCACTTACTGTGTGCAAAGCACTGTACTAAGCACATGGGAGAGTACAGTATAACAACAGACACATTCCCTGTCAATTTGCTGATGATATCAGGCTGTTCTCTGTATCTCAGCTGGACCAGACCTCCGGAGGATGTTTTCTGAGTTTTGGACACATTTCTGGGATTTATTGGTGACTATGTGCTGAAGGCCCTGTGAGGGACAGGGTATAAAAAGCCTTACCAAAGGAATCGGGATACATAAGGTTTTGAAACTTTCTAGTGTAAGCATCTTGAAGGCCGGAAGTGTTTTCATCTGTTGAACTCTCCTAAGTGTTCAGTGTAGTGTTAAGCACACTGCAGATGTTCAGAATAGTTCTTTGCACACTATAGAGGTTCAATGCAGTGCTCTGCCCATAGGAAGCGTTCAGTACATACTGTTCAGAACAGACATACCACAGGCAGTAAGGAAGAACAGGGAACTAGTTTGAGTGTAGAAGGTAGCCCAAGAATGTCCTCTGAGCAGGGCTGTGTTAGCCTCTTCCCCCCCAGGCCCCTTGGCTGATCAATTTTGTGACACCTGATGCACGTTCCCATGTCTCCCATCGCTTGCTTACAGCCTCCCTTCTGCCTGGAACTCCCTCCCCCTTCCCGTCCGACAGGCCACTGCTCTATCTTGAAAGCGCTCCTGAAATCAAGTCAGCCTCCTTGGAGCTGGGGCTCAGAGGGTCCCTGGAAACAGGTTGGATCCACAGGGAGGAGATGTCATCCCCAGAAATGGGCAGGAGGCACAGGGAGAAAACGTTGTCCCCAGAAACAGATTGGAACTGCAGAGAGAGGAGGGCACTCAGTCACTAGATGAGAAGTGATTGAGTGAGAAAGTAGGCTCCATCCTTGCAAATTTGAGGGGGGCTGGGAAGGGAGGAACAGCTCGAATGGCTGAAGGCTATCATGAGGGGTTCAGGGACCCCCTTAGCCCCGGGCATCACCCATGACCCCTGTTAAACCGGCCCTGCCACTGAGGTTTGATTATCAGTATGCCTCCATTTGCATGTGTGACCCCAACTCCTCCCCATTGCACCCACGCTGACCTTCAAGACACCATGCCTCAATACGATGCCCCCAGAACTGGCCCCCTTCTCCTGCACTCTGTCTCATCTACGCTGCCCCATCCCCTTCCCCACCCCCAAGCAGCCCCGGGGTGGACACTAGCCTAGGATGACATTTAGACAGCTAGATCAATTGCTCAGACAGACCCTTGCCGTGCCATCCCAGAATAAATGATTAAACCGCTGCGCTCCCACCTCACTGTTGCTGAGGTGTCTTGGGGCCTAGCGGAACCTTATTAGACATTTCTGTTGCTATTAAAGGTCACCTGCACTCCCTCTCTGCCCGCCTGCCCTTCTGCCTCTGCTGTGCGCCCACTGAATAATTAATCCGAGAACAAGGTAGCAGAGGTGGAGAGAGTGGGGGTGGCATTTTGGGCAGCATAGCAGCTGCTTGGATTCCTCAAAGGGAGGTGGACAAATGGGGTTTCTTAGGGACTTCTTCCTCCATGGGAAGAGCTTGGAGCTGGGGCTCAGGATACTTAAGTTCTAAACCCCGTCTGCCACTGGCCTGCTGCGTGACCTTAGGCAGTTTGCTTAACCTATCTGGGCCTCAGTTCCTGGGGACAAAATACCTGCTCTCCCTCCTTCTTAGGTTGAGAGCCCAATATGGGATGGGGTTAGGGTCAGATTGATGATCTTGTGTCCTTCCCAGTGCTTGGCACATAAGCTCCTTGTGGGCAAGGAATGTGTCTACCAGATCTTTTATGTCTTCTTCCAAGCAGCTTAGTGCAGCGCTCTGCTTACAATAAGTGCTCAATCAATATTATTGAATGATGAATCTGTCTGAAGGAGCTGGTGGCTAGAAATGCAGGCCCCCAGGCCCCGCCCCTCAAGGGAGGGGACTCAAGGTTTTCAGGAAGCACTGTGGCTCTGCAAAATCTCTTAAAGAAACTTGGGCATCTCCAAGTTTCAGGGCCTCAGAGACGAGACCCTCTCCTCTGTTCTTTGGAGCAGGAAACCCTTCTGCCTATCGAGCGGCTGCTGTTCAGCTGCCATATGCAGGAGAAGGAGCGACAGAGATTAATCAACCAAACGATCTTATTTATTGAGCACTTATTGTCCGTAGAGCACCATACTAAGCACCTGGGAGAGTACAATATAACAATATAACAGACATTCCTTTCCCACCATAATCTTACAGTCTAGAGGGCAGAGATGGAGGAAAAGGAGGGTGAGAGCAGAGGATGGAGAGGAGGAGAGAAAGAGGTGGGATTGAGGGGACAGACTAACACTTTGCGCTTTGGGACAAGACCTGGGAAGCTATGTTCACCTGATAGCCACTCCTTCCACCCAGAATCGGTGATCTAGTAATTATTATTATGGCATTTTTTGAGCACTTACTATTCACCAAAGCATAGTCAAAATAACCAAGATGAACAGAACCCCAGTCTCACAGGGAGAGAAAATAGGTGACATCCCTATTTTACTGATGAGGAGAGTGAAGCCTAGGAAGGCTAATTAATTACTAACTTGCTTACCCAAGGTGAGTAGCAGATTTAAAGCTAGGCCCCAGGTCTGTTAACTCCCAGAACCAGATTGTCCCCACAGTGCCCATTAAACTAGGCTGATTCCCCACTCAATGCCACCCGCAGTGGCTGGAGAGGGTGTGAAGGGGGGGGGGGGCTGCTCCCATGGATATATCTGCATTAGGACGGTGACTAGGGGCAGACCAAGTGGTGGGTGTAGGATGGGCAGCCTTGGGGGGCTACAGGGCTGTGACAGTGGGGGATGGCAGGGGAGAGGGTCATTCATTCATTCATTCAATAGTATTTATTGAGCGCTTACTATGTGCAGAGCACTGTACTAAGTGCTTGGAATGAACAAGTCGGCAACAGATAGAGACAGTCCCTGCCCTTTGACGGGCTTACAGTCTAATCGGGGGAGACAGGCAGACGAGAACGATGGCGATAAATAGAGTCAAGGGGAAGAACATCTCATAAAAACAATGACAACTAAATAGAATCGAGGCGATGTACATTTCATTAACAAAATAAATAGGGTAATAAATATATACAGTTGAGCAGACAAGTACAGTGCTAAGGGGATGGGAAGGGAGAGGAGGAGGAGCAGAGGGAAATGGGGGGAAAAGAGGGTTAAGCTGCGGAGAGGTGAAGGGGGGGTGGTAGAGGGAGTAGAGGGAGAAGAGGAGCTCAATCTGGGAAGGCCTCTTGGAGGAGGTGAGTTTTAAAGGGTCCCTACCAGACCTGAGCCATCGGTGCCAGTGAGGTCTGACTGAACCCCAGAAGTGGAAGTGTGGTGGGAGAAGTCCAGAATGGTCCAGACCAGTCTGAAACAGGGAACTGCTGAAAGACCAAGTATACAGTTGTTCATCCCTGCTGGAACCACTTCCAATCAGACGCTGCTTTTCATTTTTGTGTTCTCTGATGGCCCAGGGACTTGGGTTGCCACCATTGAGCATGGTGCCAAGGAGCAGGGCACGGGGATGGGCAGCAGAGGGTCAGGTAGCTCACCCACCAACAGCAGCATTTTGCACTCCTGCAGCAAGCCATCCTGATTCCTGGCGGGAGCGGGAGCCGCTTCGGAGTGACAGGGAATTCTGGCCTGTACTCCCACTGCTCCCTCTGCTTCTGCTCTTCCAGCCGAGGAATATGGCCTCACCCTCCCCAGAAAGCTGCGGGTCCCTTGCCCACCTCGGACTGAGCCAGACCCTCATCACCATCATCGCTGTAGTAGTAATAATAATAACGATGGTATTTGTTAAGCACTTACTATGTACCAGGCACTGTACTAAGTGTTGTGGTAGATACAAGGTGATAGGGCTGGACACAGTTCTTGTCCCACATTGGATTTACTACAGTGCCTGGCACATAGTTAAGTGCTTAACAAATACCACCAGTAATAAAATAATAATAATGATGATGGCATTTGTTAAGCGCTTACTATGTTCAAAGCACTGTTCTAAGCACTGGGGAGGATACAAGGTGATCAGGCTGTCCCACATAGGGCTCACAGTTTTAATCCCCATTTTACAGATGGGGTAACTGAGGCACAGAGAAGTTAAGTGACTTGCCCAAAGTCACACAGCTGACAAGTGGCTGAGCTGGGATTCGAACCCATGACCTCTGACTCCCAAGCCCGTGCTCTTTCCACTGAGCCATGCTGATTATTATAGGGCTCCCAGTTGTAATCCCCATTTTACAGATGAGGTAACTGAGGCACAGAGAAATGAAGTGACTTGCCCAAGGTCACAGAGCAGACAAGTGGTGGAGCAGGGATTAGAACCCAGGTCCTTCTGATCCTCAGGCTCAAGCTCTATCCACTCAGCCATGACGCTTCTTTTGTGGTTTGTAAAGCTTCCACCTATTCTCGCATGTGTAGGCAGGGCCTGGTCGAACCACCAGGCTACTTTAAATTCCTTGGCCTGGCGCGCGACACCCGTATTTTCCACTCTGCCCCAGAACCACCTCAGATACCTCCACAAGGTAGACAGGCCCGGCAAGTTTCCTGAAAGGCAGTTGGCAGGTGAAGAAGACCACAGTAACCTCTGAGGCCATTATGGGTCGGTCTATGACACCACCACACCGCAGCCACTTTGGCCACAAATGGGTTGCCCAAATATAAAATCCCCGTGGGCACTTTCCAATGTGCTGCGGCCCTGCCCACCACTCGTTCTTTGCCCCAGCAGGAGTGCAACTGGCAGAAACAAGGCAGAGCGAATGGCACCATCAATCACCCAATGGTATTTATTGAGCGCTTGCAGAGCATTGTACTAAGTGCTTGGGAGAACACAATACAAAAGAGTTGGTAGACACATTCCCTGTTTCCAAGGAGCTTACAGTCTAGAGGGGGAGACAGACATTAAAATAAATTGCATATATGAACATAAATGCTGTGGGGCTGAGGGTGGGGGGAATATCAATTGCTAAAAGGGAACAGCTACATGTGCATAGGCCGTGGAGAAGGGAGAGGAAATATGGGAAATGAATATTCTGCCTAAGCCACTTCTGTTGTATTGTACTCTCCTAGGCGCTTAGTACAGTTCTCTGAACATAGTAAGCACTCCATAAATACGATTGATTAATAAGTGCCTGGTCCTTAAGCATAATACAAGCCAGATTCCCCAGTCATCATCAATCAGCACAAGCTTCCTGAGGACAGGAAACATGTCTGTTCCAACTCTGTTCCATTCTTGGAGAAGCAGTAAGGTCTAATGAAAAGAGCATGGGCCTGGGAGTCAGAGGAACTGGGTTCTAATCCTCTTCCTTCCTTGTCTGCTGTGTGACCTTGAGTAAGTTACTTCAGTTCCCTCAAATGCAAACTGGGCATTCAATAACTGTTTCCCACATGTTTGACTGTGAGCCCCTTGTGGGACCTGACTACCCCAGCGCTTAGAACAGTGCTTTACACCTAGTAAACATTTAACAAGTACCACAATCATTATTGTACTCTCCCCAGCAGTTATACAGCCCAAAGTAAGCACTCAATAGCTACCATTTCATCAAATGATTGTGAAGTCTTTAAGAGCTGGGATTGTTATCTCTTACCTCTACCATCTTCTCCCAGATATTGAGGGCAACGTTCTGCCCACAGTAGCCACACAGTCAATATGATCAGCTGATGCTACCTAATCCGCCATGCCGGTTGTTCAACAGATATCCAACTTGCTAATCAATCAATCTTATTTGAGCACTTACTGTGTGCAAGGCACTGTACTAAAAGTATGGCATAAGGGATAACATAATGGAAGTATAAGATAACTATAAATATATATAGGGAAAGTATAACACAACAATAACAACAGACACATTCTCTACCCACAAGTGCCAGGCATATAGATTTCTCATTCTACCCAGTTTGGAGGCAAGACTCCTCTGGGGTGGAGGCAGCTAACTGCCTTGATCAACTTCCTTCTGAGGGGAGACTCTGCACTCGCCTCTGCTCCCCCCACCACCTCAGCACATTTTCCCTCTCCTCACTATGTCTAGCCCCCCAACCCTGTCTTCACCTCCCACCCACCAGCATCAGTCCACAGGATAGTTTTTGAACTCAAGCAACGACATAGATGGGGCCTTGATACCCTGGAAGGAGCTGGCACTCTTCCCAGATCGGGCAATGCCTCCCCTTCACTTGGGACTTTTTTATTCTTTGTTTTTAGAAGGATTTTTGTTGGGTTTTTTTAAATGGCACAAAACAAGTAAGTGATTTACCTAAGGTCACACAGCAGGCAAATGGTGGAGCCAGTATTAGAACCCAATTCCTCTGAATCCTAGGCCCATGCTCTTTCCACTGGGCCACGCTACTGTTCTAAGGACACCTGCCCAAGGACGTGTCCCCTCTTCCCATTAACCTTGCAGCTGCAATACTCTTCCACCCACAGGGCCTTTTCAGCACAGAGTCATTTGCTTGAATAATACATTGCTCTGTGAAAGGGGAGGAGATTTCAGAGGCAGAAGACGCTTGTTCCAAACTCCTGCCACTTCAGGGCAACCCCAGAGGAAGCTGAAGCACTTAGCCGAGCTTTCCAACTCTTTCGGATCCCCCAAAGGGGTGATTGTTTCCGGAGAAGAGTCCCCAAGCTCCCCACTGACCTCTGTTCGATTTTATTTTAAAACATATTTAATGTTGAAAATGAATTCATATGCACTTGTGGAGGAGTTATGTAAGCAGCTGCGTTTGTGAGGCTGGGCCCAGGGCCAGAGCCACAGAAACTTTTCCGCGAAGCTGATGGGACAAACGAGAGGGTGGGCGAGAGGCTTCATGCCCCCTGCAGCCCCCAGTCTGGAGAGGAAACTCAAACCAAGAGGGAGCAAGGGGAATCAGCCGTGACCAAAGCCAAGATCTCTTTTGAGATTCCCAGTTTATAGGGGCAGATTAGGTACCTGAGACATAGAGAAGTGAGGTGACTTGCCCAAGATCACACAGCAGGAATGTGGTGGAACCGGAATTAGAACCCAGATCCTCTGACTCTGAGGCCTATGCTCTTTCCACTAGGCCCCGTGGCTCCCCAAAGGATGTGGAGTGGGCGTGGGGGGTGCAGAATGGAAGACCACAAGAAAATCTGCACCCCGACAGACAGAAAAAGAGCGGAGCCCTGGAGAAAGGTTCTGGGATCTTGAAAGTCAGTCAATCAGTCAAACGTATTTTATGAGCACTTGATTTGTGCAGAGCACTGTGCTAAGTATGGTATAATAATATAACATATTCCCTGTCCACAACAAGCTTACAGTCTAGATGGGGAGACAGTTGGTGCCTAAGGCTTCT
Organism: Ornithorhynchus anatinus; assembly: GCF_004115215.2. Lineage (NCBI taxonomy): Eukaryota > Metazoa > Chordata > Mammalia > Monotremata > Ornithorhynchidae > Ornithorhynchus > Ornithorhynchus anatinus. Next base: position 73,160,284 of record NC_041732.1, on the reverse strand, counting down.
AGACTTTATATACACTTCTGTTCGGCCACTCATTTCCTCAGATGGTTAGTTTGCAGAAAATTGATCCAGGCAGCAGAGTGAAGTATGGACTGGACTGGGGAGAGACAGAAGGCAAGGAAGTCAGCAAGGAGGTTGATATAGTAATCAACGCAGAATGGGATAAATGCTTAGAGCAACGTCATAGCAGTTTGGATGGAGAGGAAAGGGAGGATTTTAGCAAAGTGGTGTAGGTTGAACTGACAGGACTTGGTGACAGAATGAATATGTGGGTTGAAAGAGAAGTGAGTCAAGGATAATGTCAAGGTTATGGCCTGTGAGACAGGGGAAATGGTGGGGCTGTCTATGGTGATGGGAACGTCAGGGGGAGGACAGATTTTGGGAAGACAAGCAGTTGTTTTGGACATGTTAAGTTTAATTTGTCAGTGGTACATCCAAGTAAAAATGTTCTGAAAGCAGGTGGAAATGTGAGCCTGCAGAGAAGAGAAATCAGGACTGGAGATGTAGATTTGGGAATCTTCTGCATAGGGATGGTCTGAAGCCTTGGGAGCAAATGAGTTCTCCAAGGGAGTGAGTGTAGATGGAGAATAGAAGGGAATGCAAAACTGAACCTTGAGGGACTCCCAGAGTTCGGGGGTGGGAAGCAGAAGAGGAGTCCATGAAAGAGACTGAGAATAAATGGTCAGAGAGAGAGGAGGAAAACCAGGAGAAAATATCAGTGAAGCTGAGGTTGGATAAAGTTTCCAGGAGAAGGGGGTGGTCAACAGTGCCAAAGGCAACTGAGAGATTGAGGAGGATTAGGGTGGAGTAGAGGCTGTTGGATTTGGCAAGAAGAAGATTATTGGTGACTTTTAAAAAGGAAGTATGGTTAGAATTAAGGGGGTGGAAACCAAATTGGAGAGGGTCAGGGACAGAATTGAAGAAGAGGAAGTGGAGACAGCGGGTTTAGACAACACACTCAAGGAGTTTAGAGAGGAATTTTTAAGAAGGAGAGGGAGCAATAACTGGAAGGAGCCATGGGGTCGGGGGAGGGTTTTTTTAGAATAGGGGAGATATAAGCATATTAGAAAGCAGTAGGGAAAAAGCCACTGGGGAGTGAACAGTTGAAAATGGCAGTCAGGGAAGGAAGATGGGATAGAGAAAGTGCTTTAATAAAGTGTGAAGGAGTGGAGAGGTGTCAGAGGCTCAGATGGAGGGGATAGATTCTGAGCGGTGGCAGGAGATCTCCTAAGAGATCTCAAGAGATAATAATAATAATAATGTTGGTATTTGTTAAGCGCTTACTATGTGCTGAGCACTGTTCTAAGCGCTGGGGTAGACTCAGGGGAATCAGGTTGTCCCACGTGGGGCTCACAGTCTTAATCCTCATTTTACAGATGAGGTAACTGAGGCACCGAGAAGTGAAGTGACTTGCCCACAGTCACACAGCTGACAAGTGGCAGAGCTGGGATTCGAACCCATGACCTCTGACTCCAAAGCCCGTGCTCTTTCCACTGAGCCAGAAAAGAGGAGAGGAGGACTCAGTCAAGGAAGGCTTCTTGGAGGAGATGTGCCTTCAATAAGGTTTTGAAGTGGGGGAGGGTAATAGATAGGAAGGGGCAGATATGTACAGAAGTGCTGTGGGGCTGGGAGGGGGGATGAATAAAGGGAGCAAGTCAGGGAGATGTAGAAGGGAGTGGGAGAAGAGAAAAAGAGGGCTGTCAGGGAAGACCTCCTGGAGATGTGCCTTCAATAAGGTTTTGAAGTTGGGGAGAGTAATTGTCTTTAGTTCCAGGCCAGAGGCGGGATGTGGGCAAGAGGTAAGTGGTGAGATAGATGAGATTGAGGTACAGTGAGAAGGTTAGCATTAGAGGAGCAAAGTGTGCTGGCTGGGACGTAATAGGAAAGTAGCAATGTAAGGTAGAAGGGAGCAAGTTGATTGATTTAAAGCCAATGGTGAAGTTTCTGTTTGATACAGAGGTGGTTGGGCATCCACTGGAGGTTCTTAAGGAGTGGGAAAACATGGTCTGAATGATTTTTGGAGAAAAATAATCCAGGAAGTAAAGTATGGACTGGAGTAGGGTGAGAGAGAAGGCAAGGAGGGTGGCAAGGAGGGTGACGCGGTAATTGGGAAAATATGTCGGGCCCACCCTGGACATCAGGTGTTTGCGGGATCCTCTCTTTTTCTGAATATTCCCTAGAAAACAGAATCTCTCAAGCAGGTTTCCCTAGTTTCTGCCCAGTCAGATGTTCATGGGAAATGAATTCAACAGAATCTGCCTGGAACACTAAGGGATCGCAAACATATCTGTCGCTCCAGTAGAAATAATACGGCTTTGAGAATCAGGAGACCTGGGTTCAGTTCTAAAATGGATTGGCTATGGCAATAGATTGTGCTATGACATGTTAATCAGCAGAAATCCTTCAAGGTGATCTGAGAAACAGAGGTTTATATATGCTCCTGATCTATTGTCTTCATAGTTTAAATTACAAAGCCACCAGATTGCGGCCAGGGAAAAGGGAAGCAGTACATTCGAGATGCTGGGTAGCGTCTCCCTGAAGTGAATTGACGGTGGCATGGGGAAGAGAATTTAAAAATATTTCAATTATGCTCTTCTCCTATTTTCAATTATTTAGGAATTAATTAATAGAAAGTTCCCTCCTTTAGATTATGTCTGTCCCATCTCTCTGGGGTCCCACCCTGTGGAGCTAGCCCCCACACGGTGAGGGGAGAGACAGAGTCTCTTATGTGCATTCCTTGGAAACAGACTGGGGAGAGGGAGCCAGGCCAGCATCAAATCACATCATATGACTGGCAGATGTCAATCATAAGCGTCACAGTGCCATGCTGGGTCACTATTCAACACCTTCTTTGAGGGATTGTTAGATTTAGCAGGATCAGGATGCCCCTAATGCAATTGTAACCCAACTAAATGCCTCACTTAATTTAATTAATTTTGATACTAGTCAAAGGTTCTAATCCCGACTCTGCCACTTGTCTGCCATGTGACCTTGGGCAAGTCATTTAATTTCTCTGCGCCTCAGTATTCTCATCTATAAGAAGGGGGATAAGATATCTGTTCTCCCTCCCTCTTAGATTGTGAGACCCATGTATCCTATATGTTTATCTGTATCTATCCCAGCATTTAGTATAGTGTTCTGCACACAATAAGCACCGAATAAATACCACTGATGATGGTGATGATGCTTGGCACATAGCAAGCTCTTAAATACCCTTCATTATTAGTTTACACTCTTCATTCCTGCCCAGCGCACAGTCCTTTAGATGGTAAGCTCGTTGTGGGCAGGAAATGTGTCTGTTTACTATTACAACGTACTCTCCCAAGTGCTTAGTACAGAGCTCTGCACACAGTAAGCACTCAAAAAATACGATTGAATGTGTTCCTCACTCTCAAATCTCCCACCTCTGTCTCCCTCATTCACACTACTTCTTAACCTGGAATACCCTTCATTCTCTACTCAAATCCGTCAGACCACAACTCTCCCCACCTTCAAAGCCCTCCTAAAATCTCTTCTCCTCCACAAGCCTTCCTGAATTAACTCTCAACTTCTCAAGTCAAATGACCCCAACTGCCACCTGTGGAATTTATGGATTTATTTTTACCTGTTCTTGGCATACATATATATTCAATTGTACATTTAATTGTATATTTATTGAGCACTTACTATGTGCAGAGCACTGTACTAAGTGCGTGAGAAAGTACAACAGAGTTGGTAGACAAGTTCCCTGCCCACAACAAGTTTACAGTCTAGATTATTTTACAGATTACAGATTACTCTGTAAATATATTTATGTCTGTCTCCCCCATAGATTATAAACTCCTTGTGCACAGGAAGAGTGCCTTGTGCTTCTTGATCCTGTCCCAAGCATCTAATACAGTGCACCTATTAGGCACTCAATACATTCCATTACTACTTTCTACAAGATGACCAAACACCAATGTCTGAGTTGAGTATGATGATGACAGTATTTAAGTGCTTACTAAGCATCAAACACTGTTCTAAACACTGAGGTAGCTACATGCTAATCAGGTGGGATTCAGTCCCTGTCCCACAGAGGGGTCACATTCTTAATCCTCATTTTACAGAGGCCTTAACTGAGGTCCAGAGAAGTGAAGTGACTTGCCCAAGCCACACAGCAGACAAGTGGCAGAGCCAGGATTAGGAACCAGGTCCTTCTGACTCCCAGATCCGTGTTCCATCCACTAGGCCAAGTTGCTTCTCATGATACCCATGTGCTGCTTTTACCCAGGGGTCACACCGATCATCCCCTTAAGTTCCAAGATGCCATCTGCCTCCCACCAGAGAAAAACGACCCAGATGTGATCACAGGCTGATAAATAGCATCTTGTCAGCTCATCACAGTAATAATGTTGGTATTTGTTAAGCGCTTACTATGTGCAGAGCACTGTTCTAAGTGCTGGGGTAGATACAGGGTAATCAGGTTGTCACATGTGAGGCTCACAGTTAATCCCCATTTTACAGATGAGGTAACTGAGGCACAGAGAAGTTAAGTGACTTGCCCACAGTCACACAGCTGACAAGTGGCGAAGCCAGGAGTCGAACCCATGACCTCTGACTCCGAAGCCCAGGCTCTTTCCACTGAGCCACGCTGCTTCAGTACCTTCTGTCTTAGTACAGTGTGTGGCACATAGTGAGTGCTTAACAAATACCACAGTGATTATCACTGTTATTATTATTATTAGGAAAAATAGATGTAAAGGATGTATAGATCACAGCAGCTACAGATGGAGCTTGGAGGTGCCACCATCTGCTACCCTCCAAGATGACTCAAAGAATTCAGACTTTGCACTGAAGAGAGGTTTTCCATGCCATTGAGGTGCAACATGAGGATTCTGGAGAACAAAGATGCTTCCAAGGAACTCCACAGCAATATTCCCGCAGCCTTGTTGGAAGCGCAGACCTGGGACGCCAACTCTGGTCGCTGATAGAAACAGGGATCAGGCATTTTAACATGACATAGTCTGGTACCGGAGAGCCATCTGGGCATTGAGTATAGTTAGTCAAAGCCTCTATGACTGCTTCAGTGAAAATGACATGCACCATACTGAACCTCTCAACTGTCTCCTCTCTATTCCCCCATCCACCCCCCATCACTAAAACCCCGCAATCCCCCAGGCCGGAACTTCATTCTTGTTAATGCCAGAGGAATTATAGCCTGAAACAAACTCCAAGAGTCATCAGTCCCCTGGAGATGCAACTGAGAGGAGCTCAGGTAATTGTTGCACTTACTAGACTCCTGAGACACACACACAAACGTACGCATGCACGCACGCACCCTACTTGCATCGTCATGGTAACCCAATTTATGCTGCCGCACAAGCCTCAACTGGAAGTGCTTTCTGGCTGAAACCCCAGGAATAATCAGTGGGAGATTAGCAACATTAAAAGCCAGCAGTGGTCTGAACGGCCCCCACAGAATTTAGACGCCGGAAGGACCTTTGATACAATCAAGCTGGAAAAGACTCTGATCCCCAAAGTCTTTGTCTTAGGAAGCTAAAGGTCACTGAAGACTCCCTTCTCCTTTCCCAGACTTAAGGTCAAGCCTGGGGGTCTTCGGTCTGGGTCCTCCCAAGGGCAACCACCTACTCCCTCCAACAGCTCTGACTGGCCCCGGGGGAGAAAGAGGAGAGCAGTGATTTCTTGTCACATTGAGTAATAATGGTAATAGTAATATTACTAATGATAATAATGATATTAGACATTTACTCTGTGCCAGGTGCCAGGATAAGTACTAGATGATCAGATAAGACCCAGTCCTGTCCCACGTGAGTAGAGATGAAGGGGAGGGAGAGCAGGTATCTTATCCCCATTTTACAGAGGAGGAAACTAAAGACCAGAGAAGTGAAAGACTGCCTGAGGTCACCCCTCAGGCCAATTGTAAAGGAAGGATGAGATTCGGGGTTTCCTGACTCGTAAGCCTATGCTCTTCCCCCTAGGCCCTTGGGCCTGGTTTGGGGGGTTGGATGGCATGATCTGGGTCCCAGCAGTGATTCCAAGTTCCCGGACAGTGACTCCGGGCCACCAGGTGTCTGGGGCAATCGAGAGAATCAACGCAGAGTCTGGTCTCTTGATTCCCAATTAAAAAATCGGTGTATCCCGTGGCTAATCACTGGGCCGCCAGGGGAGGCGTTGCCACACAAAGAACCTTGGAACTTCTGTTTTATTTGCAAACAATATTAGCCAGCTGTGGCTCTGAATGGCAGCGAGGAGCGAGAAATACCCAGAAGATATCGGCCAACCTCGCAAGAGGGGAGGCTTTATCCAAACAATTAGCTGCCGGACAATTTAAAAAACATTTTGAAAAGTCAAATGGCCTTTCGTCCGTTGGTACCTTATTCAATTCCCTCCCAGAAGAATAACTCGGTTAATTCAAGTCACCTTTGTTCCAAATAAAAGTACTTAAAATTCAAAAGGCGAAGGGGGAGGGAAAACATCAAAACAAACGGGTGGTGTAAAGGACATTAGGCTGTTAAATAAACGTGCCTAAGATGCCCGAAAGACAAAGCGATTGTGTCCGCAGCCTTTCCTCAGGGCCCCATGCTCTGAAGGGGAAGGAAACAGCAGAAAGATGAGGGCAGGGCAAGCAATCCCCAGAACACCCCATCCTCCCCTCCTGACACACCGTCTTCCTCCCAACAGACAAGAGAACATGTAGTGATCTTTAAAGACTGGAACGACAGCTTCTGCGGCGCTCTGTACTAGGCACGGAGCCAAAGTCAAGATCCAAGCCCTGCCCCTAAGGATCTGGCCCGAGGTTACCACACAAGGTCAACTGTAAAGCCGGGATGAGATTTAAGAGAGAATTTAAATGACTTGCCCATGGTCACACAGCAGACAAGTGGCGGAGCCAAGATTAAAACCCCGGTCCTTCTGACTTCCAGGTCTGTGCTCTATCCACTAGGCCTTGCTGCTTCTCATCCTCCTCACCTTTAAAATCTTTTTAACCAGTCACCTCCTCTACAAGGACATATTCCTACCTGTTGTATCTGCCCCCATTTGTATGGAGATGCTAAGGAGATGGCAGTGTAATGGGAGAGATAGGACTCAATCAATCAGGCCTAGTGAATAAAGCACAGACTTGGGAGTCAGAAAGATCTGGGTTCTGATCTGGACTCTGCCACTGGTCTGCTCTGTGACCTTGGACAAGTCACTAATCTGTAAAATGGGGATTAAGTCTGTGAGCTCCATGTGAGATATGGACTGTGTCCAACCTGATAAGCTTGTATCTACCCAGCACTTAGTGCCTGGTGCATAGTAAGTGCTTAAAAAATACCATAAAAAAATTAAATCCAATCGATATTTATTGAGTGTCTACTGGGGGGAGAGCACATAATAAGCCCTTGGGGGAGTTCAACAAAAACAAAATGTCCTTGCCCTTGTGGAGTTTACCATCTACTGGAGGAGACAAGTACCATAAAGTATTTGCAAATGGGGGCAGATATAACAGATAGGAATATGTCCTTTTAGAGGAGGTGACTTGTTTAAAAGGGTTTCAAAGGTGGGGAGGATGAGGAGAGGAGGATGAAGGTGAGGAGGATGAGAAGCAGCATGGCCTAGTGGATAGTGCACGGACCTGGAAGTCAGAAGGACCTGGGTTTTAATCTCCGCTCTGCCACTTTTCTGCTGTGTGACCCTGGGCAAGTCATTTAACTTCCCTGTGCCTCCGTTACCTCATGTGTAAAATGCACATTAAGTCTGTGAGCCGCACATGGGAGAGGGACTATGTCCAACCGATTTGCTTTTATCTACCCCAGTGCTTAGTACAGTGCCTTGCACACAATAAACATTTAACAAATATCACAATTATTGCTATGACAAAAATTAATGAAAAATTCCATATTGTTCTATTATATTCTCCTAAGTGCTTAGTAGGTTGCTCTGCACACTGTGAACACTCCATAAATACCACTGATTGATTGATAGGGATATGATTTGCTGAATTTGAGTATATTACCCAGGAAAAGGCAAGAACAATCAACTGGAGCTTTGAGAGGACCGAAGACTGGGAGCTGGGGTGTAGAGGGAGTATAAGCCTGGTGCAGGCAGGGATTGTGTCTCTATTGCTGAATTGTACTTTCCAAGTGCTTAGTACAGTGCTGTGCACAGAGTAAGTGCTCAATAAATATGATTGAATGTATGTAGAGCCAATCAGTTAGAGGGAGACAGCTGGAGGAGAGCCTTGATGATTTGCCAGAATGCTTCTGGTAAATTTTCCTTCTGCAGCACAGCCAACAGCTCTGGACGAGCTCTAGATGTTTAGACTCTTCATTCTGTTAGCAATTGCCACTGAGCTCATATCTCCAGGGAAACCCAGGTTGTGGAAACAGTAGCCTGACTCCCAGACTCTTCTCTCCGACCAAGGGCTCTCTGTGGAGCCTGCTGTGTGACCTCAGGTAAGTCATCAAACCTCTCTGTGCCTGTTTCCCCAACTGCAAAGTGGGGATTAAATAACTGTTATCCCTCCCCTTTACACTGTGAGCTCCATGTGGGATAGGGATTGTGGCCAACCTGGTTATCTTATATCTACCCCAACACTTAGTACCGTTCTTGGCATTTAGTAAGTGCTTAAAATATACTATTATTACTGTCATCATTTTACATCATACTGAGCAGAAGGCAGTATGCAGGGCAGTCTAAATATTGTCAGAAACATCCCAACTAGGACATCTCACTGATTCACTTCTGAGGCTCATGCTAGAAAAATGTCCAGTCTGCTCATTTCCCAGGAGTCTTCCAAGACAGAGTGATTTCTCCCATTCTCTCTGCCTTCCCTGCTACCTTGCCCCCCGCATTGCCAGTTCCCACCCAATATCTCATTCCGAAAATTGAAATAGTCAATAGTAATGCAGGTGGCGAGGAAGGGGACAGTTCAGGCTGCTTAACTGGGGTCAGGGTAATTGCTTCAACTGCCCGAGGTACTTGGGGAGGAGCATCAGGGGTTAATGGAATGATTCTTGAGATGTGGGGAGTAAAGATTATGAACCAAAAGGACCGAAAAGAGATGAGGAAGGGTAGAAGAAGAGCAGCAGCTGGGAACGGGAGATTAGTCCCAGCTAATAAAAGAACAGCAGCTCCAAGGACAGAAGGTGCAGGGAAAGAAAGGGGTCAGATAAGAAAGACTCATGACTGGCAGTATCCTCTGGAAAAAGACATGCAGGATCCATGACGCAAAGGATGGGAAAATTTGGATTGTGCTCACCTCCCTCACGTGACCAGAGATCAGTGACCAGGACTGCCCCAAATGGCAAGGCATTAATGTCCGTCTCCCCCTCTAGACTATAAACTCGTGCTGGACAAAGAATGTGTCTGTCTATTGTTATATTGTACTCTCCCAAGTGCATAGTAAAGTGGTCTGCACGTAGTAAATGCTCAGTAAATATGATTGAGTGAATAAATGGAAAATCCACCCCTGGGGAACAACCAGGAAGGAGTGTGGGATGGTAGAAGGGGAATGGGGCTTGTCACATGGAGAGCTCTGCTCTACTGACCAGAGACTACTAACAGACACATTGGTGGAAGAGCAGTTTTGCCGTAATAAGCCACAAACTGCTAACACTTGGGGTCTGTCCATCGCTGATCAGAGCACATGGGCTGGCCAGTGTGGCTGGCTTGGGTGATCCCTGTCCTCTTCTCTGTCAGATGGGAGAGCTATGAGATCCAATCTATCAATAGTATTTATTGAGCATTTATTCTGGGCAGAGCACTACACTGAGCACTTGGGACAGTACCGCACACTTCGCTCCTCTATTGCTAACTTCTCGATGTGCCTTGTCCCCTCCTATCTCTCTGACCCCTAGCCCACGACTTGCCTCTGGCCTGGAATGCCTTCCCTAATCAAATCCGATAGACAATTACCTTCCTCCCACTTTAAAGCCTTAGTGAAGGCACATCTCCTCCATGAGGCCTTCCCACACTGGGCCCCTCCTTTCTTCTTCCCCCACTCCCTTCTGCATCTCCTTGCCATGCTCCCTTGGTTCTTCCCTCCTCCTAGACCCACAGCACTCATGTACATAGCTGTAATTTATTCATTTGTATTGCTGTCTGTCTCCCCCCACCTAGAATGTAAGCTCACTGTGGCAGGGAATGTGTCTGTTTATTGCTGTATTGCTCTTTCCCAAATGCTTAGTACAGTGCTCTCTACCTAGTAAACACTCGATAAATGCAATTGAATGAATGAATTGAATGAATGAATGAATAAATCAGACCCTCTGCAGGCTGACTGGGGGGCAGAATCTTAGGCCTGCCCTGAGAAGGACCTCCCCAAATGGAGAAGAATCTGGGTGGCCCCAGAGTATTTCAAAGCAGGTGGCATGGACCCACCCAACCTAAAAGCCGGAGGTTTCGGTTCACACTAGAGATTGGGAAGACTGTGAATGGCTGGTTCTGACCTCGAATACCTGCAAATCAGCGGGAGACTCTCCCTGACCAGGTCATTCTGCCTGTCACTTAATGATGGCTTATGATAGAGGAGGTGCAGACTCCCTAGAGTGTGACTGGTAAGTCACTTTACTTCTCTGGGCCTCCGTTCCCTCATCTGTAAAATGGGGATGAAGACTGTAAGCCTCACGTGGGATAATCTGATTACCCTGTATCTCCCCCAGCGCTTAGAACAGTGCTCGGCACGTAGTAAGCGCTTAACAAATACCAACATTATTATTATTATTAGAGTCTGCTGCTGTGGCAGTGGCAGAGAGATTCTGTCCCTTGACCTCAGGGGGCACCTTTTACCCACATCAGCCTTCTTATTCTGCAACCCTCTGGGCTCAGAGGGATTGGGAGAGAGAGTGGATGGCTTAAAACAACAGCAGAACATGTCCTGCTAGCAACTGGGCACGCCCTTCCCACTTTACCACTGGAGCCTGACCATTGGTGTCACCCCCAGAAAGGTAAGGAGCCAGAAAAGATGCCCTACTACATTTTTATGGATACAACATAATCAATGGTATTTGAGCACTTCCTGAGTGCAGAGTACTGGATTAAGCACTTGGGAGAGTACAGCATAAAAGAGTTGGTAGACACAATACTTACCCACAAAGAGCTTACAGTCTAGAAGGGGAGGCATCAACATAAATAAATTTTTATTTACGGGTGTATTAGTGTAAGAGATAGTAGAAGCAGTGTGGCCTAGTGTATAGAACATGGGCCGGGAAGTCAGAAGGGCCTGGGTTCTAATCCCAACTCTGCTCCTTGCTTGTTGTGAGACCATGGGCAAGTCACTTCACTTCTCTGTGTCTCAGAAACCGGAGAAGCAGCGTGGCTCAGTGGAAAGAGCACGGACTTTGGAGTCAGGGCTCATGAGTTCGAATCCCAGCTCTGCCACTTGTCGGCTGTGTGACTGTGGGCAAGTCACTTAACTTCTCTGTGCCTCAGTTCCCTCATCTGTAAAATGGGGATTAAGACCGTGAGCCCCACGTGGGACAACCTGATTCCCCTATGTCTACCCCAGCGCTTAGAACAGTGCTCGGCACATAGTAAGCGCTTAACAAATACCAACATTATTATTATTATTATTATTAAAATGGGGATTAAGACTGTGAGCTCCTTGTGGGACACTGTGTCAAACCTGCTTTGCTTGTACCCACCCCATTGTTTAGCACAGTGTCTGACACACAGAAGCAGGGTGGCTCAGTGGAAAGAACCCAAGCTTGGGAGTCAGAGGCCATGGGTTTGAATCCCCGCTCTGCCACTTGTCAGCTGTGTGACTGTGGGCAAGTCACTTCACTTCTCGGCACATCAGTTACCTCATATGTAAAATGGGGATTAAGACTGTAACCCTCCCATGGGACAACCTGATTACCCTGTATCTAACCCAGTGCTTAGAACAGTGCTCTGCACATAGTAAGCACTTAACAAATACCAACATTATTATTATTATTAAATACTTAAATTCCACAGTTATTATTATTCCCATTATTATGATTCTTTCCCAGTGACAGTCAAACCCCTGGATATGAGTTCACCATCAGCAGTGTCATCTTCCAACCAAAAGACTCTACTCTTGAGTTCAAGCCCCAGCTGAAAATTTCAAATTCCTGCCCTGCCTCTCTGGAACCCCCTATGGCTGGATGATTAACGTGGACAAAGGAGAACATTGACAAGTCAGAAATAGTTGATTAGTTGCTTAGTCCTTTTAATTAATGGGCCTGCATGAGCTTCTTGGCTGGAATGGGGCAGCTCTGTCTACTTCAGGTCTTTCTTTTCTGCTATGGCCACTGGATGGATTTCCGGGACCCGGGCTAGGGCTCAGGCAACTCCGTCAGGGAATAGCAATACAAATCTAATGCTTTCTGCCCAAGGATCCGGACCCCTTGCTTGGGAAAACAACCAAAAGGGAAGGGTCATTTGTTTTGATTCCTACAGATCTGCTACCTGATTGTCTTGGATGCAGCATGACTGAGTGGAAAGAGCCAGAGTCAAAAGACCTGGATTCTAATCCCAGCTCCACCACTTGCCTGCTGGGTCACCTCAGGCAAATTACTTAACTTCTCTGTGTCTCATTTTCCACAGCTGCAAAATGGAGATTCAATACCTGTTTTCCCTCTCCTGTAGACTGGAAGCCCCATGTGGGGCAGGAGTTATATCAGACCTATTATGCATCTACCCCAGTGAAACAGACAGCCAATGCTATTTATTGAATGTATACTGTGGGCAGAACACTGTTTCTTTAGCTCTAAAAATTACAGTATAGTTGATAGGATCCCTGCTCACAAGGTGCTTACAGTCTAGAGGCACATAAATTATTGTTAAAAAATAACAATAATTACGGTATTTAAGTGTTTCCTATGTAACACTTAAATACCGTAATTATTGTTATTTTTTGTGGGACTTGTTTAGTACTAAGTGCCAAGCACTGTACTAAGCACTACGGTAGACACAAGCTAATCAAGTTGTTGACACAGTCAATGTCCCACATGGAGTTCACAGCTTCAATCCCCATTTTACAGATGAGGTAACTGAGGCACAGAGAAATTGAAGGACCAGCTCAAGGTCACCCAGCAGAAAAGTGGCAGAGGTAGGATTAGAACCCAGCTCCTCCGACTCCCAGGCCAGGGTTCTTTCCACTAGCTATGTTCCTTCCAAACACTTCCTCTATTGGAGTCTTCCACAGTCATCACCAAAGGCTGGTGTTAAAAATAGCAAATCCATTCCACAGGAAGCTGTGGAAGCAGAAGCTATGAACAGATTCCAAAGGGGTTGGGATTCATGAGCTTGTAGTTAATCCTTGTAGTCTGTTGCCAACTTGTTCATTCCAAGTGCTTAGTACAGTGCTCTGCACATAGTAAGTGCTCAATAAATACAAAAATTAATTAAAAAAAAATAAATCCATAATCACCAGGGTGGAGATCCAGGAGGGCAGCCAGTACACAGTTCCTTCAAGGATCGTGGAGAGGTCACTCCTCTGATTTAGCACCGTGAGGAATGTTAGCTTATTTGATTCAAGAAGGTTTGGGATCAATTCGTGGACAGATAATCCATAGTGGGTTTCTAGAGGGAAGGTTGCAGTTGGAAAGGGGAAAGTTAGGAGCGTTGCGTGGTCGGTCACTAAGTGTGAGAATGGCATCCAAGCAGGCCATAGTGTCACTAAGAGTTCTTTCAACTTTTTCAGAGACATAGCCTAGTGAATAGAAAATAGCCCTGGGTATCAAAGGACCTGGGTTCCAAACCCAGCTTACCCTATTTATTTTGTTAATGAGATGTACATCACCTTGATTCTATTTATTTGCTATTGTTTTAATGAGATGTCCTTCTCCTTGATTCTATTTATCGCCATTGTTCTTGTCTGTCTCCCCCGTTTAGACTGTAAGCCCCTCAAAGGGCAGGGACTGTCTCTGTTACCGATTTGCACATTCCAAGTGCTTAGTACAGTGCTCTGCACATAGTAAGCACTCAATAAATACTATTGAATGAATGACCTTGCTTCCTGTACGACCTTGGCCAAGTCACTTCACTTCTCTGTGTCTCAGTTACCTCATCTGTAAAACACGGAATAAAATTGTGAGTCCCATGTAAGACAGGGACTGTTTTCAACCTGATTTGCTTGTAACCGTCCCAGCACTTAGTACAGAGCCTGGCACATAGTAAGCACTTAAATATCACAGTCATTATTATTATTATACTGTGAAGGACAGACTAAGGGCTGGAAGCTACAGTGGTGATGTGCACAGTCAATGTCCTTATGTCCAACCCAATCCAGGTAGTGGGGGACAGGCTTTCTAAAATGCCACGCCCCTGGACTACACTAGACCAATTCCCTGCATGGCCAGGAATTTGTTTTGCTGTCATATAAGAAGAAGCAGCGTGGCTCAGTGGAAAGAGCATGGGCTTTGGAGTCAGGGCTCATGAGTTCGAATCCCAGCTCTGCCACTTGTCGGCTGTGTGACTGTGGGCAAGTCACTTAACTTCTCTGTGCCTCAGTTCCCTCATCTGTAAAATGGGGATTAAGACCGTGAGCCCCACGTGGGACAACCTGATTTCCCTATGTCTACCCCAGCGCTTAGAACAGTGCTCGGCACATAGTAAGCGCTTAACAAATACCAACATTATTATTATTATTATTATCTCCAACAGAAAGTTGAAGATACCAAGTTCAAACCTCTCCTGCTGTCCTCCCTCCCGAATACCTACATTGTGGAAGCGGGCAGGTGAAGTTCCCTGAAGCATCTATTGACAACACCTTAGATGGCAAGTCTGGTATAATTGCAATCAGCAAGCAGATTTACCTTGAAGATTCCTTCCTCCTCCACCTGTGTTCAGTAGCTGGAAATCCTCAGGGATGCTTCACTGTGCAAGCCATGGAAAAGGACCTAGAAGAACAGAAACCATAAGTGAAAGTTTAGTCATTTAACCATTAGACTGTAAGATCTACTAGGGCGGAGAACACGTCTTTTACTCCTGCGGTGCTTGCCCAAGTTCAGGGTACAGTGCTAAACATTCATTAGACTATTGTTTTTGTTTTTGTCTGTCTGACTCCCCCGATTAGACTGTAAGCCCGTCAAAGGGCAGGGGCCGTCTCTATCTGTTACCGATTTGTACATTCCAAGCGCTTAGTACAGTGCTCTGCACATAGTAAGCGCTCAATAAATACTATTGAATGAATGAATGGACATTCAATCATTCAGTGGTATTTACTGAGCACTTACTGTGTGGAGAACACTATATTAAGTGCCTGGGAGAGCAAAATACAAGAGTTGGTAGATATTTTCTGCACATAAGGATCTTACATTCTAGAGGGGGAGTTAGGCATTAAAATAAAATTATAACTATGTATGTACTAAGTGCTATGGAGCTGAGTTGAGTGATATCAAGTACTTAATGGATACAGATCCAAACTCATAAGTGATACAGAAGGGAGAGGGAGTAGGGGAAATGAGGTCATACTTCAATAGTTACAGCATGGTACAGCAGATAGAGCACAGACATGGAAATCAGAAGGTCATGGGTTCTAATCCCAGTCCATCCTATTGTCAGCTGTGTGACCTTG
Source organism: Ornithorhynchus anatinus (assembly GCF_004115215.2). Classification (NCBI taxonomy): domain Eukaryota; kingdom Metazoa; phylum Chordata; class Mammalia; order Monotremata; family Ornithorhynchidae; genus Ornithorhynchus; species Ornithorhynchus anatinus. Next base: position 73,144,782 of record NC_041732.1, on the reverse strand, counting down.
GGCAAGTCACTTTACTTCTCTGTGCCTCAGTTACCCCATCTGTAAAATGGGGATTAAGAGTGGGAGCCTCACTTGACACAGAGGCTGTGTCCATCCTGATTTGCTTGTATCCACCCCAGTGCTTAGTACTGTGCCTGGCACATAGTAAGTGCTTAACAAATACCAAAAATTATTATTATACTGTTGACTGACTACTGACACTCAATGCAGGGTGTAAAAACAGTGTCTGGTCTAAACCCCAAGGCCCTACCCAGAACATGCCACAGTTTTATTCATTCAACAGTATTTACTGAGCGCTTACTATGTGCAGAGCACTGTACTAAGCGCTTGGAATGAACAAGTCGGCAACAGATAGAGACAGTCCCTGCCGTTTGACGGGCTTACAGTCTAATCAGGGGAGACGGACAGATGAGAACAATGGCAATAAATAGAGTCAAGGGGAAGAACATCTCGTAAAAACAATGGCAGAAGCCCATTACCCAATCCAACACCTACAACTTAAGGTGTTCTAGGCAAAAAACTCATTATGGGTAGGGAACACATCTGCTAATTCTGTTGCATTGTACTCTCCCAAATGCTTAGGACAATGGTGCTCTGCACATGGTACATGCTCAATAAATACCACTGAATGATGGACTGATTCTTCACCTTGGAGTGGGAAAGAAAAGGGGGAAATCACATTCTGAGTTTTGCTTTCAACTCCATTCAAGGAGGATGCGGATGACTGTGACGATGAAAGAGGAGGAAGAAGTGGACAAGAAGAAAGAGAAAGATGAGGAAAATATGGCCCCCTTTGGGGGCCCTCAATTCACTATCTAATAAATAACACTGTCTCTCCTTTTGCATGGGGAGATTTCCTCATCAGTTCCAGACCTACCCAGAGAAGCATGGTTACTGGTGCAAAGAGCAGGAGAAAACACAATCACTGCTCTCCTCTTTTCTTGCAAATATCTTTGATGGAGCCCAGTGAGGAAAAGAGAGGTGAAGTGGGAGGGGGAGGTTTAGATAAGCAGCTTTAATTGGAATAAGAGTTCTCCCCACCTGCTCATCAAGTAGTTGGTTCATGCTCAGAGCAGCGCCTCGAGCACACTTCCAATGAATCCAGCTCCTTCAGCTGTGAGGGTTTCCTCTTAATGATTGAACTTTGTTACCATTAGAGGAGAGCTCACTACAGTTCCTGGACGACAGGCTAAAGTACTCTTAGTCATTTCAAGAAGAAATTCAAGGACTCTGAGGATAATAATAATTATGCCACACACATCATTCTCCTTGAGTGCCTACTGGATGCAGAACACTGTACTAAGTGCTTGGGAGAGTTCGATATAACAGAGTTGGTAGACTCTACCCACTAGGGGCTGCAGTCATAGTCGCTTGTCGGGACTGTGTTTCCATTGCCGTGTGGAGGGTAGAGAGTGAAGAGGGAGGTGGGGGTAAGAGTGTTATAAAGTTAAGGTTAATATCTGTCTCACCTTCTAGACTGTAAGCACACTGTGGGCAGGGAATGTGCCTGTTTATTACTATATTGTACTCTCCCAAGCGCTTAATACAGTGCTCTGCACACAGTAAGCACTCAGTAAATACAATTGAATGACTAAGTGCTCAGCAGTGGTCTTTGTGGGCTGGACTCATTGGAAGCTGAAGTGAGAAGCAGCATAGCCTAGTGGAAACCACACAGGCCTGGGACTCAGAGGACCTGGGTTCTAATCACAGGTCTGCCACGTGTCTGCTGTTTGACCTTGGGCAAGTTACTTCTCTGGGCCTCAGTTATCACATATGAAAAATGGGGATTAAGACTGTGAGCCCCCTGTGGGACAGGGACTGAGTCCAACCTGATTAGCTTGTATCTACTCCAGTGCTTAGAACAGTGCTTGGCACATAGTAAGTGCCTAACAAATACCATTTAAAACAAAAAAATGAGTGGAGCACAGTGCTGATGCCAGGAAGAACCACCGACCAGCAGCTGGTGTCTTCAATAACCGCAGTGCTCTTCATCGCCTAGAGTAGAGAGATATTTTTCCTCCTCCATGGGTATTCAGTAGTTGAAAATCTTCAATGATGCTTCCCTGGGTGAGCCATGGATAGAGACCTGCAAGAGCAGAAACTGTGAAAGAAAGTTTAGTTAACTCTTAGGCTGTAAGGTCTATGAGGGCAAGGAACATGTCTTTAACTCCTGCAGTGCTCACCCAAGCTCACGGTACGATCTGCCTTTTTCCACACCCCCTGCCCCAACTGGGGTGAGGGGTAGGTCAGACTAGAGATGGGGGCGACTGTTGGGTAGGGCACAGGTTAGATGTAGGAGCCACAATAAGAAATGTGTTAAATCCAACCGGCAGGCAAAAACATAGGAGATTTCTTCCTCTATTTCCTGAGAAACCACTGATTATTGTTAATTGGATAGTGAGTCTTATTTAAGTGCTACTTATTTTCAATAATTTCAAGTTTTCCCTTTCATGAGGTTTAAATCAATCATGTTTACTGAGCAACTAATGTGTTATGCACTGGACCAAATGCTTGGGAAAGTACAATAGAAAGGGAAGACATGACCCCATCCCACAGGAAGCTTACAGTCTAATGGGGGAGTGAGACATAAAATAAATTACAAACAAGAGGAAGAAGTGCTCAAATACTAGAGTACATAAATCGGTGTTATAAAAGGTGAACCAGGGGTTGGAGATGGGAGATTGAGAATGAGGCAGAGCAAATAGGTTGGCTTCAGAGGAAGAAGAGAGTGAGCTGTGGGGTAATGGGAGAAGAGTGAGGATAAGTAGGAGGGAGAGAGCTGATGAAATACCTGGAAGGCATCTGTCAAGAGTTTCTTTTTGATGTAAAGATGAATAGGCAACCATTGGAAGTTTTTGTGGTCTGGAGAGACATGAACAGGATGACAATTTAGGACGATGATCTGAGCAAGAGTGAAGTATAGAGAGAGAGGAGATGTTGAGTCAGAGAGCCTGGTGAGGACTGCTAGTGTAGTTGAGTTGAGTTATGTCTAGTACCTGGGCCAGGTTGCTCTCTGGCTGGAGAGGAGGGGTTTATTCTTAATAATAATGAACATGGAAGCTGGATTAACCCTAAAAAAATTACCTGGATAGTCAATGATATAATAATAATAATAATAATAATGTTGGTATTTGTTAAGCGCTTACTATGTGCCAAGCACTGTTCTAAGTGCTGGGGTAGACACAGGGGAATCAGGTTGTCCCACGTGAGGCTCACAGTCTTAATCCCCATTTTACAGATGAGGTAACTGAGGCACCGAGAAGTTAAGTGACTTGCCCCAAGTCACACAGCTGACAAGTGGTCGAGCCGGGATTCGAACCCTTGGCCTCTGACTCCAAAGCCCGTGCTCTTTCCACTGAGCCACACTAATTATGGTATTTGTTAAGCACTTACTATGTGCCAGGCACTGTTCTAAGTGCTGGGGTAGATACAAGATTATTGGGTTGGACACAGTCTTAATCCCCATTTTACAGATGAGGGAACTGAGGAATAGAGAAATTAAGTAACTTGCCCAAAGTCACACAATAGACAAGTGGTGGAGCCAGGATTAGACCCCATGACTCCCAGCCCCATGTTCTATCCACTAGGCCATGCATTTATTGAGCGCTTACAATAGGCAGAGCACTCTTCTAAGCTCTTGGGAGCATACAGTATGAGAGAATTAGCAGATACAATCCCTGCCCAAAATGAGTTTATAGTCTAGAGGAAGAGTCAGATCTAACTACCCCTAAATATACTTCTAGTTTAATAGTGTGCTCTGCACCATGAAGGCATGGAGTTAGTACATATTGACCAACTGACCTTTAGGCCCGAATATTCAGTTAGTACAGGATGATGTGCCCTTCTAGTCTGAATTATAACCAAAATAATGCCATTATTAACCACTGATCTTGTGTTTTGCATCGGAGCATATACCAAATGATCAGATCAGACGCAGTTTCAGTACCACGGGTGGGAGTGGGGCAAGGGTCATAGTCTAGGTGGGGGAAGAAGAGCAGGTGTCTCATTTCACAGATGAGAAAACCAAGTCCCAGTGTTTGCCCAGGGTCACAGAGCAGCAAGTGGTAGTGCCAGGTCTAGAACCCAGGTCACTTCAGCACTTAGTCCCCTGGGCTTTCCACTAACCCAGGGAAGGTGCAAACACTCAGACCGGGCCAGGAGGGGTGAAAAATTCAGTAGTCCAAAAGTGTAGCACACTAAATGCATATTCATTCATTCAATAGTATTTATTGAGTACTTACTATGTGCAGAGCGCTGTACTAAGCACTTGGATTGTACAAATCGGCAATAGAGACAGTCCCTGCCCTTTGACGGGCTTACAGTCTAATCGGCAATAGAGACAGTCCCTGCCCTTTGACGGGCTTACAGTCTAATCGTCCTCATAAAAACAATGGCAAATAAATAGAATCAGGGTGATGTACATCTCATTAAACAAAATAAATAGGGTGATGAAGATATATACAGTTGAGCGGACGAGTACAGTGCTGAGGGGGTGGGACAGGAGAGGGGGAGGAGGAGAGGGAAAGGGGGAAGAAGAGGGTTTAGCTGCGGAGAGGTTGGGGGGGAGGGGGTAGAGGGAGCAGAGGGAAAAATGCATATGCCTCCTGTAGCCCAGAAATGAGAAGCAACATGGTCTAGTGGAAAGAGCCTGAGCCTGGGAGTCAGAGGACCTGGGTTCTAATCCCAACTCTGTCACTTCTTTCTCGGTCTCCTACGCTGGAGCCTCCTCCCCCTCCCATCCTTTAACTGTTGGAGTTCCTCAAGGGTCAGTTCTTGGCCCTCTTCTGTTCTCCATTTACACTCACTCCCTCGGTGAACTCATCCGCTCTCACGGCTTTGACTACCATCTCTTCGCAGATGACACGCAGATCTACATCTCCGCCCCTGTCCTCTCCCACTCCCTTCGGGCTCGCATCTCCTCCTGCCTCCGGGACGTCTCCATCTGGATGTCGGCCCGCCACCTAAAACTCAACATGAGCGAGACTGAGCTCCTCATCTTCCCTCCCAAGCCCGGTCCGCTCCCAGACTTCTCCATCACCGTGGATGGCACGACCATCCTTCCCGTCCCGCAGGCCCGCAATCTCGGTGTCATCCTTGACTCGTCCCTCTCGTTCACCCCACACATCCTATCCGTTACCAAGACCTGCCGGTTTCACCTCTACAATATCGCCAAGATCCGCCCTTTCCTCTCCACCCAAACGGCTACCTTACTATTACGGGCTCTCGTTATATCCCGGCTAGACTACTGTGTCAGCCTTCTCTCTGACCTCCCTTCCTCCTCTCTCACCCCGCTCCGGTCTATTCTTCACTCCGCTGCCCGGCTCATCTTCCTGCAGAAACGATCTGGGCATGTCACTCCCCTTCTTAAACAACTCCAGTGGTTGCCTATCGACCTCCGCTCCAAACAAAAACTCCTCACTCTAGGCTTCAAGGCTCTCCATCACCTTGCCCCTTCCTACCTCTCCTCCCTTCTCTCTTTCTACCGCCCACCCCGCACGCTCCGCTCCTCTGCCGCCCACCTCCTCACCGTCCCTCGGTCTCGCCTATCCCGCCGTCGACCCCTGGGTCACGTCCTCCCGCGGTCCTGGAACGCCCTCCCTCCTCACCTCCGCCAAACTGATTCTCTTTCCCTCTTCAAACCTTACTTAAAAATCACCTCCTCCAAGAGGCCTTCCCAGATTGAGCTCCTCTTCCCCCTCTACTCCCTCTGCCATCCCCCCTTTACCTCTCCGCAGCTAAAGCCTCATTTTCCCCTTTTCCCTCTGCTCCTCCACCTCTCCCTTCCCATCCCCACAGCACCGTACTCGTCCGCTCAACTGTATATATTTTCATTACCCTATTTATTTTGTTAATGAATTGTACATCGCCTTGATTCTATTTAGTTGCCATTGTTTTTACGAGATGTTCTTCCCCTTGACGCTGTTTAGTGCCATTGTTCTTGTCTGTCCGTCTCCCCCGATTAGACTGTAAGCCTGTCAAACGGCAGGGACTGTCTCTATCTGTTGCCGACCTGTTCATCCCAAGCGCTTAGTACAGTGCTCTGCACATAGTAAGCGCTCAATAAATACTATTGAATGAATGAATGAATGAACTTCTCTGCTCTGTGACCTTGGGCAAGTCACTTCACTTTTCTATGCCTCAGTTACCTCATCTGTAAAATGGGGATTAAGGCTGTAAGTCCCATGATGGATTTGGACTCTAACTGGATTATTTTGTATCTACCTCAGTACTTAGTACAGTGCCTGGGCACATAGCAACTGTTTCACAAATATCATTTAAAAAAGAAAAAAGATGGTAGCAGGGAGAAGGGCTGTTTGGATGATTACAACTTTGACATTTTCAAATTACATTAAACCACTGGCTCCTAGCTCCTGCAAATATTTTTTTGTTCTTCTCCTTTCCAGACCCATTTTTGAGGCTATTTCAGACAAAATGATGGGCTTTAATTAGTGCCATCAAACACAGATTCCCTGTTAAAGAAAGCAAGAAAGTATAGCTGAGCCAGCCTCTTCCTCCCCTTCTCCCAGCCCCCTCCTCCCTCTTCTTCTCTATTTATCAGTTGCACTTATGGAAATTTCAGAAAATTACACAGCAAGGAGGCATTTTCTGTCAGAGTAGACTCACTTCTCTGAAGCATCAGACAGGCTTCCTTGATGTTTACATATTCGGTGAGATCCAGGCCCAAATCATGGTTGGGCTAAGGAGAAGAGGCTGGATAGGGGAAGCATAGAGTTAATTAAAGCAACCACAAGAACTCAAACAATCAGGGAGAAGGACTCCCTGCTATCAGAGCATTCCCAGCCCCCCTCCAGAAGCAGCATGGCCTAATGGAAAGAGCATGGGCCTGGGAGTAAGAAGACCAGGGTTCTAATCCTAACTCAGGCAAGTGTCTGCTGTGTAAACCTGGGCAAGGCTCTTAACTTCTTGGTGCCTCAGTTACCTCATCTGAAAAATGGGGATTCAATACCTGTTCTCCCCCCTACTTAGACTGTGAGCCTCATATAAGACAAGGACAGTTTCCAACCTGATTAACTGGCAACTGCTTCAGTGCTTAGAACCTAGTAAACACTTTCCAGGTAGTATTATTAGTATTATTATTGTTGTTGTTATTGTTATCCCAAATTGCACCAAAATGTACCCCCTCATTCATTCATTCAATCGTACTTATTGAGCACTTACCCTGCACAAAGCACTGTACTACATGCTTGAGAGAGTACAATATAATAGTCTCATTCCCTGCCCATTACAAACCCCAGGGAGAGAGAAGGGCTACAACTGAGACATGAGCTCACTTGATCAACCAGTAGTACTTACTGAGCACCTACTGAATCAATCATTAGCATTTACTGAACGTCTCCTGGATGCAGAGCTCGGCACTCAGCAGAGTACAACAAAAGCACACATTCTCTGCCCTTAAGGAGCTTACATCTAATGGGAAAGACAGAACACAAATTATTTACAGATTGAGCAAGCAGAAGAAAGGTTAAGAAAGTGGGAAGTAGTACAGATATGTCTATTAACTCGGTTGCATTGTACTTACCTAAGTGCTTAGTGCAATGTTCTGCCCACAATAAGCTCTCAACAAATACCACTGATTGGTAGACTGATATATCAAGATGGAGTGAACGGTGGAAACTCCTGTTGTAGAATGTCAAGAAGGGAATTGGAAGAGAGGAAATGGAGGCAGCACATGAATATAACCCATCTGAGGAACTGGAATTGGAAGAGGGAGTTGGGGTGATAGGAGGACATCAGAGAATCCAGAATTGTTTAGGGTTTTTTTAGCATAGGGTTGAGGGAATTATTTAGGAAAAGCTTGTTGCTGTTGGTGGGATTTTAGAAGGGCCTTGAAGTTGGGGTCAGCTGAGGTCTGTAAAAAATCAGCCAATCAGTAGTATAAGTGCCAGGTGTATGCCTGCCAGGCAAAAATAGCGAGGGTACATATCCCTTGAGCAGAAATGTCTTCTTTGACAGTCCAAACTGTCTCTAAAGAAGGAAAGAGAAAGCTATCTAGTCACTGTATTCTACCACAAATTGTCTTATTCTATCTATTCCTCTGACTCCCTAGCTGAGGTTTAGGGAAGCCCTGGGTAACACCAGCAATGCCAGGAGGGGGTGATGGGTAGCATCTGCTTGAAGGTCCATTTGTAAGAAAAGCAGGAGAAACAGTGCAATGTGAGTGGGCTAGGGAGGGAATAGAGACATTCCTCATTCAGTGGGTGAGATGACTATGTTTTTGTTGGAAATCAGGACATCATCCCAAACTGTGGTGCTCTCCCTTTCCCAATAAGCACCCGTGAACTTAGCAGAGGGAAAATATGGAACATCCCAGCATCCTGGAGTGTCCACACAAGTGCCAGGGTGCTGAAAGACCTTAATTTGAGCTTGACCTGAGTATGCTTCACCCTATTTCTGGAAGCTTATGAATCTGCAGTGAGCAAAGGCCACTGGAGTCGGGGCAACATAAGGCAAGCAGTGGAGGAAGAGCAGGTCTGATTAATGATAATAGTTTTGACATTGGTAAAATGTTGGGTTTTTTTATGGTCTGTTAAGTGTTTACTTTGTGCCAGACACTGTACCAAATACTGGAGTAAGTACAAGCTTATCAGGTTGGACACCGGCCATAACCCACAAGGAGGTTTACAATCTTAGTCCCCATTTCACAGATGCGATAACTGAGGCACAGTGAAGTGACTTGTCCAAGGCCACACAGCAGATAGGTGGCAGAGCCAGAATTAGATCCCAGGTCCTTCTGACTCCCAGGTCCGTGCTGTATCCACCTGACCATGCTGCTTCTCATAAATGCTTATTATGTGCTGATCACAGTACTAAAGACTAGGGTATTTCAATCCATAAATGGCATTGATTGAAATGTCATTGGTTGATCCAGTCTGGCACATTCTGCCCTGCAAGAGAGAACTGGTCCAACGGATTTTTATTTACAACTCATCAATCAATGTTATTCAAGGAGAGCTTACTGTGTGCAGAGCACTATACTAAGCACTTGGGAGGGTACAGTGTAATAGAGTTACCGATTTGTACATTCCAAGCACTTAGTACAGTGCTCTGCACATAGTAAGCGCTCAATAAATACTATTGAATGAATGAATGAATGAATGAATGATACATAACTCCTGCCCTCAAGCAGCTTATGGTTTATTAAGGAAGACAACCTGCTGTGAACAGAGAATATGTCTACCAAGACTGTTATATTGAACTCTCCCAAGTGCTTAGATCAATTGTCTGCAAACAGTAAGTGCTCCATAAACATGATTCTTTGCTAAATTACAGTTAAGGGGAATGAGAGTATAAGGATATCAATCCAAGATATTTACTGAGTGCTTACTGTATGCAGAGCACCATACTAAGCATTTGAGAGAGTACAATACAGCTGAGTTGGTAGACACATTCCTTGCCTACACAAGTTTACAATCTAGAGGAGGAGAGAGGCATTAATATAAATAACTAATATGTAGATACATACATAAGTGCTGTGGGGAGAATCAAAGTGCTTAAAAGCTACTAGCTGGGGAACTGAGTGGTAACTGAGGGATGACCTCTTGGAGCTGTGATTTGGGAGTCATCCATGTAGAGATGATAATTGAAGATGTTGGAGTGAATGAGTTCTCCAAGGGAGTGGGAGTGAATAGAGAACAGAAGGGGACACCAGAACTGAACTTTCAGGGACTCCCACAGTTAGGGGGTGGGAGGCAGAGGAGTAGCCCATGAAAGATACTAAGAAGGCCTAAACCAGAGAGATAGGAGAAGAACCAGGAGAGAACAATTGTTGGTGAAGCCCAGGTTGGATTATGATTCCAGGAGAAGGGGGTGGGCCATGATACTGAAGGCAGCTGAGAGGTTGAGAAGGGTTAGGATGGAGTAGAGGACACTAGACTTGGCAAGAAGGACATCATCGGTGTCCTTAGAAAAAGCAGTTTCCATAGAGTGAAGTGGGCAGAAGCCAGATTGTAGGGTTCGAGGAGAGGAAGTGGAGTCAGTGGGTGTAGACAAATAGTTTAAGAAGTTCAGAGAGTGGAGGTAGGAAAGAGATGGGGTGATACCTGGAGGGTGCTATGGAGTCAACATAGAGTTTTTTTGTTCGTTTTTTAGGATAAGGGATACATGGGCATGGAGCCATTGGAGAGTGAATGGTTGAAGATGATAGTCAGGAAAGGCAGAAGGAATTCTAAGCCTTTACTCATCCAACCTGAATGTCATATTCATTAACTATGCTTTGCAATGAGCTCTAGACTGTGAGCTCATTGTGGGCAGGGATTGTCACTGTTCACTGTTGTATTGTAGTTTCCCAAGCACTTGGTACAGTGCTGTGCACACAGCACTTAATAAGTATGATTGAATGAATGAATTGGTGGCTTATATAATGGTGATGTCCCAGTGGAGTCTGCTACTGGTGAGGTCTCACAAATGGAAATAACAATAATAATAATAATGGTATTTGTGAAGTGCTTACTATGTGCCAAGCAACTTTCTAAGCCCTGGGGAAGATACAAGGTAATCAGCTCGTCCCATGTGAGGCTTACAATCTTAATCCCCATTTTACTGATGAGGTAACTGAGGCACAGAAAAGTTAAGTGACTTGCCCAAAGTTACACAGCTGACAAGTGGCAGTCAGAATTAGAACACATGACCTCTGACTCCCAAGCCCCTGCTCTTAAATCCTTTCCTTCTCCCCAACCTCTAACAGGCCACAGCTGACCACACCTCACAAGTCCTCCCCATTCCCATCTCCTTGAACAGACTTCTCAGATTCATTTCCTAGTTTCCACTGTGAAATTAACCCATCCAAATGATCACTATTTCAGAAGATTAAGGAACTTAAGGGGACATTTCATCCTCAAATTGGCTTTACCAAAAACAAAGATGTTCTGACAATAAATAATACCAGCATAATCAAACAGAGATGGAAAGAATACACCCAGGAACTCTACCAGAAAGATAGCAATATATAAAAAGTATTTGAGGAAGCTCTTTTTGAATTAGAGCCACTCATCATGGAAAGTGAAGTTAGGTCAGTTTTACACTGCCTCGTCAAAAATAAGGCACCTGGCTTTGATAGGCTTCCTACTGAGGTGTTTCAGGCAGCTGAAAAGGAATCTGTTAAAGTGCTTACCAAATTATGTCAACAGGTATGGCTAGCCATTCAATGGCCATCTGATTGGAAGGGATTAATTTATGTTCCAATACTGAAGAAAGGAAATACAACTAAATGCAACAACTAGCATACAGTTTCCTTGATCTCACATGCCAGCAAATTACTGCTAAAAGTCATAAAACGCCAAATGGAGGCCCACGTGGAATGCAAACTGCCCGATGTTCAAGCAGGATTCCGGAAAGGTCGAGGGATGTGAGATATTATTGCTGATATCCCTTGGATAATTGAAAGGACAAGAGAATATCATAAGGAAGTCAGTATGTGCTTTACTGATTAGATTAAGGCCTTTGTGTGGATCGTGAGAAACTAAGGAGCACATTAAGGAAAATGGGCATACCAGACCATTTAATTGCATTAATACAAAACCTGGATGACAAGCAGGAAACTATAATAAGAACAGAATATGGAGAAACAGATTGGTTTCCCATTATTAAGGGAATAAGACAAGGATGTATCTTATCACCTTATCTATTCATCCTTTACACCAAATACCTAATGAGAAGCAGCGTGGCTCAGTGGAAAGAGCACGGGCTTTGGAGTCAGGGCTCATGAGTTCGAATCCCAGCTCTGCCACTTGGCTGTGTGACTGTGGGCAAGTCACTTAACTTCTCTGTGCCTCAGTTCCCTCATCTGTAAAATGGGGATTAAGACTGTGAGCCCCACGTGGGACAACCTGATTCCCCTATGTCTACCCCAGTGCCTAGAACAGTGCTCGGCACATAGTAAGCGCTTAACAAATACCAACATTATTATTATTATTATTATTAATGAGAGAAGCAGATTGGATGAAGAGCAACAGGGAGTAAAGATTGGAGGAAGGAATGTAAACAACCTTCAGTATGCTGATGATTCAACCCTACTAGCAGAAACTTGAAGGGTTTATTATTAAAAGTTAAGGTACAGAGCAAGAAGATGGGCCTGTATTTGATTGTCAAGAAAACAAAGATCATGACAACTGGAAGTTTTAACACATTTGCTGTGGATGGAGAGAAGATTGAAATAGTTGACAATTTTTCTCTCCTGGGATCGATAATCAATAATAAAGGAAATAGCAGCCAAGAGATACGCTGAAGATTAATTTTAGGAAGACTAGCTATAAAGAACCTGGAAAAAGTCACGAAATGTGCTGATGTAACGATTGCCACAGAAATACAAATTGTCAACTCTATGGTATTTCCAGTGACAATGCATGGATCTAAAAGCTGGGCAGTGAAAGAACAGGATAGAGAGAACAAAGTTTCTTTCAAAATGTGGTGAAGGCTTTTGCAAATACCATGGACTGCCCAAAAGACAAACAAATGGATTTTAAAGCAAATTAAACCAAAGTGGTCTTTGGAAGGCCAAATGACTCAACTTAGATTAGCATATTTTGTACACATAATCAGGAGGACTAATTATCTGAAGAAGACATTAATGCTAGGAAAAGGCCAGGTGAAACATGGAAGAGACAGACCAGCAGCAGATGGCTAGAGACCATAACAACGATAACGGAAGAACCATTAGAAAGGTTGAGGATTATGGCAGAGAACAGGACGTTCTGGAAAAAGTCTATCCATGGGGTCGCTATCAATCAGAAACAATTCAACGGCACTTAATAATAATAAGCTCTAGAACGTAAGAACTTATTTTAACCCATTCTTAGCACTTTTTCAATTGGACATCCTCTTGTTTACTTGGACTCCTGTCGTTGGAAATGCTTTTTTATCTGCCTCCCCAACAAAAGGGTCAGCTCCTCGTGGGCAGGGAATGTATCACTTCTTAATTCTGTAGTTCCCAAGTATTTCCGAATACTAATACTAACATTTTAACTCCTACTCGAGGCTACGTTCTGCCTCCAAATGCATTTCTCTGGACACAGAGGGGCTGAGAGGGAGAATGTGGATGGTTCAGGTCAAACCTTCACCACTACCAAAAAAGAAATCACTCAAACACTTGCTGGGAGTGGGGTAAGCCTTTCTTCTCTTCATCATGGTGTCTTAGTAAAGCTCGCCTGAAATGCAAGGGTCCTGAAGAGTTGCAGCGTGGCTCAGTGGAAAGAGCATAGGCTTAGTAGTCAGGGGTCATGGGTTCTAATCCCAGCTCTGCCACCCGTCAGCTGTGTGACTTTGGGCGAGTCACTTAACTTCGCAGTGTCTCGTATTACCACATCTGTAAAATGGAGGTTAAGCCCGTGAGCCTCATGTGGGACAACCTGATTACCCCGTATCTACCCCAGTGCTTAGAACAGTGCTCGGCACATAGTAAGCGCTTAACAAAAACCAACATTATTATTATTATTATTGTATAGCTGTCTGTGTTGGCCTAGTGTGCAGCAGAGTGTCTCTGTGACTCACACTCTTGGATATCTTCTCACCTCCACCCATGTCATCTTTGAACTGAAGGCAGTGAGAAACAGTGTGGCCTAATGTAAAGAGCCCAGGCCTAGGAGTCAGGAGCCATGGATTCTAATCCTGGCTCTGCCACTTGCCTGCTGGGTGACTTTGGACAAGGTACGGAATTCTCTGTGCCTCAGTTTCCTCTTCTATAAAATGGGTGTTCAATATCTGTTCTGTCTTAGATTGTGTGAGCCCCATGTAGAACAGGGATGATTAGATTGATTCTACCCTAGAGCTGGTACAGTGCATAGCACATAGTAAGCACTTGACAAATATGACAGTTAAACCTACTGGCTTCAGGAGAAACTAGGAAATAAAGCTTGATTCTACTCCCCTGTGGGGGTGTCATGGTTGAGCCAGACAAAGTCCCAGCACCCAGAATCTTTTCCTAGCCTTCCCTGGTTAATTGAGTTGGATGAAAAACAGGGAGGCCTAGCAGAATAAACACAGGCCTGGGAGTTAGAGGACCTGGGTTCTAATCCCAGCTCTGCCCTTTGCCTGCTGTGTGACCCTAGGCAAGTCACTTAATCCTAGCTCTGCCACATGTCTGCTGTATGATCTTGGGTAAGTCACTTCACTTCTCTGGGCTTCAGTTACCTCATCTGTAAAATGGAGATTAGAGTGTGAGGCCCATGTAGGGCAGGGACTGTGTCCAACCTGATTAACTCGTATTTACCCCAGGGCTTAGTTCAGTGCTTAGCACATTATAAGTGCTTAATAAGTACCATAATTATTATTATTAACTTCTCAGAGCCTCGGTTTCCTCATCTGCAAAATGGGAATTCAATACTTACTCTCACTCCCACTTAGACTGTGAACCCCATGGGGGACAGGGACTCTGCCTGACCTGAAAATCTTGCATCTACCCCAGTATTTAGTACACTGCTTGAGTGTCGGGCACACAGAAAGTTCTAAACAAATACCTTCTTTATTAGCATTTTTATTTTACTCTCTTAGCTGCCCCACCCTCTGACAGCTTTCAGATTCAAATCCACATCTGACAGAGCCTCAGTTATATGGGGGAAAAGCTGACAAGGCCCCAGAGGTACAGGAATCACCCTGGAGCAGAGGTCAAAGAAAACACCTTCGCTTTTTCGTGCTCCGTTTCCTCTCGGTGCCTCGATGATGGGGCAGGAGAGCCGGAGAACAGCCCGTCTGACAAAGCAGTACGATGAAGTAGACTTAAAAAAACAAATTTGACTCTTCTGTCCTGCCTCTCTCTGCCGGTCGTTTCTGCTCAGCGGCTCGGAGCTGAAAGCTACATTCATTTTACACTCGACTTGTAGGATGAACTCTCGGATTTCAAAAAGGGTGTCTGGTGTCTGATCTCTGAATTGTTTAACAGGATTAACCCAGCTTGCCAGAGCATGCTTCTGTCTCTTTATTGCTTTTAGGATGGGCCTTGAAGTGGCTGGGGGAAAGCAGGGAAAACGGTCTTGAAATAAGAACTTTTTTTATTCCCCATCCTCTTAGAAGTCACACTTACAAGAGTAATCACCTGTTTGGGTGTTGTTGTTTTTTCCAATGTCATGTCATATGTTCACGAGACACTGTGAGAATGTATTTGGTAGGTTTTAATGTTAGGAGGGGGAGAAGGAAGAGGAAAAGTAGTAGAAACAATAATAATGATGGCCTTTGTCAAGCGCTCACTATATGCCAGGTACTGTATTAAGCGCTGGGGCGGATACAAACGAATCAAATTGGACACCGTCCCTGTCCCTTATGTGGCCTCACAGTCTCAATCCACATTTTAGGGATGAGGGAACTGAGGCATAGAGAAGTGAAGTGACTTGACCAAGGTCACACAGCAAATGGCAGAGCCGGGATTGGAACCCATGATGTTCTGACTCCCAGGCCCGTACTCTATCCACTACTCCGTGCGCTTCTCTAATAGTGGTGGTATTGACTGAGCACCCATTGCACCCGGTGGATGCTCAATCAGTACAGTTACTATTATTAGTGCATTACCCTAAGTGCCTGGGAAAGAAGAACAGAAGCACCAGGCACATGCCATGCTCTCAGAGCACTCCTAACGGGGGAATCGGCTTTGGGAAACCCCTCTGATACCCGCATTGACACTTGCCCCAATTTGGAATGACCAAAAAGTGTTCCTGGCTAAGTTATAGAGACTAAGCATTGAGGTTGAGGGGTCCTATGGCCAATGGTGGGGTAGTCAACCTGTACGGATGGGGAATACCGGAAGGAGCAGGAGAGTGGGGTGGGGCAGGCAGTTCCTAATGGCAGTTACACAAAATGGAAATTATCAGGAGCTGCACCACAGTAAATAGAACACAAGAAGCGGGTGGTAGTGGGGCAGTAAACCATTGCAGTAGGGTTTCAACAAAGAATAGATCATCCCCTCTCTACCAGGAAAACTACTGATATTAGTAATAATGAAGGGGCAGGAAAACTTCCCCTGGACTAACACTCCAAGAAGGTCGTACTAGCTGACCCGACCATGACCTTTTTGCAAGAAATGCCCAGATTTCCCACCAAAGGACACCCTTAAATAGGCGGACACACCTCAGAAATGCCCTAGACCAGCCAGACCGATGTCAGAGGTGAGGTTGTCAACCTTCAGGGTGGAACCCGTGAGGGGCAAGGAGTGTTAAAGGGTAGGGTATCAAAGGGGTTCAGGGGACAATAGTCTTGGCTCTGTGAGCCAGAGTCCACTGGTCCCTAAACCAGTGTCGAGGCGAACAAGTAAACCACATTGTCGTTGACTCCTTTCTTAGATCCGTAATTAGACTAGGTGACAGGCAGATTCTTTCCCCTTTTTGGTCCAGGGAAGTGGTCATTGGCAATAATAACGAAACTATTATCCATCGTCATTATCACCATCGTCCTCCACCCATCCATCCCCATCTTTAAGTAGAAAGAAGAGAAAACTGACAGAAATGACTCTGGAATCTCACACCCACATTTAAGTTGCATTGCCTGTAGCATCTCTGTTGAATCCCAAAGGACAGTTGTTTTTAAATCAAGCTCCCAGTGAAACCCTGTCAGTTATCTGTTAATTCACAACATGATCCAGCCTTTATCACTGCCCAGTTTTATTCCCCAAACATCCCTGTCCATCCTTGAATAACTATTCCTAGGGAGACCCCAGCAATGGACGAATGAGCCCGGAGGGCAGCAGATGGTAGTGAGAGCTCAGGCAGAGAAACAGGCTGAAAGACCTAACTGGAATCTGGACTTTCCGAATGCCCAACTGAACCAGGTCTAAGTAGGGATGTGGAAGCAGGTGGATTTGAAGGGGATGGGGCCACAGGCAAGCCAGGACATGGCTGCACAGGCACAGGAATGCTTGTCTTAGCTGGATGGCCCCATCTAGCAGAAGCAGCGTGGCTCAGTGGAAAGAGCCCGGGCTTGGGAGTCAGAGGTCATGGGTTCGAATCCCAGCTCTGCCACTTCTGGGAGTTCCCGGATTAACTCCCAGCCCGACCATTGGCCCTGGGAACACCCCATTCTCACAAGGCCTCAGTTTCCTTATCTGGAAAAGGGAGATTGGATAACTGCTCTCCTTAACTCATAGACTTAGAGCCCCAGGTGGGACAGAGACTTTGACTGATCTTAATTTGTCAGGTACCAACCCCAAGTGTGGTGGTAATAATAATAATAATTGATGGTATTTGTTAAACAGCCACTATGTGCCAAGCTCTGTGAGAAGTGCTGGTGTAGAATCAAGGTAATCAGATCAAACAGAGTCCCTGTTCCACATGGGGCTTACAGTCTGAGGGGGAGGGAGAATGGTTTTTTAATCCCTATTTTACAGATGGGAAAACTGAGACATATAAAAGTTTAGTGACTTGCCCAGGGTCACAAACCCTGCAATAGCAGAGCTGGGACTAGAATCTGGTTTTCCTGACTCCCCAGCCCAGAACATATTACAGTGTACTCCAGATGATAAATACTCAATAAATAGTATTGCTTGATTGATTGATAGGGCCCAATGCCTCCTATGGTAAGTTCTTAATACCATAAACATCATCATTGCTGTTCAAACAATCAATCGATCTTATTTATTGAGCACTTACCATGTGCAGAGCACTGAACAAGGCACTTGGGGAAGTACGATATATCAGAGTTGGTTGACACTTTCCCTGCCCACAATCAGTTTACAATCTAGAGGGAGGTAGTACCCACCGACCTAGGGCAGTTGACTCTGCCTGACATCCCCTGTGCCTGAGCAGGGACTCTCAGTGCCCCTCCTCACCACACTGCCCCACTCATAGACTATTCCAGTGGCCACTGCATCATGCCAGGTGGTACAAGTCTAATGTCAGGAGTAGCATGGTTTAGTGACTCCCATGGACCTGGGAGTCAGAGGACCTGGGTTCTAATCTCAACATGCCGTGAGCCTGCTGTGTGACCTTGGGCAAGTCACTTAACTTCTCTGTGCTTTAGTTAACTCATCTGTAAAACGGGGATTCTATGCCTTTTCTCCTTCCTACGTAGATTATGAGCCCTCAGTGGGACAGGGACTGTGCCCGACCTGATTATCTTGTACATTCCCCAGTGCTTGGAACAGTGCTTGATACATAATAAGTGCTTAACAAATATCAAGATTATTATTATTATTATTACTATTATCTCAGTCCTGACACCAGGTTGGTTTCAAGTGACTCTTGACACTGCCCTCTTTTCCAGGTAGCTAGTACATTTACTGAGCACCAATTGGACACCTCAACTGTGCAGAGCAATGTAGCGTGCCCCTACAGTGTGTAGAGCACCTCGGTTGTGCGGAGAAACTGTACTGAGCGCCTACTGTGTATAGAACCCTGGAATAAGCAACTACTTTGTGCGGAGCACCGGACTGGGGACCTACTCTGTGCACAGCACTATCCTGGGCATCTCTTCCATGTGGCCAATCAATTAATTGCTGGTATTTATTGAGCTTACTGCGGGTAGAGCACTGTATTAAGTGCTTGGGGGAGTACGATAGAACAGAGTTGGTAGACATGATCTCAGCCCACAAGAAGCTTAAAGTCTAGAGAGGGAGATGGACATTATAATAAATTAACGAGAGGAGAAATGACAAAGCATAAGCATATGGACATAATACAGAGCATGAATTGAATGCCTGCTGAATGCCGGTTAATTTTATTAGGCAAGTGGAAGCACTCACTAGAAGTAAAAGGCATAGCCCCTACCTTAGAAGAGATTATTATTAAGATATTTTACTGTAAAGAGCACTGTATTAGGTATTTGAGAGCATGCAATGACAGTGGAAGACTCAGCCCTGGCCTAAAAGGAGTGAAAAGGGCAAGAAATCACCTGGACTAAGTAATCATATCCTGAACTAGTCCTGTCTGTGACAAGGGATTCAAGTCACCCGCTTAGAACACGCGGTCAGATCAGGTCAGGGGAGAAGCCCAGTGGTGTTCCAGCGAGGGAGGGAGGAAATCCCTGGAACAGGCTGGCAGCTCCCAGCCAGAACCATCTGCATGCAAACCCATCTCCCCCCACCCACTGGAGAGGCCTTCTCTAATCTGATGGATGTTTGGTGTCATATCAAAGACCATGAAAATACTTTTGAACATTTTACACTTTGAAGCTCTGTTTGACTGTAAATCCGAGACTGCAAAACATCTTTGCAGAAAAATCACCCAGCTTTGTCATGGCATTTACTGACATGTTTTCCGGGTCCCTTGATCTATTTCTGGGTGAACAATGACTTCTCCGCTTCCCTGGAAATCAGAACGTTGATCACCCAGACAGAGCAGTCAGGTTGCGGGGAGGATGGGGGCTTTAGGGGCAGCTCGGGGGCACTTTATTTCCCCTGCAAAGAACTCACACATAAACATGACGGAGGGTCCTGGTTGGGAAGGCAGAACCAGGTTCCAGCTGGGGGAGGGTCCACCGCCCAGCAGCTATTACGTGAGTTGACATATGCAGAGTGAAACGGGGAGGTCAGAGGACTGGAGCGAGTATTGCTAGAGAAGAGCAATATAAGCTAGAACCCTGAACAGTTGCACTACTGGGTTGATAATTCTTACTTGTTTAGTGTTTGCTATGTGCCAAGGAAGTAGTAATAATAATAATTATTATTATAATGATACTTGTTAAGCACTTACTATGTGTCAAGCACTGAGGTAGATACAAGTTAACCAGGTTAGACACAGTCCACGTCTCACACGAGGCTCACAATCTTATCCCCATTTTACAGATAGGTAACTGAGGCACAGAGAAGTTAAGTGACTTGCTCAAGGTCACACAGCAGACAACTGGCAGAGCTGGGATTAGAATGCAGGTCCTTCTGACTCCCAGGCCCATATTCTATCCACCAGCCCATGCTACTTGCCATCCTGCTTCCCATGCTCTACTAAGCTTTGGGTAGATATAAGACAATCAGATCAGATCTAGTCCCTGTCCCACATGGGGTTCACAATCGAAGTAGGAAGGAGACCAGGTATTGAATCCCCATTTTACAGAAGAGGAAACTGAGGCCTAGGGAAGTGGAGTGGCTTTCCCAAGGTCACACGGCAGACAAATAGCAGATCTGAGACCAGAACCCAGATCTTCTGACTCCCAGTTCCTGCTCTTTCTGCTAAACTATGCTGTTTCTTGTGTAGTCTGAGCCTCCCCGGATGGGCAAACCACCAGCTTGCAGGTAGTCCGAGCCATGTGTTATGGACCTATTGCTGGCTCAGTCACGCTGAAGAAACTGACAGCCTCAGCCCCCACCCTTAAAGAAGGGGGGATTTACTGTCCCCAGAGCTCCTATGAAGGAATGTCCTTCTCCTAGGCCGAAGGCGAGGGAAGGGGAGGGAGTCTGTATCCAATTCGATTCTACAAAAGTCCGCCCCCAGGTGCAGATGGACAGATGGCCAATCAGTGATGTTCATGGAGACTGTGCAGATAGAGAGAAGCGCATGGCTTAGCAGCAATCGATCATATCTATTGAGCACTTACTGTGTGCAGAACACTATACTAAGCACTTTGGAAAGTACAATCCAACAGAGTGGGCAGATGTGCCAACCTTGCCCACAAGGAGCTTTCAGGGGGACAAGGACATTAAAATAGACTAAGGGTAGGGGAGATGGTAGAATATAGACATAGATTGTATCTGATCAGATTATATTCTATCTACCTCACCTCTTGGCACAGTGATTGGCACGTATTTAGCGCTTAAAAATTTCACAATTGACCTAATGTATGTATCTATAAACTATAAATGATAAACTAAAATTCATATTATTTTGGTATCCTTATCTAGACTGTAAGTTTGTTATGGGCAGGGAACATATCTGTTGTCCTGTACTCTCCTAAACTCAGTACAGTGCTCTGCACATAGTAAGGTCTCAATAAATACTATTGATTGATATTACAAATTATATATTTATAGTAATGTCTGCCTCTTCCTCTGGACTTTAAGCTTGTTGTTGGCAAGTTTGACAGTTCTGTCCTATTTTACTCTCCCGAGCGTTTAGTACAGTGTTCTGCACACCGTAAGCTCAATGAATACCATTTGATTGATCGATTATTATTTTGATGACGATGATTACTGGGTCCCACCCCAGAGTTACTTGTCTCCAAAGGAATGAAGACTTCAGCCTCTGGAGACCCCCTTCTGGAAAAAAAAAAGCCAAAACAACTGCTCCCTACCCTCAAAACACTTCCTATCTAACGAGGAGAAAGAAATCTCCAGGTTATTGACAGGATCAGCTGAGTTGTTTGCATGATTTCTGGAAGAGAAAATGCCCTCAGCACTGTGACTTTACTACTTCATTTCATTAACGGGATTCTTCTCAGAGATGAATCTGTTTAACTTAAGAATATGAGGGTGCTTTTTCCAAGCAGACGTTTCCCTTTTACATTGCCTCGAGTCTGAGTAAGGAAAGCATTAAAACTGGAAAGTGAAATAATTGATCTCCATTTCCCAACAGGCAAGTGTTCAGGGAACTACACATCCTGCAAGAGGAAAGTTTTTAACCGGAGGGCCTATCATACCCCTGGAATCTGATTAGCATCTGAGCGGCAGAAAGGTGACACCTAATTAGGCCCCTTCAGCTGTGAAAGGGCGGGTTTCAAAACGAAGGAGCAGAAAAATAGCCCAGTAAATCATTGTCAAATGAGGAGCCGAGGCTCAGGAGAGTACTTTCCTGCTCGGAGCCCAGCCCAGGGTATAAGAGCCGTCTCTCCAGTGAGGGAATCAATGTGGAGTTCAGAAGTCAGAGGCAATATGAATTCCCAAGCCCTCCCTGAGCGGGTCATTAGCAAACCCAGGAGTTGGCTCTCCAGCTCATCACAAAAAGAAAGATCTGTCTTCTGCTTCAGTGTCAAACCTCTCACTCACACACTTTCTTGTTTTTATGGTACTTATTAAGCAGTTATTGTGTGTCTAAGACAGTTCTAAACGCTACTGGAGTAGATCCCAGTTAATCGGGTTGCATGTAGTCCCTGTCTCACGTGGGGCTCACAGTCGAAGTAGAAGGGAGTAGGATTGAATGCCCATTTTACAGATGAGGTAACTGAGGCACAGAGAAGTGAAGTGACTTACCCAAGATTACACAGCAGACACACAGCAAAGCCGGGATAAGAACTCAGGTCCTCTGACTCCCAGCCCTGTGCTCTTTCCACTAGCGCATGCTTTGCTCCTCTTTGCTTGCAGACTGGCAATAGAGGAGGCCAAACCCATTTGAGAAATGGAGAAAGCGTGATTAATAATAATAACCGTGGTATCCATTAAATGATGTTAGGTGCTAAGCACTGTAGTAAGCTCTGGGGAAGATACAAGAAAATCAGATTGGAAACAGCCTCTGTCCCAGATGAGACTCACAGACTAAAAAGGAGGGAGATCAGGTATTGAATCCCTATTTCACAGATGGGGAAACAGAAGCCCGGAGAAGTTAAGTGACTTTTTCAAGGTCACACTGAAGGCAAGGCGTAGATCAAGGTTCACACTCTCCTCTCAAGTCCCTCTCTGCTAACTGCTGAACCAGGCTTATCTGCCCCAGTGCTCCCCGGTCTTCTACTGTGGGAGGGCTCTGGTGACCAACTGCCCAGTCTAGTGGTCAAAGATGGGGCAGGTGGAGGAGGGGTCGCCCCACGTTTAGGTTTGTGAGCTTCATGTGGGACAACCTGATTACCCTATATCTACCCCAGCACTTAGAACAGTGCTCGGCACATAGTAAGCACTTAACAAATACCAACATTATTATTATTATTATTAATTAATAGCCTTTGGCCTAGAGCTCAACCAAGCAAAATCCCCAAGAAACCCTACCAAGAAGGAAGACAAAAACATTATTCCACATGATCTAGGACAGGGTCTCCTATTCCAGTAGAGTAGGGGGAGGTGCCACCCTTCCCAGAATGCAGTTGACCATGCAAATCTTGATTGATCATCTGTGACCATAGAGTCCTGAGGCCAGAATGGCCCTCCTCCGGCCTCCGGGAATCTAGGCACCCACCTCGACAAGATAGATCAGCGTCCATCTGACTCTAAAAGTCCCAGGCCTGGGCAATCCATGTTGGGGCTAATCTAACTGGAGTAGAGCCGGAAAACTATTAGCACTCGTCTCAGAACATCCCTCGGCAGCCTCTACCTGCACTTGGGTCTGGTGCTGTACTCGATTTTCACCCCACCTTCGGCCTCACAGAACTTATGGACTAGTCCCTAATTTAACAAATTAAATTAACTGCTGCCTGTTTTATCCTTATTCTTCATCTCTTCTTTCCAGTCCCACATTAGGTGAATACTTTGTGTCTACATGTCTCTGCCATTTGAGTGTAAGCTCCTTGAGGCCAAGGATGGTGTCTTCTCCCTCATATTCTTCCAAACATTAAGTACAGTGCCCTGCACTCAGTAAGGCTTTCAATAAATATCACTGATTGATTGACACTCTTTCAGACAAAGCCAGGAAGATTTTGGGGGGAAGAGGGTGCTTTTGATGACATGAAGAGTAAAAAAGCTTTTTTATCGATCAGAAGTGTCTGAAGCCTCGATCTTTGACTAAGGAATTTGATACTGGCCCGAAAAGAAAGAGTAATTTGTCTCTCCACATAAAGCTTCGCAATGGATATTTCAGCTCCTTAGCTGAACTGACGTTGGCGAGATAAAAGGAAAGCCTCCTTTTTCCAGCAATAAAGACAATTCCTCTTACAGTTCTGAGGAAAGGGTGGGAGAATGGAGGGCATTTAGTCCTTACAGTGTGAAATGTACTGTTAAATTACTAAGAGGAGAGATGCAGGTTCCTCTGAACCTGAAAGATACGGTAATTACTGAACCAGAACGCACGGCGGGGGATGTTTTATGGAACCTAATTAAAGCAAAGCTAGAGGAGAGTCATCAGAATTCGGAATAAGAGTCTATCACAGGAATCTCTGTGAGGGGAGCCTGGTTGGCTGGCGAGGAAGGGAAGCTGGCCCCTTTGACCAGGGACCCTCCGCTTTTCCCAGACAATAGTATCAAGCAGGACCTTTCCTCTCTTCCGCAAATGCCCGCCTCGGCCCCCCTAACCCATCCTTAAGCAATCAAGAAGGCCCATTCTGAATTATAAGTTCTTCTACTGGACCGTAAGCCCACTGAGGGATCACGTCTACTAATTCTATTGTACTCTCCCAATCGCTTAGTACAGTGCTTTGCATGCAGTAAGTGCTCAATAAATATCGCTGATTGATCTATCATCTTCCGCCCCGCCGATTCAAGGATCCTCTCATCCTACTGCTTAGTGGATAGAGTCCAGGGCCTGGGAGTCAGAGGACCTAAATTCTAATCCCGGCTCTGCCTCTTCGCTGCTGTGTGGCCTTGGGCAAATCACTTCACTTCTCTGTGCCTCAGTTCCCTCATCTCTAAAATGGGAATTCAATACCAGTTCTCTCTCCTACTTAGACTGTGAGTTCCGTATGGTACCTCGCTATCTTGTATCTACCCCAGTACAGTGTTTGTCACATAATAAGCACTTATTAACTGCCACACAATGTTGTGGTATTGTACCAAGACACGTGCTTACTTCTGGGGCCTGCGGCAGACCAGACTAAGCAAGACCCTCACATTCGAAGGGGGAAATTTCCAGGTGTTTCTGAACAGCTGCAGATCATTCTGTTCATGATATTTATTGAATGCTGACTGTGTGCACAGTTCTGTGCACACAGTGCTGGGGAAAATACAATACAAAAGAGTAGTTCTATGCACTTTGTCTATGCACTTCAATCTGTGTCCTTTGGACATTTGATATTCACCACTATCCCCCCGCCCCCGCCTACAACCTCACAGGACTCAATTACCTATCTTTAAATTATACATTATAAATTATTTATTCATGTTAATGTCTGTCTCTCCCTTTAGACTGTAAGCTCGTTATAGACTGTTGAATTCTCCCAAGCACTTAGTACAGTAAGCGCTCAATAAATATGATTGACAATCCTCATGCACAAGGAGCTTACCAACAGGAATAGGGGATCTATTTTCTCCTCAGGACTCCTCCCAGGTAGCAAGCTGTTTAATATGGGATAGCACTCACTCACCTGGTGATGTCAGTTGCAGATTCTTCTGTAGTAGTGGGTTGTGAGGACCTTGGTCTTGAAAACTGATCCTAAGATTTGTCCCAGAGTCCAAGGTCAACTCCAGCAGCCAAAGACAATCATTTGTCCCATGTGGAGACCTTTTCTGGCTCTGGACATTTGACAACCTAAATCATAATAATTGTAACAGTTATGGTATTTGTTCAGCACTTACTAAGTCCTATCTCACAAGCCCGCAACCTTAGTGTCATCCTTGACTCCATTCTCTCATTCACCCCACATACCCTGGGTTCGAATCCCGGCTCGGCTACTTGTCAGCTGTGTGACTTTGGGCAAGTCACTTCACTTCTCGGTGCCTGAGTTACCTCATCTGTAAAATGGGGATGAAGACTGTGAGCCCCATGTGGGACAACCTGATTCCCCTGTATCTACTCCAGCGCTTAGAACAGTGCTCGGCACATAGTAAGCGCTTAATAAATACCAACATTATTATTATATCCAATCCGTCACCAAAACCTGCCGGTCTCACCTTCACAACATCACCAAGATCCGCCCTTTTCTCTCCATCCAAACCACTACCTTGTTGGTGCAATCACTCATCATATCCCAACCGGTTTACAGCATCAGCATCCTTTCTGATCTCCCAACCTCCTGTCTCTGCCCACTTCAGTCTATATTTCAATCTGCTGCCCGGATTATCTTTCTACAGAATTGCTCTGGGCATTTCACCCCCCTCCTCAAAAATCTCCAGTGGTTGCCTACCAACCTTCGTATGATGCAAAAACTCCTCACTATTGTCCTCAAAGCTCTCCATCACCTTGGCCCCTCCTACCTCACCTCCCTTCTCTCCTTCTACAGTCCAGCCCACACATTCCACTCCTCTGCTGCAAACCTCCTCACTGTGCCTCTTTCTCACCTGTCCCGCCGTCGACCCCTGGCCCACGTCCTACCTCTAGCCTGGAATGCCCTCACTCCTCACAGTCACCAAACTAGCTCTCTTCCCCCCTTCAAAGCCCTACTGAAGGGCTTTGAAGCTTACCTTCTCCAGAAGGCCTTCGCAGACCTGAGCCCCCCTTTACGTCTGCTCCTCCTCCCCTCCCCATTGCCCTTACTCCCTCCCTCTGCTCTACCCACTCCCCTTCCCCACAGCAATCATGTATATTTATACATATTTATTATTCCATTCATTTTACTAATGATGTAAATATAGCTATAATTCTATTTATTTTGATGCTATTGATGCTTGTCCACTTGTTTTGTTTTGTTGTCTGTCTCCCCCCTTCTAGGCTGTAAGCCCAAGGTTGGGTAGGGATTGTCTCCATCGGTTGCCTAACTGTACTTTCCAAGTGCTTTGTACAGTGCTCTGCACAAAGTAAGTGCTCAATAAATATGATTGAATGACTGCGCCTAGCACATAGCATTAAGTGCTGGGATAGATACACGATCGTCAGGTTAGAAAGACACAGACCCTGTCCTGCAAGGGGCTCACAGCCTACAACAGATGGAACCATCTTGGGCTCCCAGGGCTAGAAGCTTCCTTTCTTACTCTGGGGTCATCTAGACCATCTCTGTGCCTCGAGACAGCATGGCACCTAACCTAGGTCAATTGATGCCCATCTTATCAGTCATTTCCAGAGAAAGAGAGAGCCCAATTCCATTGCCTAACTTGGACTGACAGGACTTTTGTCTCCATTTAGAGCCTTAAAATTCCTCCTCTTATTTCTGTGTTTAAGACTAGTCCTTTGTTTCCTGGACCGATCCCGACTTTAAAAATGCTGACACTCACATATATATTTTGCATTTTGTATAGTGTCTTATCTGACTGCCGAACTTCTTGAGAAAGCCTCCCCTGATTCTCACTACACACAGGTATGTCAACCACTAACCACCAGGAGCACTCTGGCATTTATAACCTTCCACAGTACTTACATATACATGTCTATTCAATTGTTTATTTATCTTTCTGCCTTACACTGGATAGTGTTCTTAAATGATCTCATGAAAAGAGAATATGAAGTGAAAGTGTTCAGTGAAGTTTAGTCTCCCTAGGAAATAGTGTAAAGTACATTAATGCATTCCCAGAACCCCCCCCAAATGACCTAGAACAATGTTAATGTATTAAAATATAGTGATGTTACACACAATATAATTACATGATCAATACCAATTACATTTTGATATTTTTAGAGGTCCACATGGAACTACTTCATTTTCAAAGAGTTATGTTTCACATACTCTTCAGCCCAAAAGCCCACTGGGCTGATCACAGACCAAAGATCTATCATAATCTATGCTAAATAGATCTGCCATTAGCTAATAATAAATACAATCGGACTGTAGTTATTCTATTTAAATCAGTCAAACCTTCAAAGTTGAGGAGAGAAAGAGATGTTTAAGCCAAAGCATACTTTTTTATGGTATTTAAGTGCTTACTATGTGCCAGGCACTGTTCTAAATGCTGGGGTAGAGACAAGGTAATCAGGTTGGACACAGTCCCTGTCCCACAAGGAGCTCACAGACTGTAAGCTCATTGTGAGCAGGGAATGTGTCTGTTTATTGTTATATTGTACCCTCCCAAGCACTTAGTGCAGTCCTCTGCACACAGTAAGCGCTCAGTAAATACAATTGAATGTATGAATTAATCTCCATTTTACAGATGAGGAAACCAAGACAAAGAGAAGTGAAGTGACTAACCCAAGGTCACACAGCAGACAAGTGTCAGAGTCAGGACTAGAACTCAGGTCCTTCTGAGTTCCAGTCTCATGATCTGTCCACTAGGCCACAATGCTTCTCAACATTACCTCGAATTAAGAGAGTGATGTAAAAATAGGGGCAATAAAACTCAGCCGTACCAACACCAAAGAGCATTAAACAGAGCTTCATAATTGGGTGTGACTGGATTTGTAAAATTATTTATGTCTATCTCCCCTCTCAGATTGTAAACGCTTTGAGATCAGGGACCTTGTCTTCCGGTGACCTCTCCCAAAACCTAAGCACAGTGCTCTGCCCACAGTAGAAGCTCAGTAGATGCCAATGATTGCTTGAATGATTTCCAAACATGGATTTACCAAACATGAACTCTGCCAGGAGTGAAACTTTAGCATTGGACAGACCTTGTTGTACATGGCTATGTCTACTCAGAAAATGGGAGGAGTGCAAATGGAGAGGGGTCAATCAATCATCCAACTGATGAAAGGTATTTATTGAGCACTTACTGTGTGCAGAGTCGTGTATTAAGCGATTGAAAGAGTACAACACAATAGAGTTGGTAGACACAATTCCTGCCCTCAGAAGCTTACAGTTTGGCAGAGGAAATGGTCATTAAAATAAATTACTAATAGGACAAGTCGCTGAGCATGGGGATATGTACATAAGAGCCATGAGGCTTTGGCTGGTCTGAATAACAAAGTGTTTAAGGGGTATAGACCCCAGGGCATAAGGACACCACCTACTTTCAAGTTTTCCAAAAACTAAAAGGCTTGGCTAAGTTAGGTCTGGGGGCGGGGGGACAGATTTTGGTGTATGACAATCAGATCAGCTCCATTCCATCAGGTGTTTAGCACAGTGCATCGCAGCCAGTGGGCACTTGACAATGCCATTGCCACCACCTGGCATCTGCCCACAATAGCTCTTTCACTCTCTCAAAGGTTTCAGAATTTCTGGAGAACTGGGTGAGCAATGAATGACACCACAACCCGATATTTGACTCCTGTTCTCCCGTTCTATTCTCCTGGGGAGATGCTGAGTGGTAGTTTTTTTTATGGTATTTGTTAAGCACTTATTATAACAACGATGGCATTTGTTAAATGCTTACTATGTGCGAAGCACTGTTATGTACTAGGCATTGTAATTAAGAGCTGGGGTAGATACAAGGTAATGAGGTTGGATACGGTCCATCTCCTTTGTGGGGCTCACAGTCTTAATTCACAGTTTACAGATGAGGGAAGTGAGGGGATAGAAGAGAAGTGACTTGCCTAAGGTCACATACTAGACAAGTGGCAGAGTCAGGATTAGATCCTAGGTTCTCTGACTCCCAAGCCCGTGCTCTCTCCACTAGGCCACACTACAAGATATCTAACAAGGGATTGGGCACTATTCTTAGACGTTCCACACCAAACAGCAATTACTGCTTATCCAACAGTTAGCAAAGCCCAGAAAATCAGCGGCACCTATGTTAAGGTTTCCACTGAGGTCTGTGCAGATATTTTATTCTTAAATAGGAGAGGAAGGGACCTCCATTTTTCCCAAAGCGACACAACTTAGTAGAGAGAGCGGGACGAGGTGCAGGAAATCTGGGTCTAGTAGCAGTTATGCCAGTGGCCTGCTCTGAGTGACCTCGGGCAAGTCATATGACTTCAGTCATTCCAAAGGCAAAACAAATATAAGATACCTGCTCTCCCTCCCTCTCAGACCAGGAACTTTGCGGGGCAGTGACTGTGTCTGATCCCATTACCTTGTACCTCTCCCAGGAAACAGTACTTGGGACAGAGCAAGTGCTTCATAAACACCATCACTGTGACCCAAATGCTTTCATCAAGACCCTCTAGACTATAAGCTTTCTGTGGGGGAGATTGTGTCTTCCAACTCTATTTTATTGTACTCTAGATCTCCAACATATAGACAAGTTGCTGGGATGATGCTTGGTGGAAAAACACTTCATCCCAGGAGATTAAGAGTCACCCGTAGAAAACCGACCAACTAATCCACAGGAGAGAATCACTGATCCGAGCTCCCGTCAGCAAGCTGGGCGCAGCCTCGGCTTCAGCTCTCAATGAGGTTTTCAAGAGCAAGCACTCGAGAACTAATAATCGCCTCTAATTGAAGTAGTCAGAGCATGTCTTGAAAGGTTCATTTAGAAGCTGTTGTTTGGATGTTGAAGCTAACACAGACTGTTCCATGATGGGAGGCCGTAAGTGGGTGTGGGGGGACAGACCTGCTTAGAGAAGCAGTGTGGCCTAGTGGAAAGAGCATAGGCCTGGGAGTCAGAGGACCTGGGTTCTAAACCTGACTCTGCCACTTGCTCTGCCAATTGCTTGCTGTGTGACCTTGGGCAAGTCACTTAACTTCTCTGTGCCTCAGTTTTCTCAGCTGTGAAATGGGGATTAAATACCTGTTCTCCCTCCTATGTAAGACTGTGAGCCCCATTTGGGATGGGGACTCTGTCCGACCTAACTGACTTGTACCTACCTCAGTTACAGGGTCGGACACATATTAAGTGTTTAACAAGTACCATAAACCCAGCAAACAAACAGGATGCAGCTAATTCCCTGGCCTCCTGTCCTAACCCCTGGCCCCATTGTGTCCCACCCCCAAACTGGAGGAGGTGAGGTTGGTGGGGGATAGATAGCTGGCTGGAATCTCACCTCAGGATGCTGGGCTTGGTGATCAAACATATTGAAATTAAAAATGGATCTTATTGGAGAAGGAGCAGAGTAATCTTTGGTAGAGAAAATGGAAAAGGCTGAGGATGTACTGACAGTTTGTAGGCACTTAGGAATGTACAATTAAGGCCAAAGTCACAGTCCCTGCCCTGGAGGAGCCATCAGTCAGGTGACCCAGCCAGGGAGCAGAATATTCATGCCTTAGGACAATTCACTGACCACCTTTTAGTAGAAACAGTATTTACTGAGCTCTACTTGTGTGTAGCAGGCTGTACTAAGCACTGAGAGAGAATACCTAGGTGAGAAGTGGAGTGAGTCCCTGTCATTCAGGGACCTCTGTTGCCTCCCCTCTGCTCTTGGATTTCTGGGTGGAAAAAACCAGCCTTTGAGTCCCCCGGCCCCCCAGGCTAGGACTGGGTGGGTCAAGGAGCACTCCAGGAGATTGAACATGGGGCTGGGACTCAGGAGACCCAGGTTCTAGTCCCAGTGTGCAGAAGACTGTACTAAACACTGGGAGAGAATACCTAGGTGAGAAGTGGAGTGGGTCCCTGTCATTCAGGGACCTCTGTTGCCTCCCCTCTGCTCTTGGATTTCTGGGTGAAAAAAACCAGCCTTTGAGTTCCTCGGCCCCCAGGCTAGGACTGGGTGGGTCAAGAAGCACTCCAGGAGATTGAACACGGGGCTGGAACTCAGGAGACCCAGGTTCTAGTCCCAGTTTTAACACTGGTCTGCCGTACAAACTTGGGCAAGTTGCTTCACTTCCCTGTGCTTAGGTTTCCTCATTTGTAGAATGGGGAAAAATTCCTCTGGGGGGGTTTTGTGTTTGTTATTTTATATGGCATTTGTTAAGCACTTACTATGTGTCACGCAGTGTCCTAAGGACTGCAAATACAATATAGTTGAGAGATGTGATCCCTGGCCACAAAGAGCTTACAGTCTACAGGGTAATACTGATAATTTGGATATTTGTTTTTGGATTTGTTTTCTTTTTTTATGGTATTTGTCAAATGCTAGGTAGGTGCCGGGCACTGTATTAATCGCTGGGGTAGATACAAGCTAATCAGGTTGGGCACAGTCTATTTCCTACACAGGATTCACAGTCTTCATCCCCATTTTACAGATGCTGTAACTGAGGCACAGAGGAAGTGAAGTGACTTGTCCAAAGGACACACACCTAATAAGTGGCAGAGCCCTTCTGACTGCCAGGCCCATGATCTATCCACTAAGCTACGCTGTTCTAAGCACTGGGGTGCATACTCTATGCCAGCTCAAAAAGAACCCCCCTACGGCATGAGGAGAAGGAACCCAGAGGTCTCCAGGTGCATCAAGACAAGCAGGAAGCCTGGATCTGTTGGACATCTGCTCAGTACCCGGGCAAAGGCTGCTGTCCGCCAGTCTGATGATTCCCTTCTTCCTGTTCACTGAGTTGGCAGAGCTAGTGCTGAGACCCGTCTGCTGGGGCATCGTGCCAACGAGGCCCGAGAGGAGGAGCCCGCTAATTACACTGCCCAGCCCTATTTTCAGGCTCAACACCATTTAAAGGGCAAAGACGCAGGACAGAACCTCCAAGCAGCCCGGGGCCTCAATCAGTCAGTCAACCAACCAGTGGTATTTACTAAGGGCTTCTTCTGTGCAGATGACCAGACTAAATGCTTGAGAGAGTACAAGACTTAACAATAATAGTAATAATTATGGTATTTGTTAAGCGCTTACTATGTGTCAGGCACTGTTCTAAGCACTGGGGGGAGAAACAAGATAATTGAGTTAGTCACAGTCCCTGTTTCACAGAGGGCTCACAGTCCTAATCTCCATTTTACAGATGAGGGAACTGAGGCACAGAGAAGTTAAGTGACCTGCCCAAGGTCACACAGCAGACAAGAGGCAAAGCTGGAATTAGAACCCACGACCTTCTGACTCGCAGGCCCTTGCTCTATCCACTAGGCCATGCTGCTTCTCAATAGTTGATACAACAATTAACCAGTGGTATTTATTAAGCACCTTCTGAATGCAAAGCATTGCATTAAAATATTAAGCCCTTGGGAGAGTACATCAGAAAGAAGTTCCCTGTCCTCAAGAACTTATGATTATGTGGAGATGAACAAGCACAAGTACTTTAGGGAGCAGGATTGTAAACTCCTGGAGGGCAGAGATAGTGTTGGTAAATACTTTCCCCGCCTTTAAGGAACTAAAATAGAATGAGCGCAGTGCAGTGCAGAGGGTGGGTGAAATGAAACAATTTGGAGTGGTGGGAATTGACTGAGAAAAACTAGTTGAGAAAGTGAGATTTTAGGAGGGCTATAAAGGTGGGAATTGCTGTGGTCTGGTAAATTTGGGAGTGAAGGGGATCACAGGCTAAAGGGAAGGTAAAAGCAAGGGATTGGAAGCAGGAAAGAAAGAGAGGGATGGATTTAGGGGTTGGGCCTGGGGGAAGCAAAGAGCAAACTGGAGAATAACAGGGGAGGAGAACAAAAATGGAAGCTAGAGCTGATGAGAGCCATGAAGCCAAGGATAAGGAATTTTTGTTTGATGTGGAGGGAGATGAGCAAACATCCATTTCCTCATCTGCAAAATTAGGATAAGATGCCTGCGCTCAATCAAGCAATCCAGTGAACTTACTGAACACTTACTGTCTTCAGAGCACTGCAATAAGTGCTAGGAAAGTACAATGTATCAGAGTTGGTAGAGTCATTCCCTGTCCAAAATGAGAAGGAAATATAACTAAATAATATAAATATGAATAATATAATGTATAAATATATAAACAATATAAATATAAACAATGTATAGTGAATATACTGATATGGATGAGTATAAACATACAGTGTGAGTTAACATGGATGTTTATTAATATAAATAAATTACAGATATGTACATATGCACAGCTATGGGGCTGAGGATGCGATGAATAAAGGGTGCAAATCCAAGTGCAAGGGTGATGAAGAAATGAATAGAAGAAGAGGAAATGAGGGCTTAGTCAGGAAGGCCTCTTGTGGAACATATGCTTTTAATAAGGCTTTGAAAGTAGGGGAAGTGATGTCAGATAGGTACATTCCAAGCGCTTAGTACAGTGATCTGCAAATAGTAAGTACTCAATAAATACTTTTGAATGAAGAGGAACAGGAAGGGAATTCCATTCCAGATGCAGGATGTGGGCTAGGGGTCAGTGTAAGGCAGATGAGATCCAGGTACAGTGAGTACTGTTGGCTTTAGAAAAGTGAAATGTGTGGACTGGGTTGTAGTAAGAAATCTGAGAGGTAAATTAGGAAGAGGCAAAGTGATTGAGTGCTTTAAAGCAAATGGAAAGGAGTTTCTGTTTGATGTCGAGGTGAATGGGTAACCACTGAAGGTTCTTGAGAAATGGGGAAGCGGACTGAACATTTTTGTAGAACAATGATCCAGGCAGCAGATTGAAGGATGGACTGGAGTGGGGAGATACAGGAGGCAGGGAGGTCAGCAAGGAGGCTGATGCAATAATTAAGGAGGGGTAGGATAAATGCTTGGATCAGCAAGGCAGCAGTTTGAAAAGGAAAAGGTGGATTTTAGCCATGTTGTCTTGGTAGAGCTGACAGGACTTGATGGTAGATTGAATATGTGGGTTTAATGAGATAGAAGATCTGAGGATAACGCAGAGGTGACGGGCTTGTGAGGGAGGGAGGGTGGTGGTGCTGACTATTTACCTCTTACTGTGATGACAATGCCACCCTCCTTACCTCTTAAACTGTGAGCCCCAGGTGGGACAGGAACTGTGTCCAGTCAGATCATTATGGATTACACCCAGTCCTGAGCACAAAATGCTGAATAAATACTCTTTTAAAAACAGAGGGAGAAGAGATGATGTTTCACGAAGATTGACAGGTCCCAGCAGTTGATCCGTTCAGGCCCCCTGATTCCAGGTAATGAACCATCCAGGTCAGGTGACTTTACCTTTTTTTGAAAACTCTCCCAGGGTAGAGATTCTACAGCCTCCGAGGGCATCAGCGCCAATGATTAAAACTCAGTCTGACAGCCTAAAAAACAGTGTCTAGCCAAACCCTCTCTTGCTGCAAATTCAATCAGTCAATCAGTGGTGCCTATTATGTGCAAAGCAGTGGGCCAACCCTTTGGGAGAATACAACAGAAACAAGACGCACACTCCCTACTCGAAAAGAGTTTATGCTCCAAACTAATTAAATCCATTTCCTCTAGTTCAATCCTCTGGGAAATTCAAGCACCACCAACCTCCAAACTAAACTTTCAGGCAGACATCGAGATGACCCTCTGCCCTCTCTTCTCCAGGATAAGCTACCTTCAAACCAATATCATCCCAATAATAATAATAATAGTATTTGTTAAGCCTTTTCTTCGTACCAGGCAGTGTTCTAAGCACTGGAGTAGATACAAGATAATTGGGTTGGACACAGTCCCTGTCCCATATAGGGCTCACCATCTTAATCCCCATTTTATGCATGAGGGAACCGAGGCACCGAAAAGTTAATTCACTTGACCAAGGTCACACAGCAGACAAGTGACAGATCCGGGATCCCAGTGTTCAGTCCAGGCCATCCTGGCTGATGGCTCTAGAAAGATCAGGCTACTGAGTCGCTTCTAAGCAAAGTCTCATTTTTATCCTCCTCTAGATTGTGTCTCCCAGCCTAGACTAAGTAGTAATAATGGTATTTGTTAAGTGCTCACTATGTGCCAGGCTCTGGGGTAGATACAAACAAATAGGGTTGGATACAGCCCCTTTTCCACATGAATCCTCATTCTACAGATGAGGTAACTGAGGCACAGAGAAATGAAGTAACTTCCCCAAGGTCAAACAGCAGACAAGTGGCAGAACTAGGATTAGAACCAATGACTTTCTGACTCCCAGCCCTGTACTCTACTGACTATGCCATGCTGTAAACTCACTGAGGTCAAGAATCAGACTGTAAATTCTAGACTGTAAATTCATTGTGGACAGGAAATATGTCTGCTAGTTCTGTGTATTGTGTTCTCCCAAGCACTTAGTATATCCACCCCCCAACCCCCCGCCAGCTCCACAGCACTTATCTACAAATCTGTATTTCATTTATTTATAGTAATGTCTGTCTCCCCCTCTAAACTGTAAACTCGCTGTGGGCAGCGAATTTGTCTGTTTATTGTTATATTGTACTCTCCCAAGCGCTTATTTCAGTGCTTTGCACACAGTAAGCACTCAATAAATTCAACTGACTGACTATAGTGCTCTGCAAATAGTAAGTGCTCAATAAATACGATTGATTGATTTATTCATCATGTCTACTTTTTGCACTGTCCTGGCCCAGGCACTTATTACAGGGCTCTGCCCAGAGTAGGATCTGATTAAATTCCATTGTCTGATCACTTCCGAAACACCCTTAGGCATTCCCAGAGTAGAGTCCTGGCATTTCCTGTGAGCAGTTCCTCCCACGTTGGATCAGGCCCTCGAGGTCTCCACGCTCCCATCCCGGCATGGCGGCCAAGCTTGGGCTTCGAATAATTGATTCTGAAATCGAGTTTCCAGAACTAATTGCGAGCTGGGCCGGAGGGCAGGTTTAACAAGATAGGAAATGTATTCGAGTCGAAAGCATTAAGGACAACAAGGCGAGGGATGAGTCAGTTAAGGCCTGGTTAGCGGGGAGTTCCGAGAGGAAGCAATTAGTCTAGATAGACTGAACCTCTCTGTGAGGTGGGGGGGTTCGATTTGGTTCTCAGGGGACATAAACGCACGATGAAGCTTGGCCAAATCCGTGCTGGCCTCCATTATCTGTAGGTTCAAGAATGGTCTGTATGAACTGATGGATGAGGGGACCATAGTGAGTGGCTAGAGAACAAGTCAGGGGTGGAGAGGGAAACATCACAGTCAGGGATGTTGTGTGGTCCATCCCTAAGAATATTTATTTATTCATTGTTGGTATCAGTAGGGTTATTACTATGTGCCAAGCACTGAGGTGGTTACAAGCAAATCAAGTTGGGCACAGTCCCTGTCATTCATTCATTCAATCATGTTTATTGAGCACTTACTGTGTGCAGAACACTATACTAAGCACTCGGAAAGTGTACTTCAGCAATAAATAGAGACAATCTCTGCCCAACAGCAGGCTCACAGTCTAGAAGGGGAGAGATTGCAGTCTCAACCCCCATTTTACAGATGAGATAACCGAAGCACAGAGAAGTGAAGTGAATTGCCCAAGGTCACACAGCAGACAAGTGGAAGAGCCAAGATTAGACCCCAGGACCTTCTGACTACCAGGCCTATGCTTTATCCACTACATCCTGTGTGGATGTCAAGAGACTCAATCATCACAGTGTTCCTCCAATTGTTCTTCGCTGCTACTTTAGGAGATGGAATACCAGGCCGGTTGGATCACTGGTCTAACATAGTAGAGCACTGTTCATGCTCCCACAGCAGGGAACGGGCAGAATCAGGATTAGAATTCAGGTCCTCTGGCCAGGCCCATGATTTTTCCACCAGGACTGGTGGTACTGTTTTCAATCATTCAGTCAATTCATTTGCACTTACTGAGCATCCACTGTGAGCTGGACGGTAAGCTCCCCTTGAGATTGTAAGCTCCTGTGGCCAGGTAACTTGTCTACCAATTCTGTTATAGGGTACTCTCCTAAGTGCTTATTACAGTGCACTGCACACAGTAAGCGTTCAATATTGATTGACTGATTGATCTATTTAGCACAAAACACTGTACCAAGAATGTGGAAGAGTACAACAGAAGCGAGACACACATTCCCTACCCTCAAGGAGCTCAGAGCCTAAAGGAGGAGGCCACACAAACATAAATGGTTTATAAAATAATGAGAGCAGGAGGAAGAAAGGCAAGTAATATAAATGTATCAGGACGAAAATAGCTGGATCAATAACTGAATGCACAAATAAAAAGACAAATAAAAATATACATATGCACAAAAGTGCTGAGGGAAGAAATAAAATGCAAAAGGTGATTGTTTCATCAATGCAACTGGGGTGTGCTGAATTAACTGAGGAAGCTGCAGCAAGGGCTTATGGATAGAGCACGGGCCTGGGAGTCAGAAAAACCTGGGTTCTAATCCTGGCTCTGATAGTCTTCTGCTTTGACCTTGGGCAAATCTCTTCATTTCTCTGTGCCTTAGTTTCCTCATCTATAAAATGGGGATTAAAACTGTGAGCCCCATGTGGGGCACGGACTCTGTCCAAGCTGATTAGTTTGTATCTACACTAACACTTAGTACAGGGCCTGAAAGCGCTAGGGCCTGGCACATAGTTTTATTATTTATTCTTATTAAGTGTTGAAGCTCTTAACAAATACCATAAAAAGGTTTCCTCAGGAGTCCAGGATCAAAAGAGGGTGGGCAATAAAGAGAGAGAAGAAAGAGGAATGGAAGAGGGAGAAGAAAGGTGAGAAAGAGGAGGTGCCATTCCATGCTCAGGGTGCCTGCAAACCAGTGAAACAGGAGGTGGAGGTCCAGGACACTAGGGTGAATTATTCTGGAGTAGGACCAACAAAAAAATAAAGTCAAGGAGAAATGTACTAGGCACTGAATAAGGTTGAACACAAAGAAATAAGCTCCATTCTCCAGAGACCTTATCGTTTGGTCTTTCATTCAGCCATGGGAGATCTTGGCTGACCCACAATTTGCTGGTTTACATACATCCAAGCATAGCCCCAGAAAGGTTGTGAAGTTTTCTATGAGTCAATTTTATGATCCAGAAAGAAAAGACTACATTTCATTATTGCCCGTTAGACTTCCTTGGTACAAATTATTCCTTGCTCACCTTAGTGTTTTCATCCTTGAAGTGCGTGATTACGTTATCCCAGCTCTAACTCCGTCCCTCTCCTCTAGAATACAGACAGGCTCCGTGGAAGCTCAGCTAAGGTCAGTTCTCTGGAAAATAGGCCCCCTTTTTCTCGCAGTCATTTTAGGGGTTTTTTTCTGAGATCTCTCTGGGTAATCATTATCCTATGCATAAGTGCTTACTGTGGGCACTGTGCTAAGCACTAAGGTGGATGCACTTTAAGCAGGTGGCAAACAGCCTCTGTCCCCCTACATACACCTGGGTTCATTCCATGTTCATATCCCCTCACTTTGGATCCCACCAATAAAAACCTTTTGAGTGCATTTTGCAATATGCTGTACCCCTGCTCTCCCACGTACTCACAGCACTAGGTGGGAAAGGTGACTGGAGAGACCAGAGAATGTGATTGACTGTGCAAACCACAAAGATTGGAATAATAATAATAATATAACAATAATTGAGGAATGTGTTAAGTGCTTACTATGTGCCAGGTACTGTACTAAGCACTGGGGTGGAAACAAGCAAACTGGGTTGGACACAATCACTGCCCCACATGTGACTCATGGTCTTAATCCCCATTTTAGAGATGAGAGAACTGAGGCAAAGAGAAGTGAAATGACTTGTCCAAAGTCACACAGCAGACAAGTGGAGGAGCCAGAATTAGAACACAGGTCCTTCTGACTCCCAGGCCCATGTGCTGTCCACTAGGCCACGCCTGCACAAGTCCTGAAGTCTCAGGGTAAGGCCCCTCCAGCCTTCCCAGTGGGAGATTCCATCATTAGCAGATTTCACCACCACTCTTCAGACCCTGTTCTCTTTAAAATGTGTATCTGGGGCTAAAACCCTCTCTTCCATATTGTCTAATTCTCTCCTGAGGCTCTGAACCCTTGAGGAATATCCTAGGCCCTGCCTTTCTTCTCCTGGGCCAAGGATTAAGCAAGGCAAAGCACTGCTTGGGAAGTCACCATGACATGAATTTCTGAAAATGCCAAGCTCAGCAAGTACAACATTAAAAATTTAGGCATAGGAGGGAGTTCATGTTTTGAGCTGGCTTTTCTTTGCAGAGGGCAAGGACAAGGAGACAAAGCCATAGTGTCTTGGGTCCTTCCCTTGGCCAAAGACAGGGTTAGGGCCCGAATCTTGTCATTAACATCTTGGGACTGTGAAATGGCACCCTGGGCCTTGGAGGGGGATTCTAGAGGGATTTTTCTCCAGGAACAAGAGGAAGCATTCATTAGGAAGTTATTTTGCAGTTCTGCCTCCTGCTTCTTTCTCCCTATATAAACTCTCATCTCTACAGCTTCCTCCCCTCCAGCTGAAGGAGAGGAAACTCCCTTAAAATGCATTATTATTATTATTATTATATTTATTAAGCATGAACCAGGGAATCAGAGGACCTGGGTTCTTATCCCAGTTCCACTACTCCCTTGCTATATGACTTTGGAGAGGTAATTTAACTTCTCTGTGTCTGTTTCCTCATCTGTCAAATGGGAGTTAATTACCTTTTCTCCTCCCCATAAGATTTTGAGCCCCATGTGGGACAGGGACTGTGTTCAATCTGATTATCTTGAATCTACCCCAGTACTTTGTATAGTGTTTGGCAGATAGTAAGTGCTTAACAAATACCACTATTATTATTATTATTATCATCATTATTTTCATCATCATCATCACCATTATTAAGCACTTTCAATGTGTCCAGCACCGTACTAAGTGTTGGGAATTCTACAAGTTAATCATATTGAATGAAGTCTCTATCCCACATAAAGCTCACAGTCCAGAGAAGAAGAAATGTGGTGGCGGACTGGGCTGGGCTGGATCCAGCCACTTATGTCTGATTCACCTGAGTTTCCTATAACTAGCCTGATGCAGGAAGTCAGGAAACATGAGTTCTAATTCAGCTCCTACTTGACCTGCTGTGTGACCTAGGGCAAGTCACTTAACTTCTTTGGGTTTCAGTTTAGTCTGTAAAATGGAGTAAATAATGTCTGCTTCTCCCTACCTCTTAGACTGTGAGTCCTATCTGATCTAATTATGTTGTATCTACCCTGTTTAGCACAGTGTTTGACAACTTGAAAGTACTTAAACACCAAATTTTAAAATCCCGTCTGCTTTCCCAGGGGCTGTTTTTTTGCATTCTGTGCCATCAGTGCTCTGTATACACGAGCGACCTGGCATTGGTGCAGGGCAGTGTCTGCAAAGGGTAAACACGTGGTAAATACCAATAATTAATTGATCTGAGTAGCAGCATGACCTAGTGAATAGAGCACAGATCTGAACGTCAGAGGACCTGGGTTCTAAATCTGGCTCTAGCACTTGCCTGCTGTGTGATTTTAAGCAAGTCACTTAACTTCTCAGGGCCTCAGTTTCCTCATCTGTAAAAATGGGTATTCAATGCCCGTTCTCCTTTCTACTTAGCCTGAGGGACAGAGACGGTGACAACATAATCATCTTGTATATACCCCAGTGATTAGCACAGCGCTTGGCATATAAGTGCTTAATAAATATCACAATGATTATTATTAGTAATTAAGTTGTGCTTCTGGGAATTCTACAAGTTAATCAGATTGGATGAAGTCCCTGTCCCACATAAAGCTCACAGTCCAGAGGAGAAGAAGAAGTGTGGTGGCGGAGTGGGCTGGGCTGGATCCAGCCACTTATGTCAG
This sequence comes from Ornithorhynchus anatinus, assembly GCF_004115215.2. NCBI lineage: Eukaryota > Metazoa > Chordata > Mammalia > Monotremata > Ornithorhynchidae > Ornithorhynchus > Ornithorhynchus anatinus. Next base: position 73,103,950 of record NC_041732.1, on the reverse strand, counting down.
ATTCACCTGAGTTTCCTATACCTAATGGATGGTGCAATTGGATGGTGCAGCTTAGTGAATAATGACTTTTTTCCCCAAAGAACTAGGGATTTGCAAGTGATGTGACTTCATGCCCCAGAAAGGAATTCCAAGGGAGGAAGGGCCAAGTCTTGTGTGTTGTCACTTCCCAAAGTCAGGTGGCCTAATCCTATTGGCATAGATCCTCAACCCCACAAGGTGACTTGAGAAGAGAAAGAGAAGGGGTAGCAACATCTCGACACTACAATGCCTTCGCTTAACATTTTCTGATCACAGACCCTTCTGGCGATGTGAATCCACATGAGCAACATCGAACATAGGATCTTAAGGCCAAAAGTAAGGCTCATAATGGGTCAGACCAGTGGTCCATCCAGCCCAGTAGCGGGACCCAAACAGGGAAAATAGGATGCTCAGTGGACCAGTGTGATGGTTGCCCTCCTGACTAGACTGTTGATTGTAGACAGTAGATTGTAAGTTCATTGAGAGCAGGGAATGGTCTTCCAACTCTATTATATTGTAATAATAATAATAATGGTGGCATTTGTTAAGCGCTTACTATGTGCCAAGCACTGTTCTAAGCGCTGGGGTAGATACAAGGTAATCAGATTGTCCCACATGGGGCTCACAGTCTTAATCTCCATTTTACAGATGAGGGAACTGAGGCACAGAGAAGTGAAGTGACTTGCCCAAGGTCACACAGCAGACAAGTAGTGGAGCCGGGATTAGAACCCGTGACCTCTGACTCCCAAGCCTGGGCACTTTCCACAAAGCCATGCTGCTTCTCCTCTCCCTGCCACTTAGTACAGTACTCTGCCACACTGGAAGCACTCAGTAAATAGGACTGAATGATTGACAGAACATCAACATCATCTGACCATTCAGGCTGAACAGAAGAAGGTTTTGAACAAATCTGCCATCAAACCCAAACTCTATGAGATTTGCCTGCTCTCTGAGCCAAATTCCAGAAAAACCCAAAAAATTAACTGGTTCATAAACTTTGACCGCCTTCACATCTCTCTATCATAATGCTTCTGCAGCTGAGACTGAATTCGGGAGCTTTTCAGGATTGATTTGATGTTATGCAACTCTATTTCGTTATCGATTTCCATCCCAGAGAGAAACAAGGAGTTCACATCCACATTTAGTATATAAATGCTACTATCCGGTCAATCATATTTCCCTATCATGGTTGTTCCACTAAAAGTGTAACCACTTTTTTTAATTGACCTCCAGTAATGCATGGAAAACATAATTCATAGTTCTAAAATTAGAAATTCTTTTCAGGACTCTGACAGGGGCCTCGAGCAAGGTAGACACGGACAAAACCGTTTCCCTTTATTAAAAAGCAAATGCAGGGCTCTCTCTCTACAAAAGTCATCACTGTTTTTAATTCCCAAGTGAATGTTGAAGACAGCATGGCCTAGTGGAAAGAGTACGGGTCTGAGAGTCAATGTAAGTGGGTTTTAGTCCCAGCTCAGTCACTTGGCTGCTCTGTGACCATGGACAAGTCACTTAAATTGATTGTGCCTCAGTTACCTCATCTGTAAAATGGGGAGTAAGATAGTGAGCCTCATTTGGGACAGGGGCTGTTTCCAAACAGATTATCTTGTATCTACCCCAGAACTTAGCACAATGCCTGGCACATGGTAAGTGCTTAACAAATACCCCAATTATTATTATTAAATATTAAATGATGGAGGGAGTTAGGGAGTCCAATATTCTTAAGACCTCTCACTTAGTTACCAATCTAAAACAGGGGACTTCCGTTGTACCCCACTAGGAGTGCACCATCAGCTAGAGGAGACAAGAAAGCTAATTAGCCAAACCATTTGCGTTGGGCTAGAAACACAGTGGAATCTGGAAAGATGGAAATTGAATTTCATGTGATCATTTCAACCTTTCTTCCCTTGACCTCAAATGAGAAAGCCGATTTCCACAGACAGGCAGTTCTCACTGTGTTTGCAAGTTTGGTGCTCTAGACAAAATTTGGAAATAGACATTCATTGGCAACATGAACAGTACATTGAAGTTGCTGGAGACTCTGCAAGACAAGCCTCACCGGGTCAAGATGATATTCATCTCCCGGGAGCTTATCTGAGGAAAAGAGGATGTGAAGAAGAATTGGCCAGTTGTAGAATTTACACAAAGGGGCAAACATAACAAACTAAGCCTAAGAGCAACCCCATTACTGAGTCGGACTAATGGTCCATTGAGCCCAGGATTCTGTCTCTATGGCAACACATCACTTGAAGATACCAAATGATGTCTGTCTCTTGGACATCCAACATGAAGATGCATCAGACTTCAACATAAGAATTTAAGACCAGCATAGCCTAGTAGAAAGATCACGGGCCTAGGAGTCAAAGAACCTGTTGGTGAATGGCTTGTGTCTGTCAGCCTATCCTGTTAGACAGTATGCTCCTTGAAGGTAGGTCCGTGTCTGGTATCCTACTGTACTCTACCAAGTGCTTAGTACAGTGTGGGTGCAATGTAAGTGCTCAGAAAAAAGCTATTGTTAATAGTGATTGAAGCTGAACTGAAAGTTAGAGAGGGCTAAATTTAGGGATTATGCTGTCTCTCCTTGATAGGTGACCCTAGTTGTAATTATTGATGATGGTGAGTTTGGCAAAGAACTCAGGACTGGGTGTCAGGAGATTTAGGATTTCAAGTTAGCATGGCCTAGTGGCAAGAGCGCAGGCTTGGGAGTCAGGGGACGTGGTGGAGATTGAATTCAGGGGACGTGGTGGAGATTGAATCCTCCTCCCTCTGAGTTAGGTTGTAAGCCCTATCTGGAACAGGGACATTGTCCAACTTGACTATCTTGTATCTACCCCAGCGCTTAGTCCAGTGCCAGGCACATAGTAGGCACTTAATAAGTTCCATTAAAAAAAACTAGAAAAGGACCAAAAGTAAGGCTGTTACTGGATCAGACCAATGGTTTATCCACCCCAAAGTTCCATCTCCATCATAACAGGATTCTTGGAGAGACTGGGTATTGGCTGCCTTTTGGACTTCCAAAATGAAGATGTGTTATGTTTGGCTGTAGGATAATGGCTAATTTTTTTATTAATAATATTATTATGGTATTTTTATGTACTTACTGTCCATTAAACACTGGTGTAAATTCAAGATTGTAAGATGGGACACAATCTCTGTTCTACACAGAGCTCATAGTCTACCTTATCCCCATTTAAAAGATGAATAAAGACCAAGTTCATACAGTAGGCCTGTGGCAGAGAACTTGAAAGTAATAATAATAATAATAGTATTTGCTAAGCACTTACTATGTGCCAAGCACTGTTTGAAATACTGGGGTAGACACAAGGTAATCAGGTGGTCCCACGTGGGACTCACAGTCTTAATCCCATATTTTCACAGAGAGATAAATGAGGCACAGAGAAGTAAAGTGATTTGCCACGGGTCACACAGCATACAGGTGGATTAGATTAGAACCCACATCCTCTGACTCCCAGGCCCGTGCTCTTAACACTGGGCCATGCTAACTTGGAATCCTAAAACTCCTGACACCCAGTCCTGAGTTCTTTGCCAAACTCACCATCATTAATAATTACAACTAGGGCCACCTATCAAGGAGACAGTGCAATTCCTAAACTTAGCCTTCTTTAACTTTCAATTGAGCTTCAATCACTAGTAATCAATAGCTTTTACTGAGCACTTACTGTGTGCCCAACTCTGTACTAAGCGCTTGGGAGAGTACAATAGGATACCAGACATGGTCCTACCATCAAGGAGCATACGGTTTAACAAGGTAGGCTGACAGATATAAGCCATTCATCAACAGTTGGGGAAAAAAAAGAAACAATGGTTCAGTGGGAGAATTGAGGTCAAATAGATAAACAAGTCTAACAATATAAGTCAAGAATATGTCTAAGTGCTAGGAGTCTAGAAATAAGTGCTAAGGGCATTTGTTGGATGGACACAAAGGTGGAGCTTAATTGAGGAAGATTCTTGGAGAAGATAGGATTTCAGAAGAAACAGGGTAACTTAATGGACAGAGCATGGGCCTGGGAGTCAGAAGGACCTGGGATCTAATCCTGGATCTGCCATAAGTCTGCTGTGTCACCTTGGGCAAGTTATTAACTTCTCTGTGCCTCAGTTATCTCATCTGTAAAACGGAGATGAGTGTGAGTCCCATGTGAGGAAGGGACTGTGTCCAACCTGATTAACTTGTATCTACCCTAGCGCTTAGAACTGTGCTTGGCACATAGTAAGCTCCTAACAAGTACTATTATTATTATTAGGAGAGCTTTAAATATGACAAGAGCTGAGTCATGAGTTGGAAGAGGAAGGGAATTTCAGAGAGGAGGAGGGGAGTGAGCAAGGTAAGGGGTCAGAGCTGGGAGAATTGTGAATGGGGCAGAGTGAGGATGTGATTGTTGAATGAACAGAAAGTATAAGCTGATAAACAGTGGGAGATGAGAGTGTTGCTATATAGTACTCGTCCAAGAGCTTAGTACAGTGCTCTGCATACAGTAAGTACTCAATAAATATGATTGATTGATTGAATGATTGATAAGAAAGATGCAGAGAGCCGGTAGAGTACCTTAAAACCAACGATCAGCGGTTTCTACTTGCTGCAGATAGGAATGGACAACCACTGGAGGTTTGTGATGAGTGGAGAAAATATGTGCAGAGTAACGCTTTAGGGAAATGATCCTGGCAGCAGATTGATGCATGTCCTGAAGAGGAGAGAGGCTGGAGTGAGGGAGGCCAGTGAGGAGGCTGATGCAGCTATCTGAAATTCCAAAGAAAATGATGAGGAAGACCTAATACAACCAGACTCTGTCTCTCCTTATCATGGCTTAGACTCATTCCTGGGGTCAATAAGACCCCGCTGGCTCAGCCCACCCATGGGGTTTCGATCCCTTTCAGCAAGTTGCCACTGCAGGCCGAACAACATCGATATTTTTGACCTCATGAGAGTGCCCAGATTTCAAAGGGGAAGTTTGTAACAGGAAGCCAGCATGCAGGTCATCGAATGGAAGAAGAGCGGTAAGGTAGGAGGCGATTGAAAGTGCTTCCGTTGAAAGGATTTTGCAAGAGGATTTTATTTGGAAGGTGTAGGTGTGAGCACTTCTCCCATGATTAAGCATTGAAACAGCTAATTGGCTTCAGCAATTAAACAAAAAAAAAGTTAGATCCAATTTCCACTCCCTTAAAATGCAATCGAGTCCCAATTTATGAAAAGAAACCAAATGCATTGCAAAGATGAATAGGCTTCTCTATGCCCTAACCTGCCTTTAAAAGCCATTCGAAAGGTAAAAACAGACTTAAATCACGGGGGGAGCTGTGCTTAATAAAACAGAATTCAGACTCATTAAACTCAGAGCTCTTCTCTTACCATGTACGAGGAAAGAAAACTGCACAACTCGTTAACTTCTTTCCAGAATTAATCCACGTCGAGAAGCAATTACTGTCCAATGAAAGGATCCAAGCTTGGCAAGAGACATTCCTCCCCGGGGCAAACCTGCCCACGCCCGGCTCTTCCCAGGACCTTTGGCACAAATCCCTGCTGAGGATGGGAGGCATTGGTTTCTCTCCAGGGAAAGATCATGTCTACCAGAACCCTCGCAAATCTGAGGGGAGTGAAAGTAATGGTATTTGTGAAGTATCCACTGGGTGCAATGAGCCGTAATGAACATTTGGGAAAGTACAACTGAAACACAGCAAACATTCTCTGTCCACAACAAAATCTTTCAACAGTCAAAGTTGCAGGAGTGGTCTTTAACAACAGACCCTAGAGGGACTTTTGGCCACCATTACAATGTTGCTAGCCGCCTCCTCCTCCTGCTCCTCCTGACCCTCCTCCTTCCTCCTCCTCCTCCCTTTGAGTCCTGGTGGCTGCATTTCTCTGGGTCCCTTTAGTGAATCAGCCTGAGGCAGGTCAACTCCATTAGCCCACGGGCATCTGCCAAATAATCGATAGTATTTATTGATTGATTGAAAATAACTCCTGCTGAGTGGATTAATCAATCATTTATTGAGCGCTTACTGTGTGCAGAGAACTGTACTAAGCGCTTGGAAGAGTACAATATAACAGAGCTGGTAGGCATGTTCCCTGCCCACAATGAACCTACAGTCTAATAATAATAATGTTGGTAGTTGTTAAGTGCTTACTATGTGCAGAGCACTGTTCTAAACACTGGGGGAGATACAGGGTAATCAGGTTGTCCCATGTAAGGTTCACAGCCTTAATCCCCATTTTACAGATGAGGTAACTGAGGCACAGAGAAGTTAAGTGACTTGCCCACAGTCACACAGCTGACTAGAGGTGGAGCCGGGATTCAAACCCATCACCTCTGACTCCCAAGCCCAGGCTCTTTCCACTGAGCCACGCTGCTGCTCTGTCTAGAGGGTGAAAGAGATATTAACCAGTCACTTTACCACTCTAAGCCTAAGTTTTCTCATCATTAAAAAGGGGATAAGATAGACTGTGTTCTGTGTGGGACAGAGACTGTATCCAATCTGATTATTCATTCATTCATTCAATAGTATTTATTGAGCACTTACTACGTGCAGAGCACTGTGCTAAGTGCTTGGAATGTACAATTCGGCAACAGATAGAGACAATCCCTGCCCAGGAATGGGTTCATAGTCTAAACGATAATAATGAGGCTTGTGGACAAGGAGTCCAAACGTGGAGACTGGGGGGAAAGTTAGGGAGTGAGAGAGGAAGAGTCAGGGATGTGAGATAGTCCATCCCTAAAATGGTTAATTCCTAGCCAGTGGGATGGATGTCCAAGAGGGCAATCAATCAATCAATTGTATTTTTATTGAATGCTTTCTTTGTGCAGAGCACTGTACTAAGCATTTGGGAGAGTACAATACAACAGAGTTGGTAAGACACTTTCCTTGCCTATAATGAGCTTACAGTCTAAGGCTCACAAACTTCTAACAAGTGAAATATTTTGGGGGTTTAATGTAAACTCTAACTCTTTCTATAAAGAGACGCTCTTGAGATTTGGGTTATTTCAGTTTACTACAACTCACCAACTGTGTCTCTGAGTTTTTGACTTTGTACATAGACATAGTGAATTTGTTTACATTTGCCTGGGTTGAGACTCGGGAATAATAGAAGTAGTTGAATAAATAATAGAAGTAGTTGAATATGGTGGCGTGGATGGGAGTAGATCCTTGCAAATCATTTTTAAAATGTACCAACCTACAGGGAAAAAAAAATGTTTAGCAGCTCAACTTCATCTCAAGAGGTACTGAAGTAGTAATGATAGATGATATTTATTAAGCACTTTTTATGTGCCAAAGGATGATGCCAAGTGCTAGGATGCCGATGATCTGGTCACAGAGTCCCTCAAAATGCCCTGGAGCCTTAGTCAGAAACAGGACCCCAGAATGCCTGGACTATTGTTTTGATCCCTCGGCATTGCTTTAATGGATGATACCGAAGGGAGAGTTTTGCCTCAAGTTCCTGAGATAAGATCTCCTTGGAGAACGAACCCAAACCAAACTAAGCCTGAGGCACTGGCACCAAAAACCTATCCCTAGGATACAGTTATCTGACCCAACTGGATGACTGATGGACATTATAGTCCCACTCCACATCTGATGTCCGCTAGTCATCCTCAAAGATAACAAATTGTGGTATTTGTTAAGTGCTTTTTTTTTTTTTACTGGAGTTTGTTAAGCGCTCACTACATGTGAAGCAGCATGGTGCAGTGGATAGAGCATGGGCTAGGGAGTTAGAAGGTCATAGGCTCTAATCCTGGCTCCACCACTTGTCTGCTGTGTGATTTTGGGAAAGTCACTTCACTTCTCTGAACCTCAGTTACCTCATCGTGTAAAATGGGGATCGAGACTGTGAGCCCCACATGGGAGAGGGACTGTGTCCAACCCGTTTTGCTTGTATCCACCCCAGCTCTTAGTACACTGCCTGGCACATAGTAAGCGCTTAACAAATACCTTTATGACTATATGCCAAGTCCTGTAATAATAATAATAATGTTGGTATTTGTTAAGCGCTTACTATGTGCCAAGCACAGTTCTAAGCGCTGGAGTAGATATAAGGCAATCAGGTTGTCCCACGTGGGGCTCACAGTCTTCATCCCCAATTTACAGATGAGGTAACCGAGGCACAGAGAAGTTAAGTGATTTGCCCAAGGTCACACAGCTGACAATTGCAGTCAGGATTAGAACCCATAACCTCTGACTCCCAATCCCGGGCTCTTTCCACTAAGCCACACTGCTTCTCTACTGTACTAAGCACTAGGGTAGATACAAGATAATCAGGTCCCACAAGGGGCCCACAGTCTAAGTTAGATGGAGAACAGGCACTGAATTCCTATTTTACCAATGAGGGAACTGAAGAGAGAGGTAAGCAAATTCTTCACTGAAGTATTCTTTCACTTCTCTTCACTGAAGATGTTTGAGGTTCATTTCAGCTAGGAATGCCCCTCCTGCTTATCAAACTGCTGACCGGACCCCAGGGGAAAACCACCATCCCACTCTGCCACCTCCTCATCCTGTGTAGTTGGGTTTCGGTTGAGGGAGAAGGTCTAGAAGTTTGGGGGTTTAGCTTTCAAGAGATGAGTAACAAAATCAGGCAAAGCCAAAAAAGAGAAGCAGTGTGGCCTAGTGTGGACAGGGCATGGGCATTGGGGGCAAAAGGATCTGGGTTCTAACCCTGGCATTGCCACTTGTCTGCTCCGTGACCTTGGGCAAGTCATTTCACTTTTCTGTATCTCAGTTACCTCACCTGTCAAATGGAAATTGAGACTGTGAGTCCCATGAGGGACATGAACTGCATCCAACCTGATTAGCTTGTAATCTACCCCAGCACTTAGTTCAATGCTTGGCATGTAGTAAATGCTTAACAAATACCATAAAAAAAATTTGACAGTGTGCATTCAGGAGCAGAGGCTTCCCTCAGTATATTTTGGAAGGACCGCATAATAATAATAACTCTGGTATATGTCAAGCATGTATTAAACACTTAATATGTGACCTGGCTCTTTAACTTGTTTACTCTGTGACCTCGGGCAAATCACTTCACTTCTCTGTGCCCCAGTTTCCTGTAAAATGGGGATTGAGACTGTGAGCCCCACAGGGGACAGGGACTGTGTCCAACTCTATTTGCTTGTATTCACCCCAGCGCTTGGTACAGTTCCTGGTACATAGTATGCGCTTAATAAATACCATTAGTACTATGCACTGTACTAAGTGCTGAGATAGATATCAGATAAGCAGGTTGAATCCAGTTCCTGTCCCACATGGTGCTCACAGCCTAAAGGGAAGGAAGAACAACTAATAAATCTCCATATTAAAGATGAGGAAACCTAGGCACAGAGAAATTAAGTGACTTACCCAAAGTCACCGAAATTTCAGTTATGCTAGTGTAGACTAAAATCTGAGGGTTGCCTTAAGGTGGAGTCTACTTGGGCATGAGTGCAAATATACTTCCCAAATCACTGACCAGTATACCTTGACCCACACCTGAGGTATCAAAATAGCAGTCAACAATACTATGATCCCTGGCCTGGACCAAACCAGGGAATATAGTAGCATCAATGTCAGATCAGCTTCTCCAAGCTCTGGCCATATATGTAACCTGCAACTCCCTTTGCAAGAGCTTGTGATTCAAACAATTAAAGGGATTGTCTCTAAACAAAAGACTTGCCCCCGACAGCTGGTCTACCAGGTAAAAGATGGTCAGGCTGATCACTGGACAGGTTGTTGAACGTTCCAGTTTATAAAACTTGGGAAGCCACCAAAAAACAGAGCGGTTTTCTCCGGTTGCAAAATGGTCCTTGAAGACTGCCTGGCTAGCCTAGAAAATAGGTCAGGGCCATTAAAAGAAAACTCCGGGCGGCAGGCTGTGAGTTGCCTGGGAAATACACCCGAGTTTTTCAGAGATGGTCAATAAAGAGCACATTGAATTAGAAAATGCATGACCCTGATTAGACTTCTAAACACCTGTGGGAGCCCAACCTAAAATTAGAACTGTTCAAAGAGTTTAAGGGCTAGGCAACTGATTCAAGCTTGGAAAGATGTATCCCAGGGTACTTCCCAAACTGCTAATTTTCTTTCAGGCTCCATGAGAGGGTTAGGAAGTTTTCAGTAGAAAATTATATTTTTAACTCAGATTTGCATAAGGCACGCCTGCCAGGCCCCAAACTGGCATTAGTGAGAAGGGTGCCAGCCAAGGAGGACCCCAACTTGGGGTGGGGTGACTTAACCTTCAATCTCTCTCCCCAGCTCCCACCGCAGCAACCTTGACATCAGCTTCAGTGTAGGATGACCTGGAAAGAATTTTTGGCCTTCCCTCTCTCCTCTCCAAAATTCAGCCTTCAAGATGACTTAAGGCAGATACGCCTTAAGAAGGAGCTCCTTTAGATCAGAGACCACGTCTTCTCATTCTTTTGAACTCTTCCAAGCACTTACTATAGTGCTCTGCATTCAGTATACACTCAATAATAACTGTGGTATTTGTTAAACACCTACTCTGTGCCAATTGCCACACTAAGTGCTGGAGTAGATGGTAGATATTTGAGGCGGGAATTGTCCCTGTTCCACATGGGGCTTGTAGTCTAAGTAAGAAGGAGATGGTGATGATCAAGGCAAGGGGATCTCAAGGGCCAGAGTCCAAGTGGGCAACCAACACGGTAAGGAGTTCAGCACAAAGTCGGCCAAGGAAGCAGCTGTCCATTTGCCCGACTTTTAGCCAATCAGGAGAGAGCAGAGTGATGTGTTCACTCAGGAAAAGCACCCTGGATGCACAGTCTCAACAGAATGCTTTTGAGTCCTTCCTTGCAGAACTGTGACCCCAAATAATATAGAGAAGCAGTGTGGCCTAGTGAATAGGGTACAGGCTAGGAGTCAAAAGGACCTAAATTCTAATCCCAATTCTGCCACTTGTCTGCTGCGGGACCTTAGGCAAATCACTTCATTTCTCTTTGCCTCACTTCTCTCATCTGTAATATTGAGATTAAATCCTACTCTCTCTGGCTTACTGTGGGCCCCATGTGGGACAGGGACTGTGTCCAACCTGATTATCTTGTATCTACCCCAGAGCTTAGTTCAGTGCTTGCCACATAGTAAGCAGTGAAAAATACCACAGTTATTATTATTATAATCAGTTTTAAGTCAATTATTTATCCTTATTACATCATTCACAAATATTTTTATGCATCTGCTTTAGAGTACAATCTCCTTGTTTCTAATGTACTTCCCATGTGCTGAGTAATAATAAAATTGTGGTAGTTATTAGCTTTTATTATGCGCCAACTACTGTACTAAACTCTGAGGTCTTGTCTTATGCCGTCGAGTCATCTCCAACCCTTAGCAATGCCGTGGACACATCTCTCCCAGAACGACCGACCGCCATCTGCAATCGTTCTGGTAGCGCATCCATAGAGCTTTCTTGGTCAGAATACGGAAGTGGTTTACCATTGCCTCCCTCCATGCGGTAAACTCGAGTCTCCGTCCTCGACCCTCTCCCATGCCACTGCTGCCCAGCACGGGTGAGTTGGTAGCAGATTGCCTTCCACTCGCTAGCCACTGCCCAAGCTGGGAATGGAATGGACACGTTTCTGCTTGACTCTTCCTCTTGTAGTAGAGACTGGTAGAGTACTGCAAAATCTCCAGGTGCAACCCTGAGAGGGAAAGCTCTGAGGTAATCACTAAATAATCAGATGAGATACCGTAATAGTAGCAGTGGTGATAGAAGAAGTAGAAGTAGGAGCAGAAGTAGTAAGAATAGTAGGTCTGGTGGTAAGTATTAAGTGCTTATTGTGTGCAGAGCACCGTACTGAACACTGGAGAGAATCCTTAGGTGGGAATCAGACATTGTCCTGGCCCTTAGGTGGTTCACAATCTAAGAGTTTAAGTAGGAGAAGGTAGATTGGAAGCAGACACAACAGGAGTGATGAAACATTAAAACATAACAAAAACAAATTGATAAAATGGGTTCAAAGTCTCAGGGGGAAGGAAGGAGTACAAGAACATTCAGGTACATGCTGAAAACGTTTACATATCTTGGAATGTGTATATATCTATAATTCTATTTATTCTATATATCTATATTCTATTTATTCTATATATTTATAATTCTATTTATTTATATTGATGTCCGTTTACTTGTTTTGATGTCGGCCTCCCCCCTTCTCGATTGTAAGCCTGATGTGGGCAGGGGTTGTCTCTATTGCCTAATTGTACTTTCCAAGCCCTTAGTACACTGCTCTACACACAGTAGGGGACCCTCAATGATAGGAAAGAAGGTGGCACTTACCTCAGTACTTTGGGAAATTTTACATTGAACTCTCCCAAGCGCTAAGCACAATTCTCTGCATAAGGTAAATGCTCAATAAATTCAACTGGTTGATTGTCCTGGTGGAGATGGAAGACTCCGAGGACACACGAGAGCAGCTTTTATCCCCGACCCAGCACACATGGAGCACATTGGCTCTCTCCCACATAGAACTCACAGTCTAAGGGTGAGGGAGGACAGTTATAACCATTTTACAGATGAGGAAACTGAAGCCCAGTACTTGTCCAGGGACACAGAGCAAGAAAACAGAAGAGCTGGGATTAGAACCTAGGTCTCCTGACTCCCAGGGCACCCCAGTACATCAGACACACTGGGTGTTCAAGAAATACCTTTATCATAACTTCTCTTTCTACTATTGCTATTACTGCTACTATTACTGCTACTATAGAAGTTCTATAATTTGCTCTAAACTAACAGGTAGAGGTGGACAGAAAAAACTTCCCAGGCTTAAACAAGAACCTCTGAGTTCTTTTATAAAAACCTCCAAAATGGCCTGCATGCAGTGTATCCCATCCAGAATGGCATTATTGGGGGTGGGAGGATTACTGGATTGGAAAATCAAGCAGGTCTATTGTAAGCAATCAAAACAACTAAGGGGAAAAAAACAAACCAGATGCTCACTTCCCATGTAGGCCCACCAGGTCCCTTTGGCGGGAGCTGGACTGTGACCTCAAGCCCCGTCTGCCACGTGCCCACAAATGGCTCTTTGCAGCAGTCACCGCTCTGCACATACAGAGCAACTTAATCAAAGGGCTCTGGAAGCCCTCAGGGAAGAGCTCTTTTAATTGTCATATGGATTTCTCTGTCATCACGGAAGACAAGTCTAAATTACTCACTCATTGTTATGGCCGTTCCTGGCTCTAACTTCCCCTGTGATTAGGAGGAAATTAATCTAATCGCCCTTTCATTTGTCCCATTATCTAGGGAGCAGGTAGTCTGTCAATGGGAATAAAAGGGGCATTTACTAGGAGCCCCCCAGCAGGTGAAATTTAAGGGGATGAAGAGGCGAATTTCATAAACCTCAAGAACATGATCTGTGAATTCCACAGAAAACTAGAAGGCCATGTGACTGCCTTAGCCAATAAAAATTTTGTCAGAGGAATCAGTAATGCTATTTAAGAACCTCCCAAGTGTAACGGGCTGGGGTAAGTGACTGGGAAAGCACCACAGAAGCAAGATATCTGGTTCCTGCCCACAGGGAGCTTACACCTTTTAGTAGGGATGCCCCCAAAAATATTTATAAATAGCAGGAGGAAGAGTGAGGATCCAATAGACAAAAGAAAATTTGCCAGGTCAGAGAAGCTGTTGGTTGAAGGCCTTGGCTAGGTTTGGGAATCATCCTCAAGTAGCCACTGGAGCTTCATTCTTCGCTGTTCCTGGAAATGGTGACGCTCATATGATGCATCACCAAAATGCCTCACAACTGGAAACAGCCAACAGAGCCAACTGGCACTGCGCTCAGCCTGCCAAAAAGCCCTGAGCAAACCTGGACCAGCAGGACTTCCTGTCTGGAGTCTGATAAAGTCCTAAAATTAGTGAAAAAAAAATGTGTGCGTCAAATGCTTCCCGATGTGTCGGTCCACTGTATGGAGCTGGAGAGTGGGTATTGCTGGGAATGAACAGACTTGGGTCTAATAGTCCCAGCTTCGTCAACGTACAAGTCTCCAACTGTCTCTGGCCAACAGTTTCCTCATCTGGAAAAAGGAGCTGAGGAATCTGCTTCCCTTCCCTGTTAGATTGTAACCCATGTGTTGGGTAGGGACTATGTCTGACATGACTGTCTTGTTTCATATCAGTGCTTTGCACAATAATAATAATAAATAATAATTATGGTATTTGTTAAGCACTTACTATGTGCCAAGCACTGACTAAGCACTGGGGTAGATACAAGTAATCAGGTTGTCCTACATGAGGCTCACAGTCTAATCCCCATTTTACAGATGAGGTAACTGAGGCACAGAGAAGTTAAGTGTCTTGCCCAAGGTCACACAGCAGAAGAGTGGCGGAGGTGGAATTAGAACCCACATCCTCTGACTCCCACACCCATGCTCTTGCCACTAAGCCACCAATGCTTTGTGAATAGAAAGTGCTTAATGATAATGATGCTTATAAGAAAATTTCTCCCAAGACAGTAAAAGATTTCCAAATCATCACCTGCCAGAATTGGGAACAGTCATTCCTTGCTACCTAGGCTTTCTCCATTAGTTAGGATTCCTCATTACTCTGAGGACAGGAAGATTCATATAGGCAGAGAATCTGTGTACCAGTTCTGCTGGATTGCTCTCTCCCAAGTGCTTAGTACAGTGCACGGCACACAGTAAGTGTTCAATAAATACCACCGATGGATTGTAAGGTTTGGGGGCTGGAAAATCCCTTCAGGGTTCATCCAGTTCCCTTAGAAAGACTAACCTGGGGTCGGTTCAGCCCAACTTGACAAGAGCTTAAAAGGCGAGGGTAGAGAAGTGGAGTATTATAAATTTGCCCCCTCCCATCCCAGAGAGCTTCTCATCCACTCCTCCTGCAGGCTTCCTGCCAAGAAACACTGAGAGGCTTAATAATAATGATTTCGGTATTTGTTAAGCCCTTACTGTATGCCAAACACTGTACTAGACCCTGAGGTAGATACAAGATAATCAGGTCAGACACAGTCCCTGTCCCACGTGAGGTTCACAGTCTAAGTAGGAGGGAGAACAGGTATTGAATCCCCTTTTCATAGATGAGAAAAATGAGGTTCAGAGAAATGACTTGCCTAAGGTCACACAGCTGGTACGTGGCAGACAGGATTAGAATCCAGATCCTCTGGCTCCCAGGCACATGCTCTTTCTACTAGACCACCCTGCTTCTCATGTTGCAGGTAACTGGAAGGTAATGGAAAACTCCTCATAAATCCCTGAGGGCAGGGAGTGTGTGCTTGTTTTAGTTGTTCTTTCCCAGGTACTTAGTACAGGGCTTTGTACTCAGGAGGTGTGGAATAGATAGCATTAATTGCCTGATGGCTAGACCCTTGATTTCTCTTTCAATATTTGATGAAGGAGTCCTAAACTCCTTATGGACAGGAAACATGTCCACCACTCTGTTGTACTGTACTTTCCCAAGCACTTAGTACAACGTGCAGCGTGGTTCAGTGGAAAGAGCAAAGGCTTGGGCGTCAGAGGTCATGGGTTTGAATCCCGGCTCCGCCACTTGTCAGCTGTGTAACTGTGGGTGAGTCACTTAACTTCTCTGTGCCTCAGTTACCTCATCTGTAAAATGGGGATTAAGACTGTGAGCCTCATGAGGGACAACCTGATGACCCTGTATCTCCCCCAGCGCTTAGAACAGTGCTCTGCACATAGTAAGCGCTTAACAAATATCAAGATTATTACAGAGTTCTTCATGCAGCAAGTGCTCAGTAAATACTATTAATTGATTGATTGATTGATTGATTGATTGATTGATTGAGCCTCACATCAAGAAAAATGGATGAGTCCCAGTTCAGAAGTTTAGCAGGTGGACAAACTGTCCAGAATAATAATAATAATAATAATTGTGGCATTGGTTAAGTACTTACTGTGTGCCAGGCACTGTACTAAGTGCTGGGGTAGATACCAGCAAATTAGGTTGGAGAAAGTCCCTGTCCCACATGGAGCCCACAGTCTCAACCCCCATTTAACACATAAGGTAACTGAGGCCCAGAGAAGTGAAGTGACTTGGCAAAGGTCACACAGCAGACGACTGTCTCTATCTGTTGCCGATTTGTACATTCCAAGATTGTGCATGCTCTGCACATAGTAAGCGCTCAATAAATACTATTGAATGAAGTGGTGAAACTGGGATTAGAACCCATGACCTTCTGATTTCCAGGCCCATGTACTATCCATTAAACCATGCTGTTTGTGTCCCTGTCAAGCCACCCTGCCTTTATCTTCTTCTGTCTTCCCCCTTCCATCACACCCTGCTAGGGACAGAAGGGTGATTTCTTTCCAAGGCTTCAGGGCCGGATGTCCCAGAATGGCAGGGACCAGGAGGTGGTTCCTACCAAAAATTGTGTCAGAAATCAAGCAGTTTGGAGTCAAGTGTGAACAGGACAGAGCAAGCTGCAAAAGATGCCAGGCTGAAACAGCTCTCGCTGGGCCCTTTTGGACACTTGAAAAGCTTCCGCTAAGAGGCTCTAATTCTTGCAAACACGAATAACCCCACAGAGACGAGTGTTTGACTACTAAAATAGTAAGGCCATTGAAGCTGTTCCACAGATACACATGATGGGCCATTAAATAAAAGCTGCAGAAGTGAGCCACTCTCTCAGGCAGAGAAAGGAGAAAGGGGAAGACCTTGAGACAACAGAAGCCACTTCAGCCTGTGGAGTAGTAAGTATCTGTTGAAATTTTTCTGACTCTCCTTCAGACTGTAAGCTCCTCATGGGCAGGGAACGGGCCTCATCATTCTCCTAAACTTTCCCAAGTGCTTAGATCAGTGCATCACACCCAACATGACCTAATGGATAGAGCACAGGTCTGGGAGTCAGAAGGTCATGGGTTCTAATCCTGGATCCACCACTAGTTTGTTGTGTGACCTTGGGCAAGTCACTTCACTTTTCTGTGCCTCAGTTACCTCATCTGTAAAATGGGGATTGCCCCTCTGGGGACAGGGACTATGTTCAACCCTATTTGTTTGTATCCACCCCTGTGTTTAGTACATTGCCCAGCACATAGTAAGGGCTTAACAAATACCATAATTATTATCGTTATTACTACTACTATTACAACTATCACTTTCAACCAATCTCTGTTAATATTACTAATAGTGGTATTTGTTAAGCTCTTACTATGTGCCAGGCACTGTACTAAGCCCTGGGGTGGATACAAACAAATAAGTCTGTTCACACTCCATGTCCCTCGAAGGCCTCATAGTCTTAATCCCCATTTTATAGATGAGGGAACTGAGGCACAGAGAAGTGAAGTGACTTGCCCAAGGCCATCCTGCAGACAAGCGGCGGAACCAGGATTAGAACTCATGATGTTCTGACTCCCAGGCCCGGGCTCCATACTACTATTACCATTAATACAATTAGCATTTCCCCTAGGTGAAGAGGTTCTCAGAACCCTGGAAAGGAATCAAGAATGGTGCTATGCTGTCATGCCCAAAGCCTGGCAAGACAAACCGAATCAGCAAGCATTTGCTCCTTCCATCTAGAGGCAATCCTCAGACGAACAATACAGTTGGTTCCTGAAAACTGCACTGTGAGTCAAAATATTACAAGTCGGAACTAATTTTCCCGGAAAAATAATGGTATGCATGAGGAATGCATTCCAGAATCAAAGTCTGATACCTTTTTTCCCAAAAAATTATTCAGAAGTGTCTGTTCAATCAACCGATAGATTGATTATATATATTGAACATTTAATGTATGTAGGACACCGAACTAAGCGCTTGGGAGAATAGAATATAACAATATAACCGAGGTGGTAGACACATTCTCTGCCCAAAATGAGCTGACAGTCTAGAGGATGAGCTTACAATCTAGATGATGATGATGATGATGATGATGACAATGATGATGATGAAGAAGAAGAAATGTGTCTGCTGCACACACACCCCCAGCCAAGCCATCCTGGAGAGAGACCCGAGGGGTGTAGAAATTCTGCAACCCCAGAACCAGTTGAATTTGCTTCAGAATTCTGCCCCATGAAAAGATGAAGGAAGAAAGAGGGGAAGAGGCAACCTGATACTTGTCCAAGCCCCACAGTTCTTATGTAAATATACTTATAATAAACTACTTCCCCTATCTGCAATTTATTTTAATGTCTGTCACCGCATCATCTAGACTGAAAGTCTCTTGTAATGACGGTATCTGTTAAGTGCTTACTATGTGCAAAGCACTGATCTAAGGACTGGGGAGGTACGAGGTGATCAGGTTCTCCCTCATGGGGCTCACAGTCTTAGTCCCCATTTTACAGATGAGGAAACTGAGGCACAGAGAAGTGAAGAGACTTGCCCAAAGTCACACAGCTGACAAGTGGCAGAGCCGGGATTAAAACCCACGACCTCTGACTCCCAAGCCCGGGCTCTTGCCATTGAGCCACGCTGCTTCCCAATAATAATGTTGGTATTTGTTAAGCGCTTGCTATGTGCAGAGCATTGTTCTAAGTGCTGGGCCGGGGAAGGGGGGAGATACGGGGTAATCAGGTTGTCCCACGTGAGGCTTACAGTTTTAATCCCCATTTTACAGATGAGGTAACTGAGGCACAGAGAAGTTAAGTGACTTGCCCACAGTCACACAGCTGACAAGTGGCAGAGCCGGGATTCAAACCCATGATCTCTGACTCCCAAGCCCGTGCTCTTTCCACTGAGCCACACTGCTGGATGTAACATGTCTACCAGCTCTATTTTATGTTCCCCTATTACGTTGCTCTACACGCAGTAAGCGCTCAATAAATGCCATTGATTGAAAGAGCATTAGCCTGGGAATCAGAAGGCCTGGGCCTCAAATCCCAGCTCCACCACTGGTGGACTGTGTGACCTTGGGCAAATCACTCCACTCCTCTGTGCCTCAGTTTCCTCATTTGCAAAATGAGGGCTAATACTGTGAGCCCAGTGTGGGACAGGTACTGCGTCCAACCTGATTATCTTGGATACACCCCAGTGCTTAGTATAGTGCCTGACATACAGTAAGTACTTAACAAATATCAAAATAATAGTAATAATTATTATTATCTCCTTCCCAGCCCCGGATAAGCAGGGGAAAGCTTGTGGTGAACTTCATTAAGAACAAGCCCAGCTCCAGATCCCAGGCCCCTTCCCATCGAAGCTCATCCTTCCCCATTCCAACTCCGGGACCTGGATCCTTTTCTGGGGCACTGAGCTTGGGAAAACCTCATGACAAGGATGGGTCAGCATGGGGTCGAAGATGTCCAGGTGCGTGCGGAATTCGTTTATATTAATGCCTATCTCCCCCTCTGTGACCGTGAGCCCAAT